>NW_027069600.1:396611-434358 GCF_002906115.3 Quercus suber | reverse complement strand
TAAAAATAAAGTAATGACGTGTTATATTATTAATAAAAAAAATTTATGTGTGTTCAAAAAATATAAAGAATAAACTATTATATCCAGAATTATACGACTCTTCAAAATTAACAATAAAATTGTTATTGGTAATGTGGGACCATTCGAACAAAACTTTAATAATAATGTTTGAAATTGAGTTGTCAAACTTTCTGTACTTTTGTCAAAAGTACGATGATTTCATTATCTCCACAAAGTCACATCAAATAAAGGGGGGGGGGGTGTGTGGTTTCGAAAGAGTTTTATTCTGGTAATTGAAATAAAAAAGACAACATAATCATGGAAGAATTATATGGGAGGACAGATGGTATGTGCTGGGCAGCGGGCATTGAGAGGAGCACCAAGACTGTGACAGCTTTTTGAATCGTTAAAATCCTTAGTAACAGGGTAAGTTTGACCTGCAGAACCCTCACAACACCATATCAATTCTGTCCAAACAAATCCGTCAAATTTGAGCTATTGGTTCCTAGGAGAAAAGAGAAATAGAAAAGTACTAGTAACAATTCTACCACTTCCAACCAATTGAAATTCACATTAATAAAATCTCAGGAAAAGCACCGAATATGCCCCCATCAACTTGGTTCACTAATTCTCACAAGTCATAAGAACACCTAGGCCAAAACGCTCAAGTAATTTATTACAGTGAAAACAAAATTCATAATCAAGAATATTAAATTGTAAGGGAAATATAACCTGGCAATTCAAATTGAACCAAAAATATAACAGAACCTGACAGAACCCAGTATTTAGTTTAAACATATGGACCCCCTGCTTGTGGAGAAGAAACAACTATCATAACCAAAGCTGCTACTGGAAGTTGAAAATAACTCTCAATTTTGCCTCTCTGATCATCTTATCTGCGAAGGAGAACAAAGTAACCCAGATGCATCTGATCCAATAACTGAAAGATCACAAACAGCACAAAGCTGCCCTTCCTGGTCTGGAACAAACCGTGAACTGCAGTAAGGGCATGATATGTCCTTCTGTCCACGGTATATAGGCACATATGTTGCACCACAAACTACAAATGGGTTTCTGAAGTCATAATTCAGCTGGGTTGCATCTTGCATATTCCTCTCAGCAGCCTGTAGGACTTGACGGGCAGTTCTGGCTTGGTTATCAGCGGTCGGGTTGGTCTCCAACAAACGCCTGGCAAAGTTAGCTGCTGTGCTGAGATTACCAGCCTTATAGCAAACAGTCATGGCATTCAAAAGTGCAAGTCTCAAGTGAGGCATTTGAAGGTTACAGTGGGTGAAGTAGGCTGCAAGCTCCTGTTGGCGTACTGGGTTGTCTCTCATTTCCCTCCTCTTAAGTTCCATCTTCAAACCCAGAACATATTCCTTAACAATGATAATCAATTCCTTTACTTCATCAACCTCTCTCCTTGACTCAACAACAATCAGAGGAATGGTATGGAGAATACTGAGGAAAAGCCGTAAAGCCTCCGTAAATTTCCCAGATGTTGTGGCCCTGTAACCAGCCTTAAGCTTCTCTTCAAGCTGAGAGAAATGGAACACAAGAGTAGGAGGGCCCCTCACATTAGGGCTAGCTGATTCACTCCATCCCCTCTCAATTGCCACTGAGATCACAGGAGCTGAAGAGAAGGCACGCAGATAAGAATGGCTGCCCATGTGCAAGTCAAGAAATGATGGTCTCAATGGAGCAAAGTTCCTTATACCCAGCTGTCGGCTCAACAAGCGCATTGCAGTATCAAAATTGCCAGCTGCAACATGTTCAGCAGCAAGAGAGGATTTTTGAATCCAAATTTGACTTACAGGCATACCAGGAGTTGGGGCAACAAATACTGAAGAGCGGGCATTGCCAGCAATTTTGGGTGTATCAATCTCGGGTGGAAGCTCAAGATCTTCAAGATCCCATCCTCCGTTTTCGTTTTCGTTTTCTTCATGCACATCCTCATCCTCCAGCACTGCGCTAATGACTCCATTCTGCATGTTTTCCACATCAACGATATCCAAATCCTCGCCCCAATCAGCATCTGCAGCCTCTTCATATTCTTCTTCAGCATTCCTGCCCACAGTCTCAAGACCACCCTCAAATATTCCTTTCATCACCCTCAACAAGGGCCAATCTCCACTACATGTGACTGGACTTGGAGGCATCAAAAGAGATGGTGATTTGCCCTCAGGTAAAGTAGGAACATTATCTCCAAGTTCAGCTGCAAGACGTTCAGCAGTATCATGGAGTCCATGAACCCTAGCGGCAATATAAGCAAGGGGCAGATGGCCAGCATTCTCCAAGATCTTAACACGCTCTTTGATATCACCCAAATATAGGGCATTGTGGAACTGACCCATCACATCATTCTTGACTTCAGCAATTTTCAGCATTTTGGACAATTTGTCCAAATTCCCTGTTATAAGATAAAGGAATGATAGCCTCTCAAAGTTCTTTGTCCTCTGGTATGCATATTCTACAATGCCTGCATTACCCTGACGTAGGGCCTCCACTCCCAACCGGTACCAGTGATCTTTCTCATCAATTTCCTTAGCAGAAGCAACAGCAACCTGGATGTTGCCACTCTCTAGAGCCAAGTTAAAGCGAATCCTCTCATCCCTCACAAAATGAAGGGCAACCTCAGGGAAACCTTTCTGCTGCAAGTATGCAATCATGGCCTGCCCACAGAGATCAGAGTTCCTAATCATGCTCATAACCTGGTCATATCTCTTCTTCAGAAGGAACAACTTAAACACATATTCAGTTGCATCAATAACAATGGCACGGTTTTTCCCATCTCGATCCAAGCAATAAATTGTATTTCCAGAAACTTTCGTTATGTATACAGGGACATCAAGAGTCCGAATTATTCCAGTATCTCCATTAGGAAGGCAGTACTTGATGTGGTTCAGGGTAGTATATATAAAGACACCAGTTTCATCCCAAGCTCCACTCTTTACACGAATTGTCTCATGGAGAGTGCATTGATGCACGAGCTTCTTACTGGCAATTATAATAGAATGTTTGCTCAGCAAAGCAACTGTCTCCATGTCCTGAGACCAAACAACATACCTAACGAAGGGAGTTTGAAGCTCCCCAAGTATAATCCTCTGCTGGAGGTCAAAAATAATTACTCTATCCTCTGCCCTGCATAGCAAGTTTCCAGTTCCAGCATAAAATATTGCATCAACAATAACCGGAATTGCACTCTTCTTAACAATCTCATTTTTCAGGTTTTTAACCAACACTTGGTTGCTGCTCTTTTCAAGCACTGCAAATCTATTCCGAGCCACAAAAACAGCTGATCCTCCAGAACCTCTTTTTGCCTCCTGAACAGTCTCGCCCCTACCAAAGCTATCTTTGGGTATAATATATAGTTCATATGAACCCCCATCTACATCCGAACAGATAAGAACCGCATTTTCTGTAGGGCTATAAGAAAGTGTTTTTGCCCCTTGGTTCAAGGTGGAAGAACCAGGCCTTCGGATTGGGATTACCTGAGTGTCTCTCTGAGTTGCAAACTCAAAGAAGCGCAGAAAACGATCTTTAACATAGTACATAGAATCACCACTCACGGAGAAAGCAGGCCGCTCTCTCTCCAATTTGAAAACAATCATGCCACTATCATGACCAGCAGCCAGAAGGTTCATTTCAGGATGTGCTCCAAGAATCCAAAACCTGTCGTGCTCCCTGCGAAATGTCTGAAGACCAGTCCTCTTAGTAGCATCCCAAACACGGATACTCCTATCCTCTGAATTGGACACAATAATATCCTGCCTAGCATGGAATAGAACGCATGATACATTATTCATGTGCCCTCTCAAGGTGTCTACTTCCCAAGCCTTTGTATCTGAAATCAGAAAGGTGAGCTGGCAACCATTAGCTAGTTCAACTCTTCAACTCATAAACCTGTACAAAGTATGCTATTCACAGAAGGAACCCATTAAATCACTGGTCTAATTGATTCCCTCAGAGCTATCTCCCAGCAAAAAAAATTACTGTTAGATTTTTGCTATGTAATCATGCAGGCATATCGAATTGATCCAATAATAGCATGATAATCAGTCATTAACTTTTTCAAAAGGACAATAGGGAGAAAAATGTAAAGGTCATTTCTTCTCTGCAGCTAAGATTAGAGAAGCACATGCAGCAGCAACAACAACAACAGACAACTGTTTATAATATAAGAGAGAATTTTTTTTTTTTGGTATGATGTTTTCACTCAACCAAAAGATAAATTAAAAAAACTAACCAGGAAAAGAAAACAGATCTACATACATACCATTCATTCTCCAAATTTTCACTTGCCGATCATCTGCTCCTGAGACAATCAGAGGAAGAGTAGGATGGAATGATGCCCAATTAACTCCCCGATCATGACCTTCCAAAACGTACTTCACAACAGCATCAACTCCACCAAAGAGATCTGTATTCATCTGACTCAACCTTAGGATGTCATCTGCAGGGGCAACTGTTTTCTTCCTCAGGGCACCAATATCCCAGACACGAACAGTTTGGTCCAAGGATGCCGACACAACCAGGTCCTCCTTAGGATGGAACGAGGCACACATGACATAATGGTTATGTCCAGTTAGAACCGAAATACAAGTCCGGGACTGCCAGTTCCATATCCTGATAGTCTGATCATCACTCGCACTAACAATCCACGGGTACTCGTGATGGAATTGAACAGTGCGAATGTAATCAAGATGTCCAAGAAGGGTAAACAAACACCTATGCAACTTGTAATTCCACACCTTGATCTTGTAATCATCCCCTGCCGAAATGTTATAAACCCAATATTATTCCCTCTAAACCCACCATATCAGATCAACAAGCAAGCACGAAAACTACAAACCCATCTATAATTTTTGAAAACAGAATATGGGGCCATCATATTTTAATTAACAACAACAATGTGATTCATCAGATTCGACAACTACGAATAAAAAAGCTGCCCTAAATTGAAGATCACAACATATATAGCAATAGCAATATCAATGCAAATCAAATAAAATTCTAAAACAATGACATAACAGGTTGATATGATGTACCCCCAGAGACAAACAATGGCTGAGACTTGTGGAAATGGACGCCACGGACGGGCCCATCGTGCTCGTCGAAGCGATCAATGAGAGTCCCCATCCTGTAATCCCAAAGCTGGATCACACCGCTGTGAAGACTCGCCAAGATCCATGGCCTCTTACTATGGAAACTCAGTCCCTTCACTCTATTACTCTTCGTCTCAAACTTCGTCAGCATCCTCACCACTCAAAATTATCAAAAACCCTAACACATCAAAAAGCATTCGCATTAAATCTCCGTTTGGATGCCGAGAAATCGACAATTAAGACCAATTCGAATTCCAAATTTGTTCCCATCGTTTCAAATTTTCCGATCCAGAAACCTAAAATTGAATTGAAATGCACGTAATTTTCCAAATCAAGGCGGAGAAAAGAGCGGATCTTACCTCGGATCTGAGAATGAGGAAGGTCGGATCAAGGAGAAGAGAACGTTGCCGGCGACGGGAGGAGCGGAGATTGGAGATCGGCGGCGGCGGCAGTGGTGGTGGTGAGGTGGGCGTAGGATAAGCAGGGAGGTGGGTGAAGGTTAAGAAGGGATCGGCGCATAGATCTTCAGATTGGAGAAGCGTAGTAAAAGGAAAAGAAAGGAAAGAATGGAAATTGTAGTAAGTGATGGACAGCGAGAGTCGTCTCGCGCTACCAGATCTGGCTTCCTGTGTAAATAATAACGTAAATTGTTTCTATACATGACTGTTAGCGCGTGCAGTTCACTCTTCTTCTTTTTTTCTTTTGTTTTTTTTTGTTTTTTGTTTTTTGTTTTTGTTTTTTGTTTTTTTTTTTTGTTTTTTGAAAAAAAAAAAAAAAAGTGTTATGAGTAAAAGTGTAAAACCGCAATTTATTTATTTATATTGCAAATTTGATTCGTGGTAAATGGGATTTTTTTTTTCTTATTTTAATTAATTATTACATTAGTTCATGAATTATGATGATGATGACTATGGATAAAGGAAAAATAAAAGAAAAATGATAATCAATTTTAAATATAGTTAGGTTTCAAAAAAAAATTAAATATAGTTATATATGTAAATCCAATCCTAAAGTTAGGCTTAATATACCCCACAACTCTGATTGACTGGATAATTGTTTGTTGGATTAACCTTTTACCATATGATTTTGTTTTCAATTTTTATCCTATCATTAGTTCTATATCATCTATATCCTATATAATATATATTAGTAGTGGAAGTTTTAAATTTAGTTAATTTTTTTTTTAACTGTGATTTAGTGCCAAGTGTTATTACGGTTAAATTTTACATGTTCTAATTTTATGCTAAAGGTTCATTCAAATTAAAATTAAACTACACTTTTTGACACTCTTTTTTTTTTTTTTGACATTACACTTTTTGACACTTATTCATGGGGATGTTTTGTTTTTTAATGTTGTGAGAAACCGTGACCTCGGTGACCCTGGGTGTATGGGTTGGCCATGAATAAATAGTTTATCAAAATTATGACTCAATTGGTAATATTGTTCCTCTTAAATTAAATATTTTACATTTAAGTTACCACATATTTAATTAAAGGAAAAAGATAAAAATGAAAAAAAAATACAGCATTTACATTAATGTAAAACATAAGATTGAAAACTACAACACATTGCTTCATAATTACAATTTAAGAAAAATAACAACTTTGATTCATAGTTACATTCTAAAATTTGAGAAAATACAATAAAAAGTTTGTTCTAGAACCAATAATCTAAGTTTGAAGGTTACATTACATAAATGGAAGGGATTAGACACCATACCAAAGTTAGTCTTCTCAAAGATAAGTTTAAAGGCCTTGGATTCATGTCATACACTGATACACACGCCCAATCATAATAAGGTTAATAGCGCACAAAGCTTTCCAAAGTTGTCATAAATAGAAGTAGCGCATTTGATCATGAGAAAAATAAAATCAACTTGTTTGAGTTTACAAAATCTGTAAGTATATTTGAATATTATGTTTGAAATCCTAATTTGATGGTTGCATCGCATGTTCATGTTTGCATTCATGCCAAATCATCGAATAACACCAACTTTGAAGAAACTTAGTGCAAAAAATTAGAGTGTGCAAGAGACTATTTTGGTTTTAGGGTTTACCAACATGCATAGCTCTTTGCAAAGACAGGCTGACAATGGTTACTCAAATGTTGGATTGGAAATCCTATGAATTAGTTTTTAAGTGTTTGTAATTTGGGGATAGTTCGGTATTATTTCAAATGTGTATGGAGGGCTTTAGGAACTTAGAAATTATGTAACTCTTGTAGATAGTGTTGTTGCTCAGACATAAAGAATCTATAGTCAATCTATTGTGTTTATGAAATATTGTTCTAGAGCAACTCAATACTAAATAAATTATAATTAAATCATATCTCATATTTCCTTCATATTCTTTTGATTTCAATTTTTATTTTTATAATTAAACTATGTATCTGTTTGGGATGAGTTGAAAAATTCAGCTTATCTACATTTTTAGGTTATTTTTGCTACTATTCATAAGTTTCACTATATTTTTTTGATACTATTAGTAGGTCTTACTGTACTATTCAACTTATTTTTTAATTTATTTTCTACATTTTCAACAAAAAATTTTTAGTTTTAACTAAATAAGCTGTTTCCAAACAGACATTACATATAATATTTTCAACAATTTCTCAGGTTAAATTTTTAATTATCAATGTTTTTAATTTTATATATATATATATATATCATATTTAAATATCTTTCACTAAAAATTTGTTTGCCCATCATACTGGTTAGTGGTTGCCGGTTGGGGACGTTGATTGAAAATGTTGTGTTATGTTAGTTATATTAGGATGTTTTGTACCGAAGTCTTACCAGTTTTTCACAAAGAAATTTTAAATCAATGGAAAAGTATTTTTCCCCAGTTTAACTTCTAATAAAAGTGGTCCACTTCTTGAGTTAAATTTGACGCAACAGGTTGTCACCTGATGTTTAAATTATTGCTGGCATATGTTGCAATATTATTTATCCTCAACATAAACATGATGCCAAATATTAAAGTCATCATTTTGATCGGACTAGCAATTTTGGAATTTTAGGAATGCATATTGGACCGGTTAACGTTTGTTTGTTTGTTCGTTCAGACTTGCATCTGGTGTTTGACAATACTCAGATTCATAATTTAGCTCCTGGTATATGTCCAGAATTCAGTTTGAGTTGCGCCCATCTAAAATTATAGAAGGCCCATACAAGAGCCCAAAAGAGTTTTTAACAGAAACTTTAGCCCATTTAGCAAAATTAGCATAGAGTTCTTAAGAGGTTGCTTAAAACATTTGACCATTTACATTTTTCTAAATATTACTCTAAAATTGTTTTTGAGATTGAAATTAAAAACTTGTTTTTATGATTTTTTTTTTCAAAATAAAAATGTTTTTGGAAAAGATTTGTTTTAGAACAATTTTTAGAAAACAAAAATATGAAAACAATGGTAAAAATAATAAATAATTAATAATTAGAAAAATAAAAAAACATTTTTCTCTTTACCATCAACACTTACTAGTAACATTTTTTTCCATTTTTTTTTTAATAGGACTAACATATAGCCATTTTAGGACATGTCGTTCATGTTGCATCTAGTGAATATAAACACTTTGCAATCAATAAAAAGCTTCTTCGATCAACACCTATTAGTAACAATTTTGCCATAGGACTAACACATGGTTATTTTAGAACATATATTGTGTCAAGTGCACATAAGCTAGCACTCTACAATCACTACTTTTACGGCCCTCATATGGAAATAGATGTACTATATCCAACATATATCAAGGAAATGAGTTAGAAGTAATGAAGTTTACAAGATACTAGAGTTAAACTATGTAAACTTTGTGTCACGATTGAGCTTGAATGTGATTTATAATCCACATCTTTTGGTCACACTGGTCTTGGTAAATGATTAAGCAGATTAACAATTGGATCGTTGTCAGATAAGAGCATCTTCGTGTTGAACAAAGTGAATACCATAAGACCAAGTAAAACTAAAACAGATATTGCCAATAGAAGAAGCATCAGGATGTGTGCAATGCTCCCTTTCACTTCTTGTGCATATTCTGTGGAAGCTAGAGCAAGGACAGTCAACGGGAATGAGTAAGCCCACCATGCCACATTGAATCTTCTCATTGATCTCTTGAAAAGGTTGGGCCTGAAGACCTGACACCACAGAAACTCTACTTCACTTGTTACACTGAAAAAGAATGCAACTTGCGAGTAGCTCCCAATATTGGACTACTTGGGATTTCGCACGAAAGAGAGAAAGTGATTTTGAAGCTTAAGATTGAAAGTAAGTCTTAATTATTCTAGAAGTACTTTCCAAAATGTGTTTCTAAACCCATGAACAGATGGAGCAGGTTCAGGCTAGTCATAAAATTAAAGAGTCATCTGATATCAATGCAGATTTTATTTTCATCAAATACTTTCAATAAGACCATATATGAGTGATGTTAGAAATATATACTACAAATATTACTAACTAATTTTTATAAATTGATGTGTTTCTAATCACCCAAAAAAAAATTATAACATTCATTAATTTATTATTTTATTAAAATCCACTAATCACATTTGTAGCATTGATCAATTTATAAATATTAAGTTATAAAATTTGTATTAACTTTCTCTTTATTTTATATCTATAATTAATATGGCAAAATATTATAATTTCTAAATTTAAAAATCTTGTTTGAGTTAAAAGCTTGCATATGATCTTTGATAAATCTGATTCCAATTACAAAAGCAGCTTATAAATTATGATCTAATTAATTTGGTCAAACCAGCTAGTTGGACGGTTTATCATAGCATTTGATTTAATAATAAAGAACCATTATTAAAAATGGATGTCATAATTAAGCTAAAAAATATCTCTAAACAAAATTTATATATCTAGGGGTTGAGTTCTATCTAAAGTGATTCATCCAAACTACTTGACTATTGTCATGACCGTAATTTTCAATGCAACCAATACAAACCAGAGACGTAAAGAGGAAGAGCGAGAGGAAGAATAGCATCTTTGAAACGATATCAAACGCCCCAGCTATGGACTCCCAAGCCAAGCTCGCCACACTCGGTGCTGCAAAGTACAAAAAGAAGACCGGACTCAACATCCCTGGCAGCTGAATCCCACCCGAAAAATGCTGATAAAGAGTCACAAAAAGCACAAAATAGTGCACTATGCCTATGGAAAACAAGAAAATAGAGGTTTCTTGCCATCCCATGGACGCAGCAGCTTGAGCTCCAACCAAATTTCCGATGACTGATAATTGGCTAGTTGGATTTGCCACGGTTGATAAGAACCTCTTGCCCTTTGTGAACCATTGGCCATAGATTTTTACATCAAGCAGCACCAGAGGAATCACAAAAACCCACCAAAGGACTAAATAGGGCAAGGTTTTTGGAGCTATGAATGGTGCAGATTGAAGCAAAAGAAGCCAAGAAATCCATGGAGCGAATAGGTAGTTGACCCCTACGTTGTGCAAGAACTCTGTCTTCACTGTGTTAAAGTGAAACAAGCATTTCAAGAGGTAAAGCAGAGATAGTAAAACAAGTATAAACAGAGCCAGAGACCATAGTACGAGAAAAGGCGTTGGATGAAGGATGTGAAGCACGTGACGTAGAATACTTGTGTCATTGCTTGGTCCATTTAGTGTCTTCCATAATAAAAGGCGTTGGATGAAGGATGTGAAGCACGTGACGTAGAATACTTGTGTCATTGCTTGGTCCATTTAGTGTCTTCCATAACAAAACTTGGCTACCTAGAGATAAGCTTATTCTGAAATACCCTGCATGAAATTTGGCTAGTATTGAGTTTAATGTGTTTAGCAATCGTTTCAGTATTATGATTGAGAGTACTGTTTGTTGATTATTGTTTGTGAAGGTTGTGGATGCCTCAACCACTACTTCGATCTCAGATTGAGATCCTTGGGTTGCCATAGGAGGATATTAGAGACTTAGAGCCATTGGAAACTTTAGTGAATGGTTTTAGTGTGTGGGAGTTTATGCACACTAGGCTATTTTATTCTAGTATTTC
The DNA here is from genome assembly GCF_002906115.3 of Quercus suber. NCBI lineage: Eukaryota > Viridiplantae > Streptophyta > Magnoliopsida > Fagales > Fagaceae > Quercus > Quercus suber. Next base: position 423,250 of record NW_027069600.1, on the reverse strand, counting down.
ATAAACTATATAGTAAGCGAGGAGGAGAGAAGAGAACGCGAAAAAAATAATAAGAAATGTAGTGGTTAATACTTTTTTTTTTTTTTTTGAGAATCAGTGGTTAATACTTAATAACTCAAATGACGCATTGCATGGGCCAGGTCAATGGGCATTGATGTAAAGAGGTTTCTCAGCTATGATGGTCGGACCCACTAGGCCATGGCCCCCTCAGCCCCTAGGTAGTTCCGTCCTTGGGTCCAACCATCACATCTGAGAATTGGCCTCTCAACTCCTAGGTAGTTCCGTCCCTAGGTACAACCATCACAGCTGAGAGTTTTTTTGGCCCCCTCAGACTTTGAAAAAAAATTCCTTAGTATATATATTAGCATAAAAAATTTACTTTTGGCTCTAAAATTAATATACTTGGTCCCTCTCTCCCAAGCAATTTACAAGCTGACCCATGAAACTAAAAATGAAAAAAATTATCAAATCATCTCTTGTCTGGTTGTCCCAAGAATATCAGGAAAAACATTTAGCTAAACATTTGGACAATTTACAAATCTGGACAACAAGGAAAATCCACAAAACAATTCACATATTTAGATAATAATAATAAAAAATCTTTGGACACAGTCTAAGTAAAAAAAAAAAAATTATAACAAATCAATTATAAATCCTAGCAAAAAAAAAATCACAAAAACCCAATAAACTTTATCCAATTTTTACCTCTCATTTTGAGAGCTCTTTGTCCCTTTCAAATTACTCTACCCCATAGTTATAGACACAACTCCTATACCGTTAATCACTCTATCCACACTGTTAATCACTCCTATACTGTTAATATATACATAGTCATCAATTTTGACAATTTTGTTCTATAAAATCACACTTTGCCCCCCTTAATATTATCATTGATTCTTTTAGGAGTACTACTCTTGCCACAAAATTTTCTATAACATTTTTATAAATTGTTGTGATAGTAAATTTTTATTGGTTTGCATCTAGGCTCATCACTTACAATGCATTTTTACTTACTAATAACCACTAACTACATTAATAATTTGTAAAAAAAAAGTTTGTAATTCTAGCCTTTTCCTCATTTTAAAGGCCAGATCTAAAATCTAAAGCAAAATAAACAAGTCCAAAAAAATTATTCATCAACAAAAATTACCAATAGTAAAGCTAAAAACAATTAAACTCAATCAACTAATTTTATCTAAAAAAAACAACTTGACCCTTTAAAAAATTTTAAACAAAATAATTTTGTCCATGCCTGGATGCACACATAAAAAACACAAAAAAAAAAAAAAAAAAAAACTCATTAGCTATTAAGCAACTAACCTGGAAGCTAGAGTCACCACACAACTAACAGTAAAACTACCCCCCTAACTTCAAGTTTTGGCTCCGTCCCTGATCTTAACCAAGTAATTATAAATAAAAAATTCCTTAACCAAGGCACCAATAATTTTTTCGCCCTTTTCTTTTTCACTAAATATTAATGCATGATGTTGATTAACCATTATTTTAGTTGTTTTATTAATGTAATACTAGACATGGATTTGAACTTTTAACTATAGTTTTTTTTTTTTTTTTTTTTAAGAATCTTTTATATATAGCATTATGAAGTTATTTTTTTTTTTTTTTTTTTTTTTTTTTTTAAGAATCTTTTATATATAGCATTATGAAGTTATTAGGTATAGAATTATATGAAAAGAATAAATAGATTTAAAAAAAAAAAACTATAATGTGGATAGAATAAAGGATTAGTCTGACTTCAGTCAGACCTTGAAAATACTAAGACGTGCCAATTGACTTACTGAATTCTTGATTATAAATATCTATTATTGATTTTAAAAAAAATACATAAAAAATTAAAAAATTAATGTTAATAATGCATTGTTATCAACTTCTAGTATTAATATTCCAACTTTCTAAAATTCTTGAACAAAGAGCTTTGGCCCCCCCCCTAAGTTTGAATCTTGATTTCGTCCCTGGTTGGACCAGCTCAGTTTCGATCTGTTGAGCCTTTGACAGAGCCTTAGTGCTTGGTGCTTGATGCTTGTGAGTTGTGACTCATGATGTTTCTTCTGGTTCTCTGTAATGACCTTTTCAAGTCAAGAAAAAATCTAAGTACTTAGGAGCTAATGAATTAGAACTCTAATTTGTATTGTTGGCAAATCATGATCAAAACAAGTTATTAGTCTTGTTTAGACTTGCTCAAAATATGTCATTTATGTAAAGTTGGAATCGAGTTAACTGCAAAATTGAGTGTGCAATTATGACTAACTCGATTGATAGAAAATTAGACTCGATCGATCGAAAGTCATGCAAATCGTTTTTTTTCTGCAGAATTTCCAACTCAGCCCTAAGCCCACATGATATGTAGGGTTTTAGGTTTTACCCTAGGTATAAAATGCAAATCTTAGCCACGTTTTAGAGGTTGCTCTATTTGCTGTGTGTGTGAATCTTCTGTGAGATCTGAGAGGTGGTTGCCTTTACACATGCTTAAGATTATCTTGAAGGAGATTTCATTGAGAGCTTGTACTTGCTAGAGAATCCAAGAAAGAAGGAGTCCATGGTCTCGGAGCTTACATGTGGTCGTGTCAATAAGTTTTCTACTGGTGGATAGCAATAGGATGTTAGTGGTATAAGTCGTTATTGTAAAACTTCAATTATTTTATAGTAGATTTAGGTTTACCTTGAGGATAGCTAGGTTAAATCCTCCCCAGGTTTTTCACCAGTTTGGTTTTCCTGGGTCATCATATCTTTGTATTCTTTATATTCCGCACTTTGCATTGATATGATTGTATGATTGTGTTAACCTAGATATGAAATTTGGACTAAGTAATAACTTGGCTAATTAACTAGATTAATTTAGTTGTGTTTTAAGAGGTCTAAAAACAAACAAGAACTTTTTCAGATGGAGTTTTTTATATTTTTATTATGATTGGAGAATAGACGTTAATTTATTAGATACTTTGTTGTTGTAAATTATCAAATATAAACTAACAAATATTTCGATTAATTGAAACTACTACCACATAGTATTTATTTATTAATTGAAATATATTTTGATCAACGTAATAGTCTCAATTTGTGGGTGTTAATTAACAGAGAAAAGGAAAGAGAGAGGAACAATTAAATGTAGGTACGTACTAGATTATCAAAAAATGTAGGTACATACTACTAGGCTTCTTAAAGGTTTTTTTTTTTTTTTTTTGAGTGAAGGTTGAGCATAGAGTGGTGTTGTTATTGCTTGATTGTGTGTGAAGGTTAGAAACAAAGTTTTGTCTTGCGGGAGAGTTATTAAAGACCAAGCTTGTCCAATGAATTAGTATATATGAAGACACCTTTGGGCGTATTGACATTTGGGTCAGTTTATATTTAAGAGTTTTTGGTGAGAGTTGATGTGTGGTTGTAATTCCTATTATTAATAGAGAATTCTAGTTTGTATTGCCCATGTATTGTGATGCTAACTATTTTATTATTTTGTGTGTATTTCACAACAATTGATACAAGAACTTCTATCACAAAGCCTAACAAGATGGTATTAGCCTAAGAGGACAATGATAATATTCAGGAACCTTGCAGTTAGGTAAGTTGTCTGTCTTTAGTGTCTTCTGATATTTTTGATACATGAATGACTTTTTACACAAAAAAACACAAGTGATTAGATTACGAATGTACAATAGTACATAAATGAAATTATTAGAAAAATAAGTCTTCATCTTCTTTTTTTTCTCTGAGACTATATATGTTTACACGTGGCCGCACATCAAAAAAATCCCCGGCCCCAACCTGGAAAGCTGCTGAAGATTGAATATAATTTAATTACAAGGTCATTAAATTACGAAGGGAGGAAAATTAAATCAATTATTATCTTTATGTATATCATCAACAAATAAAAAATAGAAGCTTAAGTAATGCATGCTTGAATTAAGAAAAGATCAAATATAATGCACGTAGCACAATCGTAGAAAAATTATCATTATTTAATGAAATGACGGCAAAGAATCCAAAATAAATTTAAACCAGTTAAAGAGAGTAGGGTACTCATGAATTTTTAATTGGATACACATAAACTCCAGTTTTTAATTGGACCGTATATGTCAAGATCAAATCTCAAAAAAAAGAAAAAAGAAAAAAGAAGGTATATGTCAAGATCAAATGTTATTTGCTAGAATTGAAATCCCTTGAATCTTGGCTAGATTTCCAGAAGTCAGACCAAATGGTTTGTATATTAATAACGATTGGCTCACCCCTCGCCAAATTTCAAACATATATTTTACAATTCCGACGAGTCCAACAAGTTTTCTGCGGTGACATGACAATTCTGCAGCGGTAGATTTCGTTAACTCTATCAAAACAGGGAAAGACTGGTGAGAAAATGAACGTATTCTTATTAAAGAAAAGATTGTACAAGTCTTTTTTTTTTTTTTTAATTATTATTCTAGAGAATAGAGCAATGGTGCCAAAAAGAAGAAACAGAAAAACTAGCTGAAATAGCAGCTAAGGCTGTCCACAGGTCGGTTCGGGTCGGGTTTGTGCCCACCTCGGAACCGATTTGATTACTTCGGGTTTTTCATGCATAGACCCGCTGCCAACCGGCGAACGGAGTCGGTTCGGGCAAAAATAGTGTTTTTAAAACACGATTTCTATATAGTAAGAATTCTATTGAACTTTTCTTTAAAGTAGATGACTAATATCCAAATTGATATTGTGGAGGAACAAATCTCTTCCTTAGAAGGTATTGTCTGCTTTAGGAATGGGCCGAGGAGGCCAATGCCACCCGCACAAATTTGCTCAATCCCATATCAAGGAAAGACGCCTCCCACCCGCAGCTTATAAGCATGAGCTCACAAGTGGGGTGTACCATAGTGTGTGTGATCCATCGGCCTCCTCGGCCCATTCCCAAAGCAGACAATACATTCTAAGGGAGAGATTCGTTCCTCCACAGATATATATGTAGAACTGAAAATGTGTTTTTAAGATACAATTTTTAAATAAAATGAATAAGTTTGAATATTTTTTCTATGTTTGATATCCAAATTCATATGTAAACTGAAATTGTGCTTCAAAGACACAATTTCTGTATAAAATGAATCCTATTTAATTTTTTCGTTAAAGATGTCCATTGATATCTAAACTGATATGTAGAATTGAAATAATGTTTCTAAGACGCGATTGCTTTATAACATGAATTATATTGAATTTTTTTCTTAGAAATATTCAAATCTTAAAGGTATGGATGCCAGATATCCAAATTGATATGTAGAACTGAAATAGTATTTCTAATACACATTTTTTGTATGGCATGATTGTTATTGAATTTTTGTGTTAAAGAAATTCAAACCTTAAAGATTTGGATGTATGATATCTAAAACTAAAATAGTCTTTCTAAAACATGATTTTCTATATAACATGAATTCCATTGAATTTTTGCCTTAGAGGTTTGGTTGTCTTATATCCAAACCCTAGTATCCAAATATGTAGAACATAAATAGTATTTTTAAGACAAACTTTCTATAAAGAATGAATTCTGTTAGGTTCTAAATGTTTAGAACAATTGGCAAATCGTGAACACAAACTTGTCTAGATATAGATCTTAAAGTCTATAGGTTTTATTAGACAATGCTCAAGGTGATTCAAGTCAAGATTCAAGAACATACGAGCTGCAGAAAGAAGACTTCATATTCTGCCTGGTTCGATCGATCGAAGCACAGGCTCGATCGATCGAAAATCGTATCTGCAGAATTTTAAGTCGGCCCAAACAGCAGCTTAAGCCCATTAAGGATTAGGGTTTCAGATCTACTTCTCCCACTATATAAAGGAAACCCTAAGCCATGTTTTTGAGTGCTTTTAGAGAGAGAGAAGAGTGTGTCTCTTTTGTATCTAGGGTTTTGTACCCAAACCTCTCTAAGTCTTTGTTGCTCATATTGCTGTTTATGTGAATCTCTTGTGAGATCATTGAGGAGCTTTCCTTCACATATACTTAGGGTTTCCAAGATTCAAGATTATTTCAAGAACTTGGTAATCATTCAGTTGCAGATTCAAGAACTTAAAGATACACAAGCGGGGGTGCTTGTACTTGATTGAAGAATTCAAGAAAGAAGGAGTCCGTGGATTCGGAGTTTGCACGTGGTCGTGTCAGTAAGTTCTACTGATGGGTAGTATTAGGAAGTCCAGCGGGGAGCTTGTAGTCCTTCTGTATGAACTTCAATTCTTTCGCATAGTGGATTCAGGTTTACCTTGAGGATAGCTAGGTCAAATCCTCCCCAAGTTTTTACCGTGTGGTTTCCTAGGTCATCATATCTTGTGTTCATTTATTTTCCGCTGCTTTATATCTTGATATGATTAATTGATTGCTTTAACCTAGAATTGCATAATTTGACTAAGTAACAACTTGGCTAATTAATCTAGGCTACCCAATCTGATTGTGTTTTAAGGGGTCTAAAACCGTTCAAGTGGTATCAGAGCGGGTAGCTCTTCTGTTGTAGATCTTTTGATCTCTGAGCTAATCCTTGACCCCTGTTGTCATGGATAATTTGAATTGTCTTTCTGATCATGTTTCTACTCATGCTTCTGCTGATTTTATTGATGCCTGTGATGGTTTGAATAAAAAGGACAATATTATTTCTGTTGATTTTTTTGATGCTTTTGAAACTCTTCATAAGGAATTATCTAAATTTTTGAAAATTGTTAAGAAATTTAAAGAAGAGTTAAAATTGGCTAATCTTGAAAAAAGAGGAATTGATTGTTAGATTAGATGAGTCTAATAAAAAGAATGAATTTTTGAGAAATCAAATTTCCTCTCAAGATGAGAAGATGAAAAGCTTGGAACAAGAGTTAGTTGAGTCTCAAACTAAACTTGAAAATTTGACTAGTACCAAGCCTGTTGTTGATAACAGAAGTGTTTCTGTTTCTCTTAAGCCTAAACTGAGAAAGTTTATATCCCTCCTTTTAAGAGGAATAATAAAGAAAATGCTTATTTTGCTAGGTTAGACAAAGGTAAAAGTTCTGATGTTAACGCTGAAGTTTCTAAACCTAAGTCTAAACCTACTGTTAGAGAGCATAATAAATCTGTTTTTGTGCCTACCTATCACCTTTGTGGTGTTGTTGGTCATATTAGACCAAATTGTTCTTTGTTGAGGCAAAAACCAAAACCTGAGACTAGATTTGCTGTTAGGAATACTGATGTTCCTAAATTTGTTCCTGTTTGTCACTTTTGTGTTGTCTCTGGTCATAGTTGTCCTAATTGTCATAAATTGAAATTTAAGCATTCTGTATGTCAATCTAGGATATGTGATGATATTTCTCCTGCCATAAGTCCATATAAATTATTTCATATGCTTTTGAAAAATTTGAGCTTGTTGGCTTGTGAAAGGAATTTGCAGGATTTTAGTCTTTCTCAAAAGTTTGGTATAATCCCTCAAATACACTCTGCTTCACATGGATTTTCACCTACAAAGCCGAAGACTCGTGCTAGATGGGTGAGAAAAGATTCTCGAAGGTGAGTCTTGCTAATCAGTCCCTGATTTAATTCTTTCAATTATTTGTGGACATGTTTTGTTTTTGTTTTTGGTTGTTTTGTTTTTTAGGTTGTTTTTATTAAAAAAAAATCAAAAAACATTGAAAAATTTCAAAAAGACAAAAATATTTTATTTTGTGTCTTGTTTTATTGTTCTTGAGGATTACATGGGTTATAATATCTCTCTCTTGATTTAGAACATGCTTGACATTGTGGAGAAACTTGAATAGTTTGTGCTAAGCTATTTTTTATTATGTGTAAGTATGTACTAGTTTGTACACGTACTTATGGGTTAATTAAGAAATTGATATTTCTTGTTTGTGTACCCTTTATAACTTAGTTAAACATTGTCATGCATTGCATTTGCATTGTTCATTTAGCATAATGTGTGCTTTCTGTTTTTGGTCATAAAATTTTTTAAACCAAAAAGATTGTTGTGTTTTGTATTTCATATCATGGATTTGAAATCAAGGTTGGCCACCTTATCTTTACACAACAAGTTTATGTACCTTGTTTAGCTCGGATGAGCTTAATTATTGCACTTTACTAATTGAAGTTTTGTAGTGCATGTTGTGTGGGAAAGATGTGTATGGTTTTTAATCATTTTGTCTTGATCTTGAAGTTACATGTTATTTGACTGTTGGATTTGATCCTTTTGAGAAAGACATAAATAACCATCTCACCACTGTTCACTAGCCAATCATGAACACCTTAGTGCATATCATAAGAGTTTGTGCTCAAGAAAGTGTAGCACATGCACAAAAAGAACATAAGGTGTAGCCTCAATTAAATTAAAACTGGTGTTTTCTATTAGGCTTGATGCCAATTCACTTAATTCAAACCGGTGTGTATTATTAGGCTGAATGCCATTTCATACAAATAAGAGGCAAAAATGCAAGAAACTTACATGATTGCAAGCTTTTGTTCTAGGAGATGTAGGAGTTATAGGATGTAACTCCTTAGGTGATAGTCTCTTTTAAATTCTATGTGATGAATTGTGTAGATTTTGTGGTTGATTACTATTCACATATCACCTCACATGTATCTCAAGCTTTTGCTAGTTGCACACACTACACAAGTTACTCTTTGTTAAACTTGGTACATTTTATTGTGTGTGATCTTGTTGTGGCCATCCAAGATTAAAAGTTACTTGATTTTAATGCAAAATGTGTATAATGTTTGCACTTTGAGGGCAAATTGATTGAAAATCTTGATTTTGGAATATTTTGGTTAAATTCAAGTGTTTTTGAAAAACTTTTCATCTCATACTCATGCAATTTTTTATAAAATAATGTGCTTTAAGGAGTTTTTGCATTAAAATGCTCTGTTTTTCAAAAATTTGATTTTTCCAGATTTTCGATCAATCGAACCTGTTTTTCGATCAATCGAAATTGCGATTAAAATTTTAGGTTTGAGTCTGTCTGACTCGATTGATGTTCGATCGATTCTCGATCGATCGATATTGAAAAATTTTCAGTTTCTATGTCTTTGACCAAAATTTTTTTTTCATGCATCACTTGTGTTTAGGATTCACATGCATTGCATTGTTTTTGTATCCATCTTGCAGTTTTGCAGTCATATTTCTCATTGTTTTCACACATAACATGCATACACTTTGCTAAATTGGGTACTCAACTTGATTTAAAAATTGATTGATTAATTCTTAAGTTTTGTATATTCTAGTATATGCTATTTCTTATGTGTGAATTGTAGAAAATATTTTTCTTAAGAGATATGATGGATAATCAATGTGCAAATATTTTCTCTATTCATGCAACTGTTTATGGGTCACATAGTGCCATGTTTGCATTTTATTGAAAGAGAGAATATTTTTTTTTCATGCGTATCCTCACCTTAGTTTATAACTTTGGTTTGTGTATTTTTAACTTTGGTCTTGCTGGTGAGGATGTACCTGATCCTGTTTGTGATGCTGCTGTTGCTGCTGATTTTCCCCCCACCTCCTTTATTTTTCCCCAAAACTGTTTTTCCCACAATTTATTTTGTTTTTCCTATTTTTGATAGGGGGAGAAAAGTTTTTTTTTTCACCTGTGTTGTTCATAGGGGGAGCTGTCTCTATTTTCTATAGAGTTGAATTGTTTTGTGTCCCCTTCTTTCCCCATTTTCTCTTATCCTTTGTTGCGTATGTTACCTGTTTACTCTGTGTATGAGTTGTCTTTGTCAATACGTGACAAAAAGGGGGAGAAATAGCTGATATGTGGGAATATGTGTGGAAAATACAAGAATGTTATATTTAGGGGGAGTTAACATTGTTTTTGATGTATCTAACTTAGGGGGAGAGTTAGTTTGCATATTTGTTGATTTACTGTTTTTCTGTTACACATGCGTTTATGCGTTTGTTGAGTGTTTCAGAAAATATACAGGTTGATTCAATTGAGCTGCTGTCTACACTTGCAACTGATGGATAGTAGTTAGGTTGAATTTGTTGTAATGAGCATTTTATTGTATTGGGTTGTTCTTGTATTTGAGCATTTCATTCTGTATGGAAGTTGTTGAGGTCCAAAATTTCACAATAAAGCCCACTCCATAAAAAAATAAAGAAGGCACAATTCGTGCAGCAAGAAGAATCAACATCAAGGCCTTATATATGTTCAGATTTCCAGCAAAAAAAGGCCATTAAAAAGTCCAGCAAATTCCAGTGAAAGAGCTGGGACGGGATCCCCAGAGGCTGCCAGAGGCTCGGGATCCTCAGGACGTGCAGCACAGCTAAAGTGAATTAAAGCAGATTTGAATGGTGAGAAACTAGACCAATAGGAGAGATAGAAATAACACCTGCTCCTGCACCACCTTGCGGCTTGCGCCAAGCCCATCAAATTCTTTTCGGTCTATTATTGTTCCATTACTCTGGCTGCTGCTACTATTCTTTTTTCAGCAGCAAGACATCACCATCTGATATCATGCCATACCAGGATAATTATAATCATTTTTCAGCATAAATTTTGTTCTATGCTGATTATTTCATCCTTTATCTTATCTATTGATTCTATTTTGATTTACTCAATTGTGCTGAGCAGTACGCCTCTTCCAGCCTAGGGTGTTCATCCTATGTAATTCTTTCTCCAAATCTTTCACACCATCTCCATTCCATCACCGTAAACACCATACAAGCCCCTCTACTATCAAGTAACTAAATGTGTGTTAGGCTAAAAATAAACATTTTCACATGTGTGAGCATGTGAGTCAGTTATCAACTAGTCAGAGTGCAGTAGAAGTTACCAAAATATAAGGAGGAGTGCAGTAACTGTTTTTGGTCTACTATAAATAAAGATTAAAGGTATTATAAGAAGGACAGCAAAAAATCTGACAAACTAGATTCACATACCCGGTCAACGGAATGATAACTTCATGTTTGTAAGTGTGTTTGTCTCACATGAATTATCTAAGGATAGTTTTTGTAATTTAACTTAGGAGTTTGTGTGATTTGAGTCTTTCTTATTTGTATGAACTTGAATTTTGAATTAAGATATCTACATATAGTGATTACATTGCTTGTTCCCTTATTTTTCTTAGTTGAATATTTTGTACTTTTGAAGTCCTATTAATTTAGGAAGTGGCAGAGCCCATCAATTTGGTGCGAAGTCTTGTCTTGCAAGTAGTTCTTTTCAAGATAGTTTGTATTCTCACAAACAATGTGCAAAATTGGCTCCCTAACATAGGTGTCAATCATTTACACAGTTCACGCTATGCAAACGAAAAACCACAAAATTACACACCCATCACGGATTAACAAAAATAAATACCATCCCAATACCAAATCTAGGTATCCATATGAATGAAACAATCCAGGTACACATGCACACACAACAAATTGTAACAATGCTTACCCTAAATTTGTCACAATTGAAGTGATTTCAGCTCAATATCACTCTCAACAAAACAAAACAAAACACTACACACCAAACTATTTCAAACACCACAACTAAACAAACACACCTCTGTAAATATATATATATATATATATAGAGAGAGAGAGAGAGAGAGAGAGAGAGAACAACTCCTTCATTTCTTGATTAAATAAAGCAGAGCACACACCTTAGCTCGAAAACCCATTTGGAGTACAAACTCTTGTAGCTGTTCATCAAAGCCACGACCTCTTTCTCGTGCTTTGGCTCAATATTAGACGCCGCTGCTCTCAGTTCCTAAACATAAATGTCACAAAATAAACTAAATTGAAAATTTTTTGATCTTTTTGTGAAGATTAAGAACCCTAGCTTTTAAGAGCGAGTACCTGTTCGTCAACGAGGTTAATTTCAGAGAGCTTGCGAGCGGATTTCTTTCCCGAGCTTCCCAATTCTTTCGCGAGAAAATAGTTTCTCGAGAATCCGAATTCCTCCTCTTCCTCCATATCTTCAATGTCATTGTTGGCCTCCATTGTTAACGATTTCTCAAGCTGATTGAAATGCAAGAAATGGCAGTGAAGTCGTAATGAGTGAAGTGAAGAAAATTTGACTCCTTTTGTTTGTGCCCTAGAAGCGATTTTTCCCGCGTTTTTTTTTTCCTCACGTTCGGGTCGAGAAGTTGAACTGACATAGGGCCGGGTTGAATAAGGTCCGTTGGGCTCTTTCTCATTTTAACTTGTAAGTTGTACGGCAATTACACTCAATACGACCGCAGGGTTTGCCGTTTGAGGATTCTCATTAAATCTACTAATAAATTTTATTTTTATTTTTCAAATTTAAATCACATGCACCCTTTACTATACTATATAGTAAAATTATATTGTCCTTCTCAAAATTAATATGAAAATAATCTCTTTACATAAGTTATTAGAGGCATTTAAATATATATATATATATATATATTGTTGAGGTCTAAAATTTCACAACAAAGCCCATTCCATAAAAAAAATAAAATAAAGAAGGCCCAATTCGTGTAGCAAGAAGAATCGACGTCAAGGCCCTATATATGTTCAGATTTTCAGCAAAAAAGGCCATTAAAAAGTCCAGCAAATTCCAGTGAAAGAGCTGGGACGGGATCCCCAAAGACTCGGGATCCTCGGGACGTGCAGCACAGCTAAAGTGGATTGAAGCAAGTTTAAAAGAGGGATCAAAGACAAAAACATGCGGGTCTCATGCTCTGATGCTGCAGACATATAGTGGGACCAGGAAGTACAAAACAAAAAACGCATGAGCTGTGATTCTAACCATTTGGAGCAAATGACAAGGAATAGTATAACTGAAAAAGCTGAAGAAGTGAAAAATGCCAAATAGCTGAAGAACAGCTAACGGAGAAGCTGGAAATAGAAAACCAGCTAAGGGACTTTCGTTTGGTCGCACCAAAAATAAGAAGTTATGAGAAAAAAGGGAAACAACATAGCCCTGAGCAAAACTGGTACGGCACAAACTCTAAGGGGCAAAAGAGAGAAATCACCAGTACCCCAGAGCCCGATCTATGCTATAAAAGGAGGAGGATGCAGAATAGAAAAACCAGAAGGGAATCGTTAAGATAACTCTGTAAAACTCAAGAAAAATAGAGGAACCGCTCCCGGTATCCCAAAGATAGCCACTATAGCACATACTCGGATTCAACAAATTCAAACTTTGCAAGTCTTGGAAGCTTGAATAGCTATCAAAGTCTGTAATTTTTGAACTTAGTTGAACCTTGTATCACGTCTTAGTGAGCACTGTAATCATAACTAAGGAAAATTAATAAGATGCACCTCACTGATTCGAGGATCCTTGACTTTGTCTTACATTATATATTATTTGCTACGCATTCCCTTGCTGTTAAAATGTCATTCAATACAGATATTTTTGTTTGTCAGTTATTTGTATTGTAGGGAGCTTGTTTTGTGCACCACTCGGTTCTTAAACAGCCTTTTAGCTGCGGTGAACCGAGCCCAGTCCACCAAGAATACTTATTTGGCCCAGGATCTTTGGGCCACAGTGCTGAGAAGAAAAAAGCACTCTCACATTTTGGCGACTCCACTGGGGACTGGGAAAAAGGAGAGGGAAAAAGCAGTCCCTTCGCAAGCATGGCTCCAAAGCTAGGAAACACTAAGAGGAAGGAAAGTTCCTCTTAGTGCATTCAACATCAAGATCCCAAAAGTGTGGGTTCCTCCAACGAACGTTCTACCAAGGGACTCTATATGGAATTTTAGGGAACTTCCCAACACAAGATAAGTTTTATGCATCATTATTTTCTCCATTTTACATTTTGAACATAATATTTTAACAATCAAAACATTGTCTCATTGCTAAAAAAAAAAATGGAGAGGTGAGCAAAAAAAAAAAAAAAAAAAAAATGGCTGATTTATTTTCTTTTAAAAAAAATCATAATATTGTTTAATTTCTTTAAAAAAAAAAAAAAAAAAAAGAGAAGTAAGCGAATCAAAGAGGCTTGATGAAATGTAAATTACATAGCAAAGCAATCGCCTTATATTGTGGGGCTAAATAATTTTGCAACAACTTGATAATAATATCATATGGTACAAGTTAACAAAATAGACAAGTTTCCTTAGCTCCGCCCATGGATTTGGCAAAATGGAGTAGTTTCATGATCCTAGCAAAGCTTAGGGGATCCTTGACTCCAGGAAGCAAAGCCTGGGAGATCCTTGATCCCAACAAAGCTAAGGAGATCCTTTATTCCAACAAGGCTGAGTACACCCTCAATTCCAGCAAAGTCTAGGAGATCCTTGACTCCAGGAAGCAAAGCCTGGAAGATCCTTGATCCCAACAAAGCTGAGGAGATCCTTGATTCCAAATGAGATCCTAGATTCCAGTAAAAAAAAATTTTTTGAGTAGTCCCCTGGGTCTAAACACAAATCCAACAAAAATAGAGTAGCTCCTTGATTTCAAAAAAGTTGAGTAGTTCCTTGGTTCCAACCATGGTCCTAGCAAAATGAAGTAGTTCTTTGGTTCCAAAAAAAAATTCGAGTTGTTCCTTGATGGAATAGTTTTCTGATTCTAGCAAAGTGAAACAATTCTTTGATTCCAACAAAGTTGAAATACTTCCATGGATCCAGCAAAATTAAATGGTTATAAAAAAAAATGGAGGCATAAAAAAAATTAATCATCTCTCTCTCGTATTGGAGGTTGGATTAATGTTCTGTTTGGATTGAGGGAGAGGGAGGGGGAGTAAAATAGAATAGAGTAAAATTGGTTTAAAATTAGCCTATTTTTAACTAACTCTACTCTACTCTCCTCCACTCCTCCTCCCTCCTCCCTCAATCCAAACAGGTCATAAGTCTAACTCTTGCATGCAATATCCCTCTAACATGAGATGGGTTCTACTCCTACGTAAGAGAAATGTTACGTCCAACGATAACACAAAAAAATAGTTAAGTTGTCAACTGTGAAAATTAGGATTAAGCGAGAGGTGCGAAGAAGAAAAATATAGAGACATAGAGAAGAAAGAAACTATAGTTTAGGGCTTAATCAGTCAAAAATGCCCTTATTAATATGCTAATAAACACAACAACTAGAAGTAACTCTAACAATAACAAATCATGTTAGTGTTTCAAATTTATAGTGTTCGCTCTATGATAATTTTTCTTCATCATCAAACCAAGATATGAATTGGTTTTTCGAGCAGGTAGTAGGAATAAACTTTCAAATCTCTTATTCGATAATAAAAAAATTCACCAGTTAAATTAACTAAAATTCACATAATAAATAAATCATTTTACGGGTGAGAAGACATGCATTGAGTTGCCATTGTCACGACAAGGCTTAAGCCATTAAACTTATTGTTGCAATACGTCAATGTCAGCTCTGTAAATATGATATTAGATTCAATTTATGAATTTAAGTTTTTGATTCAGAAAAGAAAAAAAATAATTTTGAGTTAAAATAATTGTCTCGAGTTCTTACATGTATATCAATCAGACCTTGTAAGAAGAGACTTCACATAATGACAGCTTCATTCTTACACTTGAAAGTTCCACAGTCCCATATTTTAAATTATAGGTGCTGGAATTTGAATTGTTTGAATTGAAGCAGTGCATTTACAATTGAAAGTTCCCAATGCTTGGATTGTCTTGATATAGTCCAATAGTTCTATAATAGATATCGACCAATATCAAAATGAGTTTTATAAACACAAACTTTCAACCTCCTTCTAAGTTTGATATATGGGAATGCTCCCCATATATATTAGCATTATTTTCCAGCCAAGTATACCTAACCTTTAGAAGCACACCAACTTCCAAGTTCCAATGCCATTAGCCTATGGTCCAATGAGAGGTTGAGCAGTGCAAAATGAGAAGATGACATCCAACAATCAACCTCCCTATAAAGTAAATTGAATATGCATATGCATGTATGAGTTTTTTCTATTCATTGTTGGTTTTGGGTTTGACTTCCTTCTAAGTGCTTTTGAATATTGGAAACAACACATAACTTACCTATGTCTTAATCTATGTTTCTCCAGGATCCCGAGAGGCTCCCATCCCGAGGATTCTAGGGGGCTCCTATCTCAGAAGAAGAAGAAACCTGGAGGGAAGGCAGAATTTTACTTATGAAGGCACGCGGGACCTAAATGTAGCCTACAAAAGGATCTTGGACCACCATCTTACATGATAGCCCAGGAAGAGATCTTGGAGGAACTTGGGGATACGATGAGTCAGAATATCCCATCTCCAGGATCCCGAGGGGCTCCTATCCCAGAAGAATGAAACAATACCCATGGTTTGAGGGATCCCTTGGACAGAAAAAAAAAAAAAGACAGAAGAAGGAAGGCTAACATACTGCTTTTGAAGATCCCGGAGAAACTTATGGATATGGAAAGGAAAGCATAAATCCTACCAAAGGAAAAACTAGAAGAGGTGAACTTGGGGGCTGACCCAAGGAACCCGGGGCCTATCCTAATCAACAGTCAGTTATCGGTACAAAAAAAAAAAGGCAATTGGTAGAGCTATTGTAAATATGAAGATTTATTGGCGTGAACTCCTTCAAATTAAATAAGGCACATCCAAAGGATAAATTTCCTTTGCCTAACATTGATCTCCTCATAGATCTAGCCAAGAAAACAACAATATCAACCATAAAGAGGCATACCATGGTCAAGGAACTTAAGAGCTTCTTGGAAAGAGTTTTTTACATTAGGAAGTTCACACCAAGACCAGCTGTTGAGGTGCAAAAAAAAAATATATAATAATTAATATAGCCACAAATAGGCCCAAAAAGAAAAGAGATGAAGAAAGACCTTAGGCCCATTTCACACAAAAAAAGAAGAAAAAAAAAAAAGGGATGGGCTCTCACTATAAAGGAAAGGAAGGAGAAAAGAAAGAAAAAAAGAAAGGAGCCCAGAAGACTTGATTCGGAGGTCCACGAAGAAAAGGGCCCAAGAAAACAGATAAAGCAAACAGCAAGCCAAAGCAAGCCCAGAAGGAAGACTTGGGTCGGGACGCCCAGAAGCAATACCAGAGCCAGAGGATCCCCGGACGCGTGAGGAGAAATTAAAGCAGATTTGATAAGAAAAAAAAGACAAAAAGACACGCTGGGAGACTCTCATTTGAAGAAAGACAGAAGATAAAGATGCAGGGGATTTGGTCCCAACCATTTGAAGAATAAAAAAAAAAAAAAAAAAAAAAAAAAAAAAAAAAAAAAAAAAAAAAAAAAAAGACAGAAGAAGGAAGGCTAATATACTGCTTTTGAAGATCCCGAAGAAACTTATGGATATGAAAAGGAAAGAATAAATCCTACCAAAGGAAAAACTAGAAGAGGTGAACTTGGGGGCTGACACAAGGAACCCGGGGCCTATCCTAATCAGCAGTCAGTTATCGGTACAAAAAAAAAATGCAACTAGTGGAGCTATTGTAAATATGAAGATTTATTGGCGTGAACTCCTTCAAATTAAATAAGGCATGTCCAAAGGATAAATTTCCTTTGCCTAACATCGATCTCCTCATAGATCCAGCCAAGGCAACAACAATATCAACCATAAAGAGGCATACCATGGTCAAGGAACTTAAGAGCTTCTTGGAAAGAGTTTCTTACATTAGGAAGTTCACACCAAGACCAGCCTTGGTCACTAGTGGACTATCCAAACTGTTGAAAAAGGATAATGTCCTCATATGGGGAGCTGAGCATCCAATCATAAAACTTCAACATGAGTTATTCGCCTACCTTATGGGTACTAGTCCATGGCAAAATCATTACTGCTGTACCTGGGATCCTGATCCCAAGCATACAAAGCATTAAAGGAAACCGAAATGAGGTATCCCAACATAGAAAGAGCGCATTTGGCGGTCATGCATCTCAACAACTGAATCATTACTTTTTACCACCAAATCTTATTGGTGATGAGCTCTCATCCAATAAAAACCCTCCTCCATCAGCCTTTGCGATCTTGAAGAGTGGCCCAGTGGCTAATATTAATTTCCTAATACAACTTAGGTCCTAAGGATCCCTAGAGCTGTCAAGAGCTAAGCTGTAGCAAACTTACTGGTCTGGTTCCTTGAAGAAGAGGAGTACCTATCGAGTGAGAAGATCTCTAAAAAAAAAAACAGTAGCGGTAGAGATCCTTGTAAAGAAACAGACTATGAGATTTGTGAAGATACTATGAGATTTGTGAAGACAGCCTTCAACAAGCATGCCTAGAGGAATCCTTCCTCTTCTAGGATCCCCGTAAGAGGATCACCCACTTGAAGAAAACACCATGACAGAATCATCTTGGTGGAGCTCTGTTAGGTTCTAAAGATTTAGGAATTTATGTATTTAGAACTCTAATTTGTATTGTTGGCAAACCATGATCAAAACAGGTTGTTTAGTCTTGTTTAGGCTTGCTCAAAGTATGTTTATTTATAAAACTGGAATCGAGTGAATGCAGATTTATTGGACTAAATCTGTAAGGCTCGATCGATCGAAAATTAGACTCGATCGATCGAACCACGTACAGATTTATTTTTCTGCAGAGTTCCAGTTCAGCCCAAACTCTATTTAAACGTCTTGGGGTTCAAGTAAAACTCTTCTATATATAAGGAAAACCCTAGAACATTTTTGGGACTTGGAAGAGAGAGATTAGAGTGCCTCTTGTGTCTCCTTTTATTTTTAGGGTTTTGTACCCAAACCTCTCTAAGTCTTTGTTGCTCATATTTGCTGTTTATGTGAATCTCTTGTGAGATCTTAGAGGAGCTTTCCTTCACATAAACTTAGGGTTTTCAAGGTAGAGATATTTTCTACATCTTGATGATCAACAAGGTTGCTGCCATTGAAGATTAAAAAGAAAAGCAAGCGGGGAGCTTGTAGCTGATTGAAGAATTCAAGAAAGAAGTAGTCTGTGGATTCGGAGCCTGAGCGTGGTCGTGTCAGGAAGTTCTACTGGTGGGTAGCATTAGGAAGTCGAGCGGGGAGCTTGTNATCGGTACAAGTGCAGATTGTAAGCATATCCCAATCATGGCTACGACTTGTAGCACGTACCAGCAATAGGTACAAGCCATAGCACGTCCTAGCAAAGGGTGTAAATTGTAAGCAAGTCCCAACGAGGGGTACAAAAAGAAAGAGTCTCGAGTGGGTATGAAAACCCAAAAGTGGGTGTATAAAGTACACAAGATTGACCTCCTTGAAAGAAATTGGCTCAAGGGAGCCTAAGGAAACAAGGAAGGCGTAGCTTTTAAAAAAAAAAATATATATATATATATATATATTCCAAGAGTACATCACTCGAAGCCGCAAAAGCATGGATACTTTTGCAAATCTCTATACAAAGAGGTTAGTCAATAACATTGCAAACCAGCTAGTAACATTTCCCTCCTCCTACAAGGTGTAAACTCACCAAAGGCTTGGAGGTACTTCAATTCAACAAAAGAAAGGTACCCTTTCGGTAAGTCCACTCATTAATACCATGTTTGAATGTATCAAAACACTACAGAAAGTTGTGCAAGAGGTATCACCCATGCACTAATACTTTATGCATATAGATTAAAGTGAAAATTCTAATATTTTGGTTTTCTTACTTGACCAATTATCAAAAATCAAAATTTGGAATTCTTGTGTGGTTGAAATCCTCACATGGTTTCATATACATGAAATAATTTTATTGCTATGTCTTATTTGGCAATTGGCTTTTCCAGTGCATACACTGGGGGCTAAGATAAGATTAAAAATTTTCCTTAGATATATCTTTCACTTGATAAAAATTGAGAAGCCTAGTGCAAACTTTACTATACTAAGTTCAACCACTGTTATTTTCTTTGGCTCATGAACTATATGGTATATAGCAATATAATTGGTGGCATGATATGTGAATAATTTGCTGCAATCTGAAATATTATACAATCTCTCACAATTTAGAAAAAAAAATAATAATAATAAGGCAAAGATCAAGAGCATCCACAAGAAGAGCAAGGTCTTTAGCTAAAGCAAGGCATGGAGATGTTCTTAAGCATTCTAAGCCATGTCCTCAGGGAAGTTTCTGTCTCTTAATACATTGTGAGAAGAATAGCTAGCCTTGATTAGACTTTAAATTAGCATGTTTATATGATTCAATGACTTATTATATCATAGTCTCATTGGTAAGTCACTATTCATGGACTAAAATCTCATGTGGCAAACATTTGGGTATTATTCACCTTAGCCATAGCAAGCATGTACTACAATGCATAGAATATCTTTGGCAAAGTTCATGGGGGTTGCCTTCACTCAACCTATTTTGTAAAACAAACAAAATCTTGTTGACAAAGCAATGCAATCTGATATTGATATTTAATTTTTGTATGCTACTTTCAAAAAGCATATCCTAGAATTACTAGCAAAAAACACTAGTGCTAGAAATATACTTTTGGCATCAAATGCAATACCAATATAATTTTGGCTATATATGAATATCTCATTTTTGGCCTGACAAAATTGACTTGTTTTATGGAAAATTGAATACCAATCTACAGCTTGATACTAACATGAAGGTGAATTCTAATCTTTGGCAACATGTTAGTTCATTCCATGAAGGAAGTGTAGCAATTCATTTGGAGTTTCCCTCAAGAATTATTTGATCTACACATTGGTTCTACAAAACAGGAAAGTGTCCAAAAACAATTTATTTTCTCGTGCGTGGGCTATAGGTAACCCACGAGCTCGGGGGGCTACTGTTGAGGTCCAAAATTTCACAACAAAGCCCATTCCATAAAAAAAAAATAATAATAAAGAAGGCCCAATTCGTGTAGCAAGAAGAATCGACGTCAAGGCCCTATGTATGTTCAGATTTCCGGCAAAAAAGGCCATTAAAAAGTCCACCAAATTCCAGTGAAAGAGCTGGGACGGGATCCCCAGAGGCTCGGGATCCTCAGGACGTGCAGCATAGCTAAAGTGGATTGAAGCAGGTTTAAAAGAGGGATCAAAGACAAAAACATGCGGGTCTCATGCTCTGATGCTCCAGACATATAGTGGGACCAGGAAGTACGAAGCAAAAAACGCATGAGCTGTGATTCCAACCATTTGGAGAAAATGACAAGGAATAGTATAACTGAAAAAGCTGAAGAAGTGAAAAATGCCAAATAGCTGAAGAACAGCTAACGGAGAAGCTGGAAATAGAAAACCAGCTAAGGGACTTTCGTTTGGTCGCACCAAAAGTAAGAAGCTATGAGAAAAAAGGGAAACAACATAGCCCTGAGCAAAACTGGCACGGCACAAACTTTAAGGGGCAAAAGGGAGAAATCACCAGTACCCCAGAGCCCGATCTGTGCTATAAAAGGAGGAGGATGCAGAATAGAAAAACCAGAAGGGAATCGTTAAGATAACTCTGTAAAACTCAAGAAAAACAGAGGAACCGCTCCCGGTATCCCAAAGACAGCCACTACAGCATATACTCGGATTCAACAAATTTAAACTTTGCAAGTCTTGGAAGCTTGAATAGCTATCAAAGTCTGTAATTTTTGAGCTTAGTTAAACCTTGTATCACGTGAATATAGAATTATAGGAAGAGCTCTGTAAAATCAAAAGAAAACAGAGGAACCACTCCCGGTATCCCAGAGACAGCCACTATAGCACATACTCGGATTCAACAAATTCAAACTTTGCAAGTCTTGGAAGCTTGAATAGCTACCAAAGTCTGTAATATTTGAACTTAGTTGAACCTTGTATCACGTCTTAGTGAGCATTGTAATCATAACTAAGGAAAATTAATAAGATGCACCTCACTGATTCGAGGATCCTTGACTTTGTCTTACATTATATATTATTTGCTACGCATTCCCTTGCTGTTAAAATGTCATTCAATATAGATACTTTTGTTTGTCAGTTATTTGTATTGTAGGGAGCTTGTTTTGTGCACCACTCGGTTCTTAAACAGCCTTTTAGCTGCGGTGAATCAAGCCCAGTCCACCAAGAATACTTATTTGGCCCAGGATCTTTGGGCCACAGTGCTGAGAAGAAAAAAGCACTCTCACATATATATCATTTTAAATTCATATAAATCTAAATATTTGGCTAAAGGCCTTATAGATAATCAAACCGATTGCCCCCCCAACTTATAAGGTATTCTAAGGGGGATTTTCTAGGTCAAGAGTGTCATGAGTGGGATAAGGAGTTGATAGAGCTTTCCCTCTGGTTGACAATACTTCTTATCCACAAACTTTTCCTAGTGTGGCATGCCTTCCTTGAATATGAATAAGTACTCATGTAATTGCAGATAAAGCTGCGAAGGCATGCCCCTGTTCTTTGGTTGGATTGTCTTTGTCTTTGGTGTACCCCCTCCAGGGGTTAGTGGACTGGCACAAACACTTGATCGAAATAGCGTCGATGTGTATTATTGTCATCAGTCACTTGCTTGACCATTCATTTACTAAGCTATTTTTAGAATTGAAATAGTTTCTTGATATATGAGAGACATCATTCATAAATTCAAATACTCCCACCCTTGCTATTGAATATAAAAATAATAATAATTCTAACCTTCAAATATTGAAAAGCCATTTTAAATAAAATATAACAAGTGCAAGATGTTAAAACTTTAACACATGTTTTTTAAATAAAAAATGGTTGACAAACAAACACTTCTTCACCTATTATTACCATCTATCTTTTAATTATAAAAATATACAAGTTTTTTTTAAGAAATATTAATGACACAACATATTTCACATAAATTTTCATAATGCAAGTTTTTTGGTCAATGCTCAATGCTCAAAGCATATTTATCAAACACACTCACGGTATATAACAAACTAATGAACTATACAAAATAATAAATTCAATTTTTTTTTTTTTTTGTTTAGTATCATAATTTTCTATTTGTAGGGACAAGGCCCAAAAACGGTATATTAGACCTTGGGCCTTATCCGAGAACGTTGAAATGTCCGAGGAGAGTCAAATAGTAGAGAGATTCCAGCTCAGTACCTCACAAGTAAGAAAGGAGTAGAAGACGGTCCGAGGAGGAATATCTCCTCTGCCATGAAAAACATTACTCCAATACGTATTCCAGCAACGAGAATGACCTTAATAGAGGCACCAGTGTTAGAGGCATGTTACATAAACATGCGAGAAGGAAGGAGACCCAAAAATATCTAAGGAAAGGGTGCAACCTCCGCATTAAATGCACTGCAACTACTTTTCTGGCGGCATTTATATGGAGAAGACCCCTGAACAGTGTTTTCTTGGTCACCGCAACTCATAGAGAGGCCAAAGGAGATGTCTAATGGGATAAGTACTCAAATAGCAACCCAAATTATCAACAACAAGTGTAGTGTAAAAATTGTCCAAGAGGGACTATATAATAAGAGAGACCCTCCACGAAGAGAGGGGGGGGGGGGGAGAGAAAAGGAAGACTGTAACAACTAGAATTGCACTTGAAATAAGTTCCATTGATTTATACAAATATTTACCTCCTCGGACAATGCATTCATCCAAACTTACGTGCTTTGTTCTTGCATGATTGTCCTCCAAATCCATCATAGCTGTTGTTAGATTCATTAGGACCTAGTTCTTTGATCCACTCTCTACAAATTTATTGTATTGGGCTCACTAACCCACAATCCCATACATATTGGGCTTGGGCTGTAAACCGTGCCCATACACTATTCATTCATCTCTTTTCATGTACTGAAAATTTGTGGTGAGTTTGATTTTACTGAATGCTTAGAAATTTTTTTGTTCAAAATAAAAGAAAAAGTATAAGAAACAAGGAAAAAAAATAGTGTGTGTTTAAATTTAAAAAATTATAAGAGATGAGGAAGAAAATAGTGCATTTATTTAAATTTCAAAATGGATGAGAGATAAAAAAAAAATCATAAATTGCTGAGAATGTGGGTTTAGTGGGAGGTTTTAAATTGTGAGCTTTTATTTTATGAATTCACCCCCCTTAATTAAAAGCCTATAAGTGAGCTGAGAAGGGATATTTTGAGATATCCAATATTTAGAGTTAATAGCTTAAATGGCTTGAAAGCCCCTTAAATAGTAGTATAAATATAGATAACCACAATTTCACTAGCAATTTCTTGTCTATACAATTCTATATGCAATGCGTTTGTTTGTAAATTTTTCCGAGGAAAAAAGAAAAACATATTATCATTTTGTTGGCTTACTTGATTTGGATTTTTTTTTCAAAGTCAATGATGCGCTTGGATAATACTCCTTGGGTTTGTGGATTAGGATTTAGGTGATTAAAATCCAAATATATTGTTCAAATAAATTAGAAAAGTCAAGGATTTGAATTTGGACTTTGAACTCGCTAAGGACTAACTGTAACCCATAAAAACCTGTGTCGTATTTGTGTCATGTACACAAGTCGTGTCAAACATTAATACCCCTTATGGGGCCAGCTATATAAGGTGGTATTGGTAAGTTTGTAGGGATTGGGCCTGCGGCCCAATGGCCCAATCCGAGGACAGCAATCCGTCCGAGGATGATTTAATAAGGGCATGATACGAATAATATAAGAAGAAGAGCCGAGGATTGCAAATAAAAATCCCAAATGTGTCCGAGGAGAAGATTCACCTCAAAACGATAGTCCGAGATGGATGCAACTATTTGATTACCCTAGATAGTCCATGAGGTTGTACTGTAATTGAGAAACGGATATGGGATAGTGGAGGCAACAAATATCTTCTGACGTTGCTACCTTCACATTAAATGCTTCCCAGCTAACTCTCTGACCGCATTAATGTGGAGGTGATGTCTTAACAGTGATCAAGCAGCCTTATGATTACTGGTTGAGGATTCTAGAGAGTGGGAGATGGGACAGAAAGGAGTTCCCAGGATAGAACCTACACGTGTACGGCGAAAGAAAGGGGAGGAACGTAGTATATAACATGAAAGGGGATGACATTATAGAGAAAGGACTGAAAAAGACAAGAAAATGAGAGGCTTTTCCTATCAAATAGGGCTAGTTCTTTTACTCACTCTCAAAAAAAATTATTGTTTGGGCTTGTTGGACCGTTTTTCCCTCTCATTTCTAGAGGCTTTTCCAAATTGAGTCCCTACACCCCTAAATTTGGTCAAATTCACAAAGGATCTTAAAACTTAAAATTATTGGATTTAAAATAACATTTAATCCCATAGAATCTTAAAATATTTCAATATTCTAAAAATTTTATGATTTCAAATCCCCCTTTGTTTCAAACTCATCAAAACAAATATAATAAAAATAAATTAATAGATTTAGTTGATTGATTAAAAATCTAATTTCAAATATCCAAAATGCAACCTTTGGTTTTATCTTTTTGAGAACTAGCTTCTCGTATATCCATTTGTTCAATACAAAATATGTTTCTTATCATTGCATTAACCCTAACTCTAAAAGAAGAAAAAAAGAAAAAAAAAAAAGAGATAAAAATTAATCTCAGAAAATCCATTTGAAAAAATTCAAACCAATTGTTAGACAAGGTGGAAGGAGAAGATGTTATCTTTCACCAACAATTGTGAATTTATTGTTGGTTATCACTTTTCAGGTGATTAGATAGGATAAAAGTTTGGATGCCATTCTTTCATGTTCAACTTCAAAATGACGCTTGCATTATAGGGAAACCGATTGATCGCGATATCATTCAATTAATTGATTATTAAGTATTTAATATTTTGACACTTGCCAATAGTAAAGTTGTACTTCTAAACATGCATATTAACTTTCACCTTAATCACATTACTTTAAATAAATAAATATAATTAGTATTTTCATTATGGTGGGATATGAACAATTAGTATATATATAATTTTGGTTGGAGTATCGTAAAAATATGATTGAACAGGCCCAACTAGAACTGTCCAACGTCGAGCCGAATTGGCCTCACGCTACTTTTTCCGATGATTCACGATTTGCAGATCAATGTTTTTTAATAAATATCAACGTTAATAGGTGAAATAGTCAATTTTGGTCTTAGAATTTTGACAAATATTTGTACCGCATTGTTTATTAGGGTAACATCCTTCATAAACTGACTATTTTGTGTTTTATGTAAGGATTAAACAAAAGCCTCTCCTCTCGCCTTAATATCAAATTTTCATTACTACAAGTATTATGTCCGTGTGATGCACGGCTTAATCAAGAGTCATGTGTAAATTATTGAAAATAAAAAATAATAATTTTATATTAATTAAAATTAAATAGATAATAAAAATAAACTAATCTTTTACTCTATTTTATTTATTTATTTTTAAATGAAGTAAGCTTTTACTTTCTTTTTTTTAGAATACTTTGTATTTTAATATACACACAAGGGGAGAGGGAAGAGGTGTATATCCAAATGAATGCATATTGTGTAAGATTAAGTTTTTATTAAAAAAATCATATATAAGTCCAAAATTAATTAAATGGAATATGGTAGATAACTATGCAACTAATAAAAAGGAGATGCTTGAAAAATATAAAGAGATTTTGCATAATTAAAACTCAATTGCATATTTAAATGAAAAACCTTGAATTCAATAATTAAAAAAAAAAAATTATTTAAAGCATATGCAACCTCAATGTAATAGTTAAGAAATGCAATCATAAATTTGTATGATCTCAAAAATATAATGAATATATATTTAACTAAAGTTTTTTGTTTTATATTAAATTATATATGATATAAAAGTTGAGCAATCATAGCTCTTCCATGTGTCATACCTGTCAATAACATTTCTAGCTCCTTGATTGTCTGTGAAAGTGACGGTCTACTCATCTAGTAGATGAAACGATAATTGTTCAACTGTTGGAGTTCGATAATGTATGTCAAATTGGTAAATTCTCCAACATGCTTCAC
>NW_027069600.1:384111-394111 GCF_002906115.3 Quercus suber | reverse complement strand
TAATCCATTTCTTAATGGGTGCATTTGTACAGTCCTTGAGGAAGAATTTAAAATGCTCCATTGCAGTATAAAAAAACTAATCCATCACAAAAAAAAATGTAACCTTAATTAACGACTCAAATCACTCGTTAACTGGACTCGATATTTAATCGGAGGAAAATTCTCATCATACCAATAATATCCTCATTAATGTGCACAACAAGATTGCAACAGGGGCATTAATTGCAAGATATTTATAGATCCAATAAGGGGGGATAAGTAATCATTCGACTAAAATCATGACCCCTTTTAACAACCAAATGACAGCCTTTTACCTCGTGATGGTACATTGATACTTACTACAATAACACAATCGATTAAACAACAAGCAATAAAAACGAATACCAATTACACACGTTTGATCTTGATAAGCAAAACAAGCAAAGTAAAAAAAAAAAAAAACAAAAGAGAGCCCAAAAATGGAATCACAGGTGATTATTTGTGATTATCAATGGTATTATCAGAAGTTAACAAAAAAAAAAAAGTCCATGCACTTAATTATGGTTTAAGTTTAAGAACACAATATTTTGTTTTTTTGAGGAAAAAAAGAAAAAGAAAAGCACAATAGGAAAAACAAGGACCAAAAAAAAAGACAACTTTTTTAGAGCACAAGCAAAACGCGTGGGTTGTCAAAAAAAGCAACTTCTAAATTCTAATTCCTGCGATCTAATCTGAAAACTGATCTAGTAGTTGATAAAAGAGGGAAAAGAATCTGAGTCTATCTGTGAGCAAAGGGAAAAGAATCTGAGACTTATCTGTGTGCAAATTTCTAGAGAGAGAGAGAGAGAGAGAGAGAGAGAGAGAGATGATGGGATGAGAGTAAAGAAGAAAGGAGAGAGAGAGGGACATGGCGGAAGGAAGATTAAGGAGGGGGTGTTCGTACAAGAAAACCACTTGGGTTGTTTGCTCTATTAACATTGTAATCGCACTCTATGTTCTTCGTTCTCTATATTCTTCTCTGTACATCTACTCCGGCAACGTCTCTAGAAACAGTAAGTCACTTTTTTTTTTTGTACTCAATCCAATTCCACCTTTTGAGCTTGTTTCTATGGATTTTGGAATACCCACTTGAGTGTTTTGGGGATTTGTTGAGAATCCCAGTTTCAAAATTTGTTTTTGTTCAATGCTGGTAATTCAAGGATCATTCTTTTTTTGGTTAGAAGTTTCAGTTCCAACAGAGTTTGGGGATTTTGTGAGAAACCCAGTTCCAGTTTTCTTTATGTTCAATGCTGGTTTAAGAAAAAGATCAAATTTTGGGAATCCCGCTTGATAGTTTGGGGGATTTTGTGAGAAACCCAGTTCCGATTTTCGTTTATGTTCAATGCTGGTTTGATAAAAGATCAATTTTTAGAATACGCTTGGTAGATTTTGTGAGAAATCCAGTTCCAATTTTCATTTATGTTCAATGAAAGTTATGATTTTTTTCATTGTTCAAAATTTCAGTTCCAATTCAAATTGAGTTTGGGAGTTTTGTGAGGAGTCCAGTTGCAGTTTTCCTTTATGTTCAATGCTGGTTTAATAAAATGATAATTTTTTTTTTAATAAAAATTTTCAGTTGTTAAATATACCCCGGACCAGATGAGGAAAATGGAGGAATCGATTCGGATTCGGAGAGCATCCGAACCCTTGGAGCTTGTTAAATTGGTAAGATCCATTTTTTCACATAGATGTAACTATTTGAGTATTAGTGTATTTTGAGCTATTGCTTCCTTAGTGTTTTTGCTTTGAAAGTTGAAACTCAAATTTTTATGGGGCCAAAAGGTGAAGGTAATTAAGGAGGAGATTTCTGGAGGAGAAGAAGTGGTTCAATTGCCAGGTCCTTTGAAGCAAAAGATCACAGATGAGATTTTGGTGAGGTTGAAAAGCTTGAATGGGAGTGCCAACATTACTCAACAGCAAGGTGGGTGCACCTTAATTTCACCGAAATTTTGGTTGTTAGTCATAAAGGATTCATTTACATTGCTGACGCATTTTATTGGTGATGTTATAAGTTATGGTTATATGAGCTTTTTTGAAGCAATAAATATCTTGAGGTGTGAGTAATGCGATTGTCCAATGCTTTAGTATACAGATTAAATCCTAAACTCATTTCCTTGTGGGCTTTTATTGTTTGGTTTTTCCTGAGATATTATGTTGTGCTGGCATATATGATCATGCTTTGCTACCGGTCCACATCTCTTCACAGTGGTTTCTTAAGGTGAATCATAAAACTTTTTTTTTTTTTTGATAAGTAAGAAGAGAATATTATTAATAAAAGAATAGCAAGAAAAACACAAAGAGTTCACGGTAGTGAACAAAGGAAAAAAAAGGAACAAAAGACGGAAGAAGCCCCTAATCTATTCTAATAGACGAAAGAAAATCCATAAGGGTAGAACAATCCGAGAAACCCCAACATCGAGACCAATCAAAGAGGGTCCACTGGCAAAGCTCTAATAACTGAACCACAACTTTCTCCTCATCCTCGAAAGACCGCCGATTCCGTTCAGTCCAAATAGTCCACATTAAATAGCCTGGAACCAAATCCCAAATCTCAAAACTATGCTTCCCAAGCCAATGATACTAACAAAATAATAAGTCCACAACTAAACCTGGCATGACTCAATCCATCCCAAACAATCGAAGCATATACATCCACAAAGAATGAATTATCGGACAAAAAAGTAATAGGTGATCCACAGATTTTGCATTACAACAACACATACAACAATAATTCGCCAAAGGGCGACCACGAAGCATAAGATTATTCAAGGTTAGAATCTGACCAAGAGCTACTGTCTACATGAAAAAAGCCACCCTTTTAGGAACCTTAACTTTCCAAATGCCCTTTCAAGGGAAAGTGGAAGGAGTTGCATTTCGAATCTTATGATAAAAAGACCGAGTATCAAACTTCCTACTTCCATTAAGATTCTAACAAAGCCTGTCACACCCTCCACCCCTAGGAATTCGGGTTTGGATGAAATGAAGAAGGGAGTAGGAAGCCGCCAACTCCCAATCATTGAATTCCCTATGAAATCTTATACTCCACACTCTATCATTATCACCCATTGGAGGGCTTAACACATTAGAAATACAAGCCTCCTTATTGGTTGAACACAAAAAGTAACTGAGGATAAAGAATTTTAAGAGAAACATCCCCAGTCCCCTTATCATGCCAAAAAAGAATGCGAGAACCATACCCCACCACAAAAGAGAAATGCTTAGCGAAAGTTTCCCACCCTTCACTAATACTCCGCCATAACCCACAACCATGAGCCCTATTACAAGTTCTAGTGCACCAACCCCCTTTTCCCTCCCCATAAAACTTGTTCCAAAATATAAGTACAGAATAATATTTTGTTTAAGAACCAAAAGGTTGTAGTCGGTTATACAGCTATGAGGATTTTGAATGATAATGTACTCACATTGAAGTTCTCTCTCTTCCTGTTCTGTGCTTATCATACTCTGGAGTTACAGAATCATGAGAAATGACACATTGATTGTATCTCTAAAAAACCTTTTTGACTGTATAAATTTCTGTTGTCATTCTGTAGGGGCACCTGAAATTAGAAATAAATGGTAATTAAATAATAAGTACACAATCCAAATTCTTACCCTCGTAGATTGAGGGCATTTGGGGTCTTGTTGCTTAACATTGTTGTCATTACTCATCTAGGATAATAAGTAGCTCCTGATTTGCTGAAGTCCTGCGAGCTATGTGTTCAAACTCGTGCTTATTTATAGGCTGTTGACAAAATCAGATTATTCTTTCTTTTCTGGGTTTAATATGATCACTTTACTTAGTAGTTGATGGTGTCATGTTTAAAATTTGTAATTTTCTAATTAATCAGATGAGTTGGGATGTGGTGGATAGTGTGCATTACTTACATTCTTTAATTCTTCTCCTCCTTTCTCTTCTTGCAGTAACTTGTATTTTGTCTCTCCAGATTTCATAACAACCCAGATTAATTAAGGATGGGATTTTTTATGGGGGTACATAAGGGAGGGATTTAGGTGTGAAAGGAATTGCTGTTGGTTTATAATTTCTCTCTCTCTTTTCTGAAACAATTCAGTATTGTGTTCTGGGATTTGAGCATAAATTGTAAGGGTATAAGGTTGTGTTGATGCCACTTGGGAAGTTGGAGAAAAAGGGGGGAGGAAAGTCTGTGAAAATGCTTTGTCGGTTCCATTAGGAATTAGTATATTACTCATACTATTTAAGTTGTCTTGTTTTCTATGGCCCAATGAGCTCATTCATAGATAAATAAATTATTTTCTTCAATGTCCTTGGGGGCTTTACCCCAATACTGACATGTTTTACCATCTAGTACAGTTACATGGTATAATTCTAAGGATGATATGCTGGATACCAATTTGTAAGTAATTGCACTATGGGTTGAAGATTGTATTCTACTTGTATTTTGTCTGAGATCAGCTAAAAGCCTGGTGTAGTAAAATTCACTTTTATTCTTAAATGTAAGCATAAGTGCAACTTAATTATCATTCAATACAGCAAAATTTGCTCTCATTTTGGTAATGGAGGCTTCACATTCGGGTTCAGGTTTTACCTATCTCCGCCTCCACTAATTCTTGCAATCCCCTTGGGCACCAGCTTTCTGCCTTTACTGCTGTCTCATCTATCGTGGGCATTGCTATTGCTACTATCTTTATCTGTACCTCCACAGCTACAACCAAGTCTGCAACTCACGATGCCATTGTTGTTGGTACCATCAATCTTAACGCCATAATGCCAGTTGTAATTATCACCATAAATCCATCAAGACATTGCTGCTAATATGGATGACACTGTTACCACATCCTTGAGACTACCATTGCACTCACTCCAGTATTTATATTTCCAATGCTATTGCCACCAGCAACTGCACTATCACCAAATTCTAGTGTCATATTGTTACTGCCACTACTGTCACACCATTGCCATTTCCTTAGGAGCCATTTATGTTGCTGCCACTTCATGACCTGCAGTGGCGGTTCCATGGAGTCCGATAGTAAGTTTATCTTTTGACAAGTGGCTTTAATAAGCCAGCCTCAGAATTTCTTTCTTCTCTGTTATTGATAAAAGCAATTTCCGTTGACAATTATGAATTTTATTGGGAAATCACTGCCCTTTAGGAATGGAATGGAACATCATTGATTGGTTAGATTGTTGAATGAATGGTATAAACTGTCAAGTTAATGGATTGACTGCAAAAGAAAGAAGCAAGTGAGATTAGCTGCTGAAATGCAATTTGGTTTCATTTTGTTTCAATGAAAGTTTCTGATGTGATTTTATTTTGATCCCTTTCTGAATTTACTTTGCTTGAGTATCTCTAACCCAAACACCGTATAAAATTATGGTCAAATGTTTCTTTTTGATGCGTGATTGATCTATGAAAAATCCAATGTGATGTTGCACCTGTCAAACATGGTGTTTATTAGTTTTCTGCTTGCTGGCTCTAAACTTTGTGTGAGTGTAAACATCACAACATTATGTTTTCCTAGTGAAATTTAGTGCATGATATGCAAATGCAAGAGTGAAATGAACTTGGGACTGGGTTCTGGTGTATAATTGCACCAAACAACAAGGGACTTGTGATTCAGAGCAAAAATTTGTGGAACAATGCACCTGGGTCATCTTATTCCTAATGATTTTTCTTTGTATAGGTGTTGTGTGAGTCATATGGATAAAGGAGAATCAATATTCAAAATTTGTATGTAAAAGTGGGATTGTTTTAATGAGATAATTTGTGGTGCAATGTCTAGTGCTCGCTTTTTTAAATTGGTCCAATATGAAATTTGTTCTGGTGGCTGGTCCTACCTTTCCAGTCACAAGTGCTGGTGACTCACAACTGCTGTTGGTGGATGTGACCATCTCATGGAAAATCCACGTTCAAAAGCTTATACATTTCTCTATAAGTGTGAGATTGTTTAATTGTATATTTAGTGGTATAGTGTTAAGTGCCCTCTTTTTTAAATTGGCCCAATATAAAATTTGCTCCGGTGGCTGGTGCTCCCTTTCCAGTCACCGCTGCTGTTGTCTGTTGATAGATGTCACCAACTCATGGAGACCAGGGAGCCTTTCAGTACTTAATTTTTTTAATGTCCATTAATGGTGCACTATGTTGCCAGAAAAAGCTGAAAAAAGAAAAGAAGAAAAGTATATTGCTAATGCCACTGGAACTTTTTTTCCTCCTCTATTTCGTCCAGCAATGCCACTGGATTGAAAAAGCCAGTAGTATGTAATAACTTCATGATAATATGATAATAATTTATATTGTATTATTTAATTTAAAGTGTATAATTTATATCCAGATTATAATTTTCATCATAACGAGGCAATCACGTGATTTTCTAATGATTCAAAGGAAACCCTGGGCATGAAAATTCAAAAGAATGCTAAATGTAGTCATAAAAAGTGTCGAAGCTATTGTTTCTTATGAGTAAGTGTGAAAATCACCTGTATGTGACCTTTATATCACAGCATTTGCAGTTAAACAATGAAGTTCAGACCTGCATAGGGAACCCTACTTTTACCAAATTATAACTATATTGCTTCCCCCTCTACCTCAATAACGTTTTCCCCCAAGAGTGCACAGTTTTGATCCCTTCTAAAACTATAACCTAAGGAACATACAGATTTTTACATTTACCAAAGGGTGGTCCTACTTTCTCTTGGAAGAACTTTTTAGCTGCTGGTAATGTAGATAACCGAAATTCATTATGTAATAAGCTAAATAATATGTTTCTTAAATTCCTCAGAGTTCTGTGATGATTAATTATTTGAGTCTGTCTATTATTGGCTCATTCTTGATATTTTTTTTTTTTTTTTGATAAATAACGGTGGCTCATTCTTGCTATTATCTTGTCAATATTGTTTTTTTAAATAAACAGAAGCAGTTGAAAGTTGGCGGAGGGAAAAACTAGAAGAAGCTAAGCAGTTAACCCTTAACAAAGGGACTTTGAATCCAACTATCCAATATGAGGAAGCGGGTATTGTCTTTGCTTTCAAAGGCTGTATTCTTTGGTATTTGATTCTATTTGTATGGAAAAAACATTAAAAGATCCCCATGCTTGATCCTTTAAATGCTGGTAAATCGTTGTTTGACCGATGGCTAATAGTCTGAACTGCTTTTTCATAGGGATGATAGTAAGAGCCTTGGAGTCTGATTGGGCAGGGCTATCTGAAGGAATTGGCCTTTGGATACCTGGTGAAGTTGTTAACAAGGAGCATGATGATAAACCTGAGGGTGTAGAAGATTTAGGTAATTTATTCTCTGTCCCTCTCAATCCCCCCCATTCCTCTCTCTCACACCAAAAAAACCCAGTTTTCATTGTATGCTAGATTTAAGAAGTGTATTGTACACATTTTTTGTCGGGTGGAGATCTATAATATCATTGACAAAGGTATACTTTCTTCTCCAGAGGATCAAATTTTACCTGGCAGGCCAATACCAATGGAATGCCATCCTCAACTTCATACGGATTATGATGGTGCAGCCGTTAGATGGGGCCTTACCCACCATAAAGAAAGCGCAGCTGACTGCTGTCAAGCTTGCTTGGATCATGCTAAACATGCCAAGCCAGGTGAAAAGAAATGTAACATTTGGGTTTATTGCCCGTCTGAGGATGGTTGTCATTCTCCAGATATCTATCAACACAAACATCAAGAGTGCTGGCTCAAATCTGTGAGTATCGGGCTATTTCTTTGTTATCTTGGCACTTATTTGCTCAGTGATATTGAGTTTCTTCCTGATTCATTCTAGTCTAATATTCTTGTTTTTACTTTATCAAAACACAGGCGGAAAAGCCCAGACTGAATTTTAAGGACAAGTATCCTGACTCATATAGAAATTCACACCCAACTGCACCCTTTGTTGTACCATGGGTTTCTGGTGTCATCACTGCCTGATCGGATTGACCAACATTATTTGGCTGACACGGTATGAAATGCGAGCTGCAGCTTAACTTTGTTGTGTTACTATAACATACACACAAGAAGCTATCCGCTCCTTATATGTTGTATTTGTGGAACAAAAGAGGAAATAGGGAGAAGAGATGAGGGCAGTGTGAGTGGGGATGGTACAGTCTCATTTTTGTTTCATCAGTCAATTCTTGTAACACTCAAGTGCGTTCGTCTTCTGGTGCTAAAGGCAAGGTGACATCAGTTAGACGGTGAAAAACGCTTTCTTTGTGGATTCCATTGATCTGCAAAATGATTCATTGTAGTTGGAATGTGAAGTAATTTATGGAAATAATTTACCATCATGGGCATGTGAATACCTTGTCACTGTTTAATGCTGTTTCTCTCTGTGTGACTGACAAGAGTAACCACTTGCTACATAGGTAAGCCACTGTTGTATACAAATATCAGATGAGGTCTGTGGGCTGCAATTCAAGTGTGTTTGGTTGGCTTTTCTTCTGGGAGTTGATTTGCTTAAATATGAGATTGTTATGGTAAGAACTACATGAACTTACCTAAATTATATAGATGAAAGACTTTAGACCAAAAAGGAAAATAATTTATTTAAGTATTTAGCACAATTTAATTAGGTGCATATACATAGCAATATGATAATAATCATTTACGATATTTAATATTTAAAAAAAAAAAAACATTTAGGATGGTCTAAATTTCATCCATTTATTAGGGTTTTCCACATATTTCTTGTGTCCATTTTACATTATTGCAATCAGTTTCTTATTCTCTAACTTTTGTGATGTCAAAGCTTGTACCTTTGTCACTTATAACTTTTTCATGTAGGTGTACTGTTAGATAACTTAAGGAACTGTAGTTAAGGTATTGTATCTAAATTTTGCCATTTCATGAAAGTGGTATTAAAATTTCTTTAATATAATCTATTAACAAATGAACTAAGGGTGCTTGTTAATCTGAGGTGCTCATTAATCCGACCCGAACACAAAACTAATTATGGTGGTATTTTATTTGGACTGACTTGGTAGACTAGGCTCACTAGACAAGCCTCACCCACTTATATTATGGAGCATTAAAATTGGTGGTGCTAAAAAGCCATATTGCTATTTTTAGCACCACCAATACTAAAAAGTATGCTGCAATGATGGAGGGAAAGCCAAAAAATTTGGCTTTTGAGCTGAATAGTGCACACCAAAGACGGCTATGCAGTGTAACTAAGAAGGTAAATATATATATATATATATATTAAAAGTTATATTATTTTATTTTGTTGATGGTGGTGGTTGTTGTTTATTGTAGTAGATATATTATTTTATTGGGTTGAAAGTTAAAATAAAACCACTGATGTTGGGTATTTTGTAAAATAAGGTAGTAAAATAGATAAAGTAACTTTTTGTGGTGACAAATTAGGCCTGTCTATGGGTTGGGTTTGTGCCAAACCCAGAGCCGACCCGACCAAATCGGATGGTCAGAATTTCAACCTGCCGCCGACCGAAGTATTGATCGAGTTGGATGGATCCGACCTTTAACAGATGGCAGTTGGTTCGATTGGAGTTAGAGATCTGAAAATCGGCCAAAATCTGACGAGTTAACGACGAGATCTCGCCAAATTCAGTGGAGATTCCACGGATCTAGCTGAGATCTTGCCGGAAATAGTTGAGATCTCATTGGATCTAAAAAACTTCACTAGGAAATGCTCCATATCTTGGTTTGGTTGGGTTTCTTTGGGTTTTGGGGTGAAAACCTGCCAACCGACTCGCTGTTTTCGGGTTTTGGATGTGGAGATCCATCGTCAATCGTCACAGCATCGGGTTGGCCGGATCGTACGGGTTAGGTGGGTGGTTGGGTCACAGTTTTTGTTGGACACCCCTATGCCAAATTGCTAAATTTATGGCCCCACGTGGATGCTCCCAAAATGCTTTAAGCCTAAAACTTCTTGACCAAAAAAAAAAAAAAATCTTATTTTTCTGTCAAATACTCCAAAATCCAAGTAGAATTGTCTATCGGACTTTTTTTTTTTTTTTTTTTTTTTTTTTTTTTTTTTTTTTTTTT
>NW_027069600.1:324557-383041 GCF_002906115.3 Quercus suber | reverse complement strand
TTTTTTTTTTTTTTTTGATAAATAACGGTGGCTCATTCTTGCTATTATCTTGTCAATATTGTTTTTTTAAATAAACAGAAGCAGTTGAAAGTTGGCGGAGGGAAAAACTAGAAGAAGCTAAGCAGTTAACCCTTAACAAAGGGACTTTGAATCCAACTATCCAATATGAGGAAGCGGGTATTGTCTTTGCTTTCAAAGGCTGTATTCTTTGGTATTTGATTCTATTTGTATGGAAAAAACATTAAAAGATCCCCATGCTTGATCCTTTAAATGCTGGTAAATCGTTGTTTGACCGATGGCTAATAGTCTGAACTGCTTTTTCATAGGGATGATAGTAAGAGCCTTGGAGTCTGATTGGGCAGGGCTATCTGAAGGAATTGGCCTTTGGATACCTGGTGAAGTTGTTAACAAGGAGCATGATGATAAACCTGAGGGTGTAGAAGATTTAGGTAATTTATTCTCTGTCCCTCTCAATCCCCCCCATTCCCTCTCTCTCACACCAAAAAAACCCAGTTTTCATTGTATGCTAGATTTAAGAAGTGTATTGTACACATTTTTTGTCGGGTGGAGATCTATAATATCATTGACAAAGGTATACTTTCTTCTCCAGAGGATCAAATTTTACCTGGCAGGCCAATACCAATGGAATGCCATCCTCAACTTCATACGGATTATGATGGTGCAGCTGTTAGATGGGGCCTTACCCACCATAAAGAAAGCGCAGCTGACTGCTGTCAAGCTTGCTTGGATCATGCTAAACATGCCAAGCCAGGTGAAAAGAAATGTAACATTTGGGTTTATTGCCCGTCTGAGGATGGTTGTCATTCTCCAGATATCTATCAACACAAACATCAAGAGTGCTGGCTCAAATCTGTGAGTATCGGGCTATTTCTTTGTTATCTTGGCACTTATTTGCTCAGTGATATTGAGTTTCTTCCTGATTCATTCTAGTCTAATATTCTTGTTTTTACTTTATCAAAACACAGGCGGAAAAGCCCAGACTGAATTTTAAGGACAAGTATCCTGACTCATATAGAAATTCACACCCAACTGCACCCTTTGTTGTACCATGGGTTTCTGGTGTCATCACTGCCTGATCAGATTGACCAACATTATTTGGCTGACACGGTATGAAATGCGAGCTGCAGCTTAACTTTGTTGTGTTACTATAACATACACACAAGAAGCTATCCGCTCCTTATATGTTGTATTTGTGGAACAAAAGAGGAAATAGGGAGAAGAGATGAGGGCAGTGTGAGTGGGGATGGTACAGTCTCATTTTTGTTTCATCAGTCAATTCTTGTAACACTCAAGTGCGTTCGTCTTCTGGTGCTAAAGGCAAGGTGACATCAGTTAGACGGTGAAAAACGCTTTCTTTGTGGATTCCATTGATCTGCAAAATGATTCATTGTAGTTGGAATGTGAAGTAATTTATGGAAATAATTTACCATCATGGGCATGTGAATACCTTGTCACTGTTTAATGCTGTTTCTCTCTGTGTGACTGACAAGAGTAACCACTTGCTACATAGGTGAGCCACTGTTGTATACAAATATCAGATGAGGTCTGTGGGCTGCAATTCAAGTGTGTTTGGTTGGCTTTTCTTCTGGGAGTTGATTTGCTTAAATATGAGATTGTTATGGTAAGAACTACATGAACTTACCTAAATTATATAGATGAAAGACTTTAGACCAAAAAGGAAAATAATTTATTTAAGTATTTAGCACAATTTAATTAGGTGCATATACATAGCAATATGATAATAATCATTTACGATATTTAATATTTAAAAAAAAAAAACATTTAGGATGGTCTAAAATTGTTGTTTACAAAGAAAGCAAGTTTTTCAGGTTATTGCCTTATAAATGATACATGGAAAAAAAAAAAAAAAAAGGAGAATTAAAATGCTAAGTCCATAAATAGGACCAACCTAAAAAGGTTGGGTGAAATGGTGGGAACATTTCACCATGTTTCTCAAAAAAAAAAAAAAAAAAAATGCTAGGCTTTCATATACCTATTTTGGAATCACAATAATGTCTTTGTAAATAATAAAGCTAAAACAATGTCTATTTTAAATAAGGAAAAAGTTAATAGATGTCCTTAGAGCATTGGTTTGGAAAATATTTTTAGAAACGTTTGAGGGAACAGAAAAAAGTAATTAAAATTTTGTGTTATTAAGCAAAAAATTAATTGTGAATCTAAAGTGTTGTTCATCAACCAAGAAAAAAAAAAAAAAAAAAAACCCATAATGATCCTCTAGGAGACTAGGTGTAATTTAGAATTCTTGATTACAAAGTTATTAAGTTTGATACTTAATGTGGGAACACAATCTATTTGTTCACTTTGGGGGGCAGGCTTGGGCATGTTGAGAGTGCAACGTCCCGAGCTTCTATTCCCTCACGACTTTGTCCTCAAGTGACATGGGAAGTCTTTGAGACTTGTCCCACATTGACAAGAGAAGCACCCCACCTATGCCTTATAAGCAGAGCTCAACTTCAGTATGAAAATTTAATATTTTATTAGACATGATAAAATAGTCTCAATTAAACCACTAGACTGAATTTGAAATTTTTTTTTTTTTTTTTTTTTTTAAGAACCAACCCAACTCAAACATATGGCTCGGGTTTATTAGTTTAAAAATAAATAAATAAATATTGGATTATTTTTAAAGTTATCATGAATTGTGTTAGGTTAGAGAATTCTCAAACAATCCAATTTGTTGGATTGGATTAAAAAAACACCTTTAACGTAACCTAAACCAATCCATACACACCCAAATATTCCCACATTTAAATATTTTATCAGACTCTTTTCCTAACTCTTTTTATTTTTAGTCCCTCAATTTTAGCGTTATAGGCGAAGAATAATAAAATGACATTTTTTTTTAACTGACGGGGCAAGAAAACTAACTTGTTCCAAATTCAAATCTTAATCTCAACCCGGTTCCAAATCAAAATTGCAATTTGAATTTGGATTCACAAACGCACAGAGAGAGAGAGAGAGAGAGAGAGTGATTGAACAGACCCTAGCTCTAGTCGCCTCCCTCCGCTGGAGACAGTGGCCCCTTGCCTCACGCCGCTCGCACAGCCTCGTCGTTCCTTCCTCCTCCCATCTTAGGTATTAC
Organism: Quercus suber; assembly: GCF_002906115.3. Taxonomy (NCBI): domain Eukaryota; kingdom Viridiplantae; phylum Streptophyta; class Magnoliopsida; order Fagales; family Fagaceae; genus Quercus; species Quercus suber. The sequence goes on along the minus strand of NW_027069600.1, from coordinate 379,917 downwards.
ACTTGTTTCCTCTTGTTGTGCAACTCAGTTATATATACTAGCCTCATCACACGCGCTTCGGCGCGTGCGATGAGTTTTTTTTTTTTTTTTTGTTAGTGGTCCTATTCTATAAAAAAAAAAAAACTGTGTTTTTTTTATATATAATTTTATTTTGAAAATATAATTTATAAGTGAATAAGATTAATTTGAAAATTAATAGGAAAATTGTCTTATTTTTTAGCCGTGTTTTAGTGGGTGTTAAAATTTATTTTTTACCGGATTGTCCTTTAGTTTTGTCTCTACTTAAACATATGGGTTGTAGGGACTCAATTTGAATTGAGTGTTGGGTTTTCAGCCCAACAAGCCCAAACAATACATTTATAGAGAGTGGGCTGACAGGCTTAGGTGCTGGCCGTTGATCACCATGCCCAAACTTATCTTTAAAAATGGCTAAGTATTTTCTTACAAATGAGGGAATGCTCCTCGGCCTGTGGCCGAGGAGGCCTTTAATCCAAGTAGAATTGTCTATCGGACTTTTTTTTTTTTTTTTTTTTTTTCTAATAATTTTTTTTACTGATAAGAGATCATAGGAGTTTGGATAATCAATTTAAGAGATTGAGATCTTAAATAGTAGTACGTTGAAGAATGGAGTAATAAGTACTTATGAGCTTATCCTATCTTTCAATGATAATCAATTTAAGCGATCGACAAGGCACAGAGCCAGGATATTTGCATATGCTTCTGTATGTATTCATGAAACCTTGGACGCTTGCTTGGTGTTGACTCCTGAGGTAACACTTGTTCTTATTCATCTATTTCGAAGAAACACAAAATTAGAGTTCATTCTATATTTTTCTAATTAGGAATTGAATGCCAAGGTTGGATCAGAGACCGAGAGAGAGTTATCTTTTCTGGGTAACAAATAAATTGGGACCATTCCCAATCTTTCGTTTTCTTCATACATTTTGTTCCTTCTCAACTTAAGGCCCATGAAAATCTGAAGTTTTTTAATTAATAGAGTGTGATTCTCTGTTCAAAATTGAAGCTTTCAGGGCTGATATTGGTGATTATCTTTAGGTTTGATTTGGGTTTGTGTCACATACATCTGGGTATTCATTGGGAACAAGTTCTGGCCTCTGGGTCTAGCTTGCTTAAGCTCAAAGTTTTTCTATTCACATGCAAAATTTACCAAGATGGATGGTCAAATTGTCGAATTATTTTGTGCTAATATGTTAGGAGTATTGTAATTCATTTTTTGAATGCATGTGGCTTGACTCTAAGTAGTCTGTTGAGGATCTATAGCCAACTCCAAAATTTTCGGACTTGGGAATGGTTGTTGTTGTTGTTGTTGTTGTAGTACTGGCAATCATAGTCAAGAAAAAAAATTGAGATGGGTTCTGGAGAACAAAACCCCAGGTGGAGTGTTTTTGATGGGGTTAAGGTTATTCCAGCAGCACCTGAGGCTCTCATGGCAGAGATTGATATAGCCATTTCTAAGCTTGAGTATGCTCGTGCTACTGCTAGGCTTGAGTCCCCATCTTCTTCTTTTTCTTCTTCTTCATCTTCTTCTTCTGTATTAAAGAATGCCAGCTCGGATTCAAGTCCAAGGCCTCAGTATGATGCCCGATTGGCAGATGAAGCTTACAGAGCAGGATGTGCAGCCTTGGCTGCAGGCAAGCTTGATGAGGCTCTTTACTCTTTGAACATTTCTCTCTCTAAATGCCCACCTGATAAGACTAATGCTGTTGCTAAGCTTCAGTCTCTCATTGCTCTTACGTCTCAGCAACTCTACAAGTCTCCCATTTGAACTGCTAGGTACTTTTTTTTAAATACTTTTAAATTTGTGATATTTATTCATTTTTTTGTTAATTTAATGATGTTGTATAACATATCTCTTTGAACTGGTAATGAGTACAAGAACTAAAAGTTTATTTTTTTGCTTGATTGTTCTGATTTTCTCTTCATGCCTCACGGTGACGTTTGCACTCTATTTGGATATTAGGAAAGGTGAAGGAAGTGGAAAGAAAAAGTAAAGAAAAGCTTAAGCAAGGAATCTATTTTCTTAAGCAATTCAACAATTTCCTTTTCTTTTACTTCACCCTTTCCAAGAGCTAATCAGGTCCAAACGTTTTATACTTCCCACTGTCTCTATAACCTTCCTGTATAAAGTTAAAAACAAGGAAAGCAATGCATAGAAATGTAGGTTTGTATCCATCAATCTTATGTGCTGTTGTATAATCTCACAAATCTGGGTCTTTAATATGCTTCCATAATTCTAAAATAGTGAGGTATATTCTATTAAACAATTTGAACATTAGTAATTCAGTGAATCAATGTGCTTGAAATTAAAATGGAGAGAACTTTAAGAGGCACTTTTGATCTCCCAATATTAATAATTAACCTGGACTTCAGTTGTTGCTAAAGTCATTGTCTCTATCATTTCAGGAACTCAAGAAATATTCCAACTGGATTAAATGTTAAACTTTATACTACAAATTCTGGTATAAGGTTTTTATTTGTCAATGTTACTTTGATCAGAAGACTGCTTGATGTTATATGAGATGTTTCTCTAATCTAACTATGAACATTTATTAACACTTCAGCATTTTATTTGTTTCTCATTTCCTTGTTTCTTGAATTTGTGTGTTAGTCAGCCTTTGCCCTTTTTTCAATTTGTCTCTGCCTGAGGTGACTGTTTTTTGTTTTTATGAACATGATAAATTACAGATGCTGGCTGCAGATCTTTTTATTAAAAACCTGTGCAATTGATTGGAGACCACTGGCTGGTTCAATAATGGAAGAAACATGAGGGAGTGCTCATAACAAAATGCTGCAGGATCTAATTGCTAGTAGATATGCCCTTAACACAATGCTGCGGGATCTATTTGCTTGTGGATATGCTTTGTTCACTTGCGTTTAAGTCGCTAGTGGGCACTGGGAAGGCAGGTTTTGCTGCTTTGGTGGACATCAGAATCAGACAGCATGTCAGCTTGACAAACTTTTCTTTATGTGGCCATGTATTGTCGATTAGGTGTGTAAAAAATTTGTATGTTATGTTGTTTGTGTACGAATTCCCACATATATACTTGGTCGTTGTACTGGAACAAGTTGGCAACTCAGAATATATATATATATATATATATATTTTTTTTTTTTTTTTTTTTTATAGGTAACTTGGCAACTCAGATTATATTGTATGGTTCCTTGCATTCTTTTGTTTTGAACTATTGATACATCTTTCACAACAGTATCCAATCTCCAGAAAAACAATAAGAACAAGGACACAACATTTTTTATATCTGTTGACATGGTTTGTTGTGATTTGTGCATAATAAAAGTGATGTTAATGTTAAATCCATATGAAAGTGATGTTATTTCAATCATACGAAAAAAAAAAAAAAAAAAATGTCGTGTTCCTAAAATTGCCCTCTGAAAAGAATGATGCAGTCAAGCTGTTTAAGGTGCATAGTAGATATAATGGACGGTAGGCTTAATTTCAGGCCTCACACTTTCTTTCTATGCAAGCAGTTCGATCATTTTTATTGTTTCCTAGAGCTGAATAATATCCTGGAAAAAGTGAATATTATACTGCTTTGAGGAAGTTTAGGCTATCTTTAGAGGCTTGAAAGTTGAAAGTGAAAGAGATGGACCTCAATTGATCCATGTATACGAGTTTGATTTGCTAGTCCTGCTGGGTCACTGGCCCTTTCAATTTTCACTCTTCCCAAAAACCTGGAAATCGGTTCTGTGTAGGTTAAAAGATAAGAAATTAAAGAATTCAGTAAGATTTTGTCGAGGATGATTGTTTCAGTTACTGGAAAATTTGGGTCTAATGACTATAGAACGATGCCTCTATCTAATTGGCGGTTTACTAGATCTCGACCACTGTTTTTTTTTTTTTTTAGTGGGAAGTTCTAAATGTGCTTTTGAAAATGCACCCTCCCTCACTTTTTTGCCAAAGAAAGTATTTTTGACATCATTTCTAAATTGATATTTGTACTTAGGAAATTACAAATTACATTCTTAAACTTTCAAAAGGATATCAATGTGTCTCTTCTATTATGATCTCTCACATTTTCAACTTTTCACTATTAACTTACTTAAAACTTATATCAATTTTTTTTTTCTTTTCTTAAATCTAAAATTACATTATTGTGTGTGGGTTAATATCTAGATTTTACAAATTATTCAGCCTCAATTTTTTTGGGATACATCGATAGTTGAAAGTAAGGAAATTTGAACATTAAATGTCTCTATTGAATACCAAAACATGCCAACTAGTTGAGCTAAAGAGTCTTATCTATTTTTCCTTACATACTGTAAATAGTACATTAGCATTTTGGTCTTGAGCACCCACAATAGATGTGCAAAATGTGCCAAATGCCAAATATTTGGCACACCAAACACTAAAAACACCTCCCATCAGATGTTGTATATGTGTCAAAATTATACAATTTGTGTCCGTATCGTTGCAAATTTGCAACGATACGGACACAAGTGGTAAACCAAAATATTGTTTTTTATTAAGCTTTTCTCTCTCCTCTCCCTTCTTTAACTGATTTTTTCTCTCTCCTCACAATTTGTCTCTCTCTTTCCCAATCAGTGTTCTTTCCTCAAATCAAAACTGCAATTCTCAATTCAAATCAAAACCCAGAAATGGAATCATCACAAACCTAGAAAGAACAAAGGAATCAGCGATGGAGGCGAGGTAGAGCTTGGTGCCAAGGACAGCGAAGCCATGAAGATCGGCGTTGAGGTGAGATCGCAATCATGGGTTGCCGGTGCTAGTGGGTTTTGGTTGCTGGTGCAAGTGGATTCGTGGCTTTGGGTTGGCAGTGCTAGTAGTTTTGTGGGTTTGGGTTGCTGGTGCTAGTGGGTTTTGGTTGTGTTTTCTGGGTTTGAGTTGCTGTGTTTTCTAGGTTTGGTTAAGTGTGTTTTAATGGGTTCTATGGTGGGTTGTTGATGACGGTGGTTGTGGTGGTGGTTTTGTTTTTAGTCTTTTGTTTTGCAATGGATTGTGGCTGCCATGGTGGTGGCGGCGGCGGTGGCTACAGTAGTGTTGTGGTTGTTATTTATTGTGTTAGATATATTATTTTATTGTGTTGTTTATATTATTTTAATGTGTAGTAAATATTATTTTAATGTCTAGAATTGAATAATAAAATATCTTATAAATGAGATGTTATAAAATAATGTGGTAAAATAATAAAGTAGATCTTTGACGTGGTAAAATGGCATAAATTATGCCACAGCGACGTGGATGCTCTAAAATATGGTCACTTATTAATACCTTTCCATCGTCAAATTGGTGGTTTACTAGACCACTGTTTTAGGTGAAAGTTGGTCTCCCAAATAAAGCCCTACCATAAGATATGGCCACTTATTAACACCTTTCCATCGTCAAATTGGTGGTTTACTAGACCACACTTTTAGGTGAAAGTTCTAAATGTGCTTTTTAAAACGCACCCTCACTTTTTTTGCCAAAGAAAGTATTTTTGACATCATTTCATGGCATCTTATGTGCCGCGCATACAAGAAGTATGCTTTAAATTGATATTTGTACTTTCAAAATTTATAATTTACATCCTTTAACTATTAAAGGGTATTTCTCAAAAAAAAAAAAAAAAACTATTAAAGGGTATCAACTTGTTTCTTCCATTATAATATGATGACTACTAAAGCATATCAATGTGCCTCTTCCATTATAATATAACTACTAAACGACCTACCTAAAACTTATATCAATTTTCTATTTGAGCTTTTCGCTAATAACCTACTTAAAGACCAAGTTTAACAAATTATTCTGTCTCAATTTATTTTTTTGGATACATCGAATAGTTGAGAAAGAAGAGATTTGAACATTAATGTTATGTTTGGTAACAGTTTTTTGTTTTTTATTTTTAAAAACTTGTTTTTAGGAATATAGAGAAAAAACAATTTTCTTGTATTTTTGAAATAAAAAATATGTTTGATTAATTGAAATAAAAAAAAAAACTAAAATATGTTGTTATTAAGATTTGAATTATAATGTTAACTTATTAAATGAGACAGATTCATTAAATCAAATGCGTGTTTTCTTTGCCTATTGAAAATTAGATACTAAAAACAACATTTTGCATGTTTTCTGTTTTCTTCATAAATTAAGTTTTGAGAACAGTTTTTGTTTTCTTCCCATTTTGAGTTACCAAATAAGTTTTTTAATTTTTAAAAATAAAAAATTATTTTTAAAAATAGAAAATAAAGAAAAAAAATAATTATCAAACATACCCTAAATATCTGTATTGAAAATATCAAAATATGTCAATAAGTTGAATCAAAGGATCTTAATTACTCTGTGTAGTATATTAGCATTTTGGTCTCCCAGAAAAAAAGCCCTACCATAGGATATGGCCACTTATTAATACCTTTCCATCCACATCTTGGTGGGTGGTGCGTGTTTTCCCATCCCACCAGGCTTCTTCCATAATAATAAAAGGTTTGAAATGGGAAAACAAAAAAAAAAAAGTCAGACAAAATGGCCGTTAGAAATAAATTTTCTGTTACGATGTTGTTGAAATAAATTCTGTTCATTTGGTTTATCGAACCGACCCTGATTTATTATGCTGTGTCGCATTAATGACATGATTTTGAAAGTCTGAACGTTATAAATGGAGCAATGAATAATGCTATCAATTCGGATTAGTTGCCAAATAGTTTCGACGTGACCAGATCTTGGTCTTGATCCACGAAAAATCTCAATAAAAAGAGTCACTTTAATGAGATTTTTGAGGATTTGATTGAAAGTTTTTAGTGTAGTATTTTCTTTTTCTCATTATGTATAATTGGATTTCTTCTTAAGTCAGGTAATTATTTTTGGTTGGAATGTGATACTGAGATGGGGGCCAATAATTTGTTTCTTTGTTATTATTCACTTTTTTCCCCTAAATCAAGTTACATAGGAGTGTCATTCTTAGCAAATTTGTTCAACAGCTTTGTGTTTAGGTATCATGTCCTAGTTCACTAGGTATTAAGGTTAAATTGAAACATCAAAAACTTTGATTGTATATATATATATTTTTAAAGAATTCTTGGGTCCTAAATTTTTGAGATAATACTAATGGTCAAAGCAACATGCTAGAATCTCAAATGGGTCTCTATAGTGTGTTTTGTTAGAATGTCCTATGCTTGTTTACCCTTTGTGACTTTGTCTTTACCCCAAAGGATGCAAAGCAGTATTTTCAATAAGCTGCAAGGCCACTATCAGAAAAGCATTGTCAACTTGAAACTCAATGCAGTTGTGGATTAAATAAAGCCTTTAGTTGTGAATATATTTTCATGTCCACAAAAATTCTACCCAACTAGTCCTCCACCATGAGTGTCTTTTATCATGAAGAGTCACCACCAAACTCTTCCAAGAGATGCCAATTCCTCACTGCAACTTTGAAGGACAAATTTTCCAACTGCCATATTTTTGGCAGGCGGCTTTCGACTTCTAGCTTGGAAGAGGAGTATACAACAAGTGATTTTAATGAAGAACATGAAGTAAAATACTATTGACATATGCATATTTATATTTTGTATCAACTATTGGTAATTTCTTTTCCTAACAACTAAACATGTTCTTGGGTTATTGTTACTATGTTTGATCTTTCCACAGGTTGTTGTTTCGGCTATTAGAAGTAAAGCCATGGAAAAGTTGAAGCGCAGGCCTAGCACCTTGACAGATAGCTTTTCCTGGGTTTACTCTCCTATGACTGGAGAATTGTACATGACTCCAAACGGATCAGGACAAAGAAAGGAGGGTTTTGATGATGAAGATGATGGCATGGAAGAATTTGTGACTGTTGGAAGTTGTTTCTCTTGTTGCTCGAGTGCTCTGAGTAGGGAAGCATATTATTCCATCAAGTCCAACTTTTCCCGCAGTTCCAGCTTGAATGGCCTTGATTTTCAAGAATTTTGGAGGCGATCAATAATCAGAGAGTTGTGCCACTGTGAGGGGTGGCCATTTGGCCTGTGCCGTAAGGCTGTGTTACTTCCTCCCCTGCCTAAATCTCCATCTGAATCCTGGAAATGGCGTAAAGGCTCCAGAATAGTTAAGATGCCTTAAAAAGCTCAAAGTTAATCTATATCTCTTCTTTTTCTTCAGTCCACGGATTTAAAAAAGTGATCAAATAAAAGAGAAGATTTACAGCCTAGATGTTGTTACTCTCTTTAAATAGATTTCATACTGTATCATCAGTGCTTCAACCCAGACGGAAGCATTTGATAGTCATTACTTCAAGAGTTTTCCGCCGCCCCGGCCCGTGGGGCAGGAGGTGGCTATTTATGTATAATAATGTGAGAGATCAGTAGGCCGACCAAGCACCGGCCATTGGTTATGGAAGACAACAATTTCATAAGAATAAATTTTGTTTTCAACCTCGATACTCATTGTTTTCCTAACTTAAGATGTGAGCATGCCATTTTTTGGTTTTTATCACCATACATACGTGTTAGGAAATTAGATAAGCCGCTCAAGTCCATAAATGAACCAAAACAACATCATAATTTCTGCATTCAAGATAAAATGTATCAATCAAAATCTACTAACTTTTCAGCTTTGGCTTGTCCTTTTATGTAAGGTAGAAAACATGTAGAAATTTTCTTTAAGAATTAGGTAGCTTCTGATTCTGCAGCACTACCTTTTAAAGCTAAGACTGTAAGATCAAACCATGTTATGACAAACGATTTATTGCTGTGGATGGTATCGTGCTATTCATTTTGTCGCACCAGGCAATCAGAGCGCGAACCTTTGTGACAGATTAACGAAGGATCGTAGAATATTACAGATGGCCATGTATATATTAAGGATGGATTGAACATTTCAAAAAATCAGAGAGCTTATTTTCCTGAACAATTTTCCTATTTAAGTCTCGGGAAAAACGTGGAGTAAGTCCCTGATTTAATCAGTGTTGTCAGCAGAAGCAAAATGAAATAGATCAAACTCATTTCAGTCAAAATAAATAAAACTGACAGCATCATGGGGTCAACTCAAAAGCATAAACATCACAAACTTGGTGCCACAATGTTCCTTTCCTTGTAGTTGACAAATAGCACTCTTATTTAACCACCATTAAACCCAAACCATGAAGGTTTTCAAGAAGAGAAAATACCAGCCTGTCTCCAAATCTTAAAAAAAAAAAAAGATTCCATACATAATGCTCACAATTACATTAAACCTCTCAGAAACTAAGGGTCTAAGCTCTTTGTTCAACGTATGATCCAGAGAGTCCTGAAGTTCCAAGAACTGTAACCTGCAATCAAAGAGCCAAATTGTATTAGTAACTCATTTATAGGACGAGCCACACTAGAGTTTTGACATGTTATGTACATGAGCTAAATATTTGTTATGGAGCTCGACTGATACATGCCAATGCCACATCCCGCAGATGGAAAAGTAGAAAAGCCAGAAATCTCATGGCTGATGAATCATATATATGCACTTTCTTCTTTGAAAAGAGAGAGGAAAGGGGGTGTTTATCAGTTAAATTAATAATTATTCTTCAGACAGGTCATTCCTTGGCCACGAATACTCCTCCTAGGTTAGCCCAAATAGTTAGGAGAAAATTTTATTTATGTTACAAGACTACAAAGAACCAAAATTAAATTGCAGATGTTACTTCACATAGGCATTTTTGTTTGTTTTTGGATGCATTTCTCAAAAGTCAGAATGATACATGATTCATCTATGTTCTAAATTTAAAAAATTGGTCAGGTGTTGCAATTAAGTGTTTTATGGCACACCCAACAATAAATGAGTTCCATGAAGTATGTAAGTCAGTAGTATCTACTCTAAGCATTGCCTAACTAAAATAGTTTAGTAAACTCTCAAAGGTATTTGTAAAAATTTTGATTACCTTTCCCCACTCGGAATCCAGGCCACTGCATCTCATCTTTAAGTGTATCATCTTTGTTCCCAATTCTGTCTCTACTTTCTTCCGCAAATAGGTCTCATCAGGCCCAAATGCATCCAAATAAGCAGTGTAGCGATTGAAAGCTGCCTGAAGGGCATTCGTAAGCTCATCTGGCATGGGCTTTACATTCTACAGAAAATCTCAGATCATCAAACTACAGGAACTGGAGAGACAGAAGGATAAAAAGTCCTCAATTTAACATACAGACTACATTACCTCCCCACTTATCCCAACACTGTCATCAATTTCCATCTTCAAACTTACAAGAATACCAGAAAATTCCTCAACTGCTTCAGCGGCACGGAAAACATTGGCCAAAATCTCTTTGCCAGTTGTGTCATCAGTGCTTTTAGACAATGCTGCCTTTGCGTCATGGATGAGAGCGTCAGGAAGATGATCCCAATTTCCAGCCAAGAAATCCTTGAAAACATTATGAAGCTCAGGGTCTTTTATGGTGGGCATGTGAGTTACACCTTCACTATACAGTCTCTTGCTTCCAATACCCATTGAAAAAGGAGACATGCAATCTGTGGAGTTGCACCACGAGAAGTTCAGTACATAAGAGCCATCCAATAACAATCATATATCACACATCTAAGCCCAACTAAAAGTTAACCCACTAAGCTAACTGTGTGGAAACGCTGCTGCTAACTGTCCACATGCCGAGTAGGAAGCACAAGCACGATAAAGACAAAATTACTTACACATCATAAAATATTGTTCAAGTCTGGCACATATAATACAATCTATAACTATTTATTTTGCAGTTTAACAAAGTACTATCATGTTTTGGCCAAACTCTAATCATAGAACTTTCACAGGGCACAACTCAGCCCTAGCCCATGAAGTTCATAGATTTTCTCATGCCTTGGGGACCATCTTTATGGCACAACCTCATAAATACATATTTTTTTTACTGTCTAAAAACATATTATTGTTGATTCAACAGGTTCAAGTGTACACGCACAAACACAGTCACAAACACAAACAAATTCCTTAACATAACCAAAAAAGCGTAAGGCTGATTACAAACTATCTACCCTAATATGTCAAACTCTTATTGACATACTTAGCATTGTACACAAAATTATAACAATAACTCTAGTGAAAACTATTTTCACAAATTACTGAAATATCATGTTCTGACTGGATCCAATGGTGTTGATCACAACTTACGACTTCAACAAGTTGTGAAAAGTGTTGTCCCTCTAGCACTACCGATATTATAGACGCAAATGGACCACAATGGAATCATGGTAAGGAATCCAACCACAACATTAGACATGTTAAATTACATAACAATGCTCTGCACTAAGCTCAGGTGCTTAACACCAAGTACCGAGGACAAAATTCTAAGATATATAACTGATCCACCACTTGAAGATAGACACCCATTACATAGCCTGTGTTACTTCCTCCCTACCTAAATCTCCATCTAAATCCTGGTCATGGCGTAAAGGCACTAGAATAGTTAAGATGCCTTAAAAGTTCAAAGCTACTCTGTCTGTCTCTCTTCTTTTCTTAAGGCAATAGATTTTAACCATAAATAAAAGAGAACCTTTACAATTAGATTATCTTACTCTCTTTAAATAGGTTTCATACTCTATAATCAGCAATTGTTTTGCCACTATACATTCATGTTTGCCAATTAGATACGCCGCTAAATTCCATAATGAGCGAGAACAACATCACAATGATCACAACTTACAACCTCCACAAGTCTATGAAAAAAGTTGTGTCCCTAGCATTACTGAAATCATAAATGCAAAGGAAGGAACCACCACGACCTCATGACCAGGTTTCGAAACACGACATGTCAACATTAAGCATTTCAAATTACACAAACATGCTTTTCACTGAGCTCAAGTGCTTGCCTTGCATAACACCATGTACTAAGGACAACATTTTAAGACATACAACGGATCATGTATTGCATAATACCAGGTACAACACATTTGTTTACCAAATCCTAAGACCCCAAAGACGAGATAAAAAGATTCCACCTAAAAAAAAAAGACCCAAGTTTTGACTAATTCTTAAAGTTTGCGATTTCAGCGAAAAAAATATAAAAAGTGATGAAAAGTGAGAAATGGGTTTTGGGATTGATCGGAAGTAGATTGGGAATAGAAAAGAGAAGAGTAGTACCAGAGAGGAGGCGATTGGGAGATGGGGATGAGAGATTGAAGAGGCTTCGAGAAGGAGAAGCCAAGTGGTGTTGGTGTTGGTGGTGGCGGTGGCGGAGCAGGGTGTGGCTGACGGCGGCGACATGATAAGATCTGGAGCAAAGTGAGCGATACAGTGATCGAACAATCAATTTTTTATCCATTTTCAGCTCTCTCTCTCTCTCTGAGTCTCTGTATCTCTCTAAAGAAGAAGAAAAGTTTGAGTTAGTGACAAGCGAAGAGGGTTTTTTTTTTTTTTTTTTGGGTGGTTTTGTTTGAGGTGAACACGTGGCATTTGTTGACAAAACTTGGTTTATTTATTTATTATTTATTTTGCTAAATTGCAAACTCCCCTCTAAAGCATAGGGTGTTTACATTTTTTTTCATTAAATTTTAAAATTTAAATTTTACTTTAAAAAATATTTAAATGTTTAAATTTTACCCTTTTTAATTCTAAAAATTCAGGTGTAAAATCTAAATATTTTCAAATTTTAAGTTGTAAAATTTAAATACTTCCAAATTTTAAAAGAAAAAATTTAAATTATTAGATGTTAAAGTGTAAAATTTAAATACGCCCTAATTTCAAGAGTTAAAATTTAAATTCTAAAATTTTAAAGTATAAAATCTAAATAACTCAAATTATAAGTATAATTTGTAATTTAGCTGATTTAATTTTAAATGTTATTGGGCTTGATTTTCTTTGGTGAGGTTAAAAAAAAAAAAAAAGAATGGGCTTAAGCTGGACTTGGCTGAAGGCCTGGCGGTTGGAGAATTGAGCAAGTTCTCCAGAGCATTTATTTATTTATTTATTTTATGGACTTGTAAAGCTAAAGAAAACAGCTCATAAAAATATCAGACACAAGCAGGAAGAATTGATTTAACAAACACTTTCTCCATCAGCTCTAGATAAGATTTTAGCCTTCCAATTTTATGTTCTTGTGTCAATTATTCTTTCCTCAACCTCCCACCATGGGAATACACAAGTTTGTATTTAAAACCATGTGCTTTAAATATCAGACACAAGCAGGAAGAATTGATTTAACAAACACTTTCTCCATCAGCTCTAGATAAGATTTTAGCCTTCCAATTTTATGTTCTTGTGTCAATTATTCTTTCCTCAACCTCCCACCATGGGAATACACAAGTTTGTATTTAAAACCATGTGCTTTTTTGATGGCTAAGAATTTTGTAGTAGTGACTTGCTGTCAAAGTCGGTTCAATTTTCATGTGAGTGCCTCAGCTTTACCTCTAATTCTAATTTTTTTTTAATGTTTACAAATTTATATTATTTTTAATCCATTAATTCAGAGTATCTTTGTGTGTATGTGTGTGTTTTAATGAATTTTGCTTTCATTTTTTTTTTATAATGTTTATAAATGTGGATAGTTCTTAATTTGTAAATTCGGATGATTTTCTTGAGGTTAAAGTAAAAATATTATTGCAATTTTAATAGTAATTCCTGCAATAGTATGATGTTAATTTTATGCTTATATACATTAATTAAGGGTAAATTGCAAATTATACTATAAAGTTTGGGAGTGATGGATTTTACACCCTGAAGTTTCAGAATTTTGGAGTGTTAAATCAAAACATTCCCAAACTTTAAGGGATAAAATTCAAATTCTGAAACGTTAGGGTGTAAAATTCAAATTATGAAACTTTAGGGTGTAAACCTAAACACCCCTAAATTTTAAGATTGTAATTTGCAATTTACCCTATTTAACATAAACATCTTATCATGTTTTTTTTTTTTAATGGGAAAAAGAGGAAGAGAACATCTTAGCATGTTACGTGATAATATTAATTCTACCCCAAAAAAAAAAAATGCCATTATATTAGTGTGTTATAATTATTATTCATTGTTCCTACCCCACTTCACCTTAATTGTTATCTAAACAAGTAAAAGATATGACTTAGTCCGACCAATATTGCATTTCTCTAATCATTAATTAGTGTTTTTCATTAAAATTATACATGTTATAAGTTTATGACCGAAACTATACAACACATAGGATTTCAACTAGTATTGAGCTTAAAAGTAGGGGATTTACTCTATCTTACATGGCCTATTTTTCTAAAAATAATTTTAAAAAAAATCACTCATTGATGTCTTGAACATTATTTTTCTTTAATAGTTTTATTGGAGTTGACTTTTTGTCTTTTTTAACGCACAATTTAGGGTGTATTTAGATATTACTTATTTTGCTAAAAGTTAAAAATATTGTAGCAAAATAAATTTTAATTGTGTGAATAAAGTCGTGGGACTCATTTTTAATGAAAGTTTTGATGAAAAAAAGATGTTTGTGAGTCCCGTGAATAGTGCATGGGACCCACAAACCTGACATAAATGTGCTTCTTTTTTTAAAAAAAAAAAAAAAACCAAAACACATACCTTGAAACGCAGATTCTATCCAAACGCATACTTAAAGTGGTGGTCCCACTTTGAAATTAGTAACAATTTATTGTCAAAATATTGTGGACATAATAAAAAAAAAAAAGAATATAAGACCAAGACCTACCACAACTAAAAATAAAATGTCTTGTGAAATATGTTGTAACATTTTGTTGTGTTTCAAGACTCTTTTTTTTGGTTTAGTCAAATTTGATGAGCCAAAGTTCACTGTTTGAGGTTTCTTTATTTGTATTTTTATTTTTATTTTTTCTTTCAAATGCACAATTTTAAGTGGTTGGCTTAATTTAAAATCAATAATAATTTGACACTTAGGATGTTGTAAGAATGTTGTGGACTTACCATTATTCTAGAATAAAATAATTAAATATCAGGCCAAGACTCACAATAGATAAAAATAGAAGGTATTGTGAAAATATTGTGACATTTTGTTGTGTTCTTAGACTTCTTTTTTTGTTTAGTCAATTTGTTGAGCCAAAATTTACATTTTACATACAATTTTCTTGGTTTTTTTTTTTTTATTTTAAACACACTAGTTAAAGTAAAAAAACACAATTTTTTACACAATTTTTTTTTTGCAGACTTTTTCCCTTTATATTTGAGGTAGTTTCACTCCCCCCAAACTTTAAAGTTGAATAATTTATTCATTTATATTTCTCTATCATTCTTTGTAAAATTTTATAGTAAGTAAAATATTCCTTTTGGTAAATAGGTTATAAGAAATTATCATAGTAAATAAATATTTATATGTTTAACACCTATTTTATGTTTAAGTACTTTTTTTAAAAAAAAAAAATCCTATATTAATTAATTAATTTAAAAAAAAATCCACTTGCACGTGCAAGACACGTGCCACAAAACGAGTTATTATATATTCAAAAAAAAAAAAAAAGCGGAATGCTTTAATTTAAATTTTATTTATTTATCTATCTTATTTATTAAAAGCGTTAATTTTAAGCCAATTCATTTGCCGAGTTAGAGTCGGAAAGGATTGGGTATAAATATATCATCACCCCAACGCCGATAGTTCTTCATTACTTATATATATATATATATATATATTTTTTTTTTTTGTGTTAGGTTTTCCAATTAGGTTTTCTTCGTCTTTGCTCTCAAATTTCTTTGTTTTTGGTTTTCCGATTAGGTTGGTGCTGCGACTGGCGTTGTTCCCCAAATTCTCAATCTTCCGCTTGTTTTCTTCTTGCACTGTAATGAGGAATTTTGCTGTCGTTGTTGTTGTAAATTAGTATATCTTTCAATACCTTGATCTTTCTTTTGTTTAATGTATCTTTTGTTTGGGTCTGATACTGATGTAATGGGGTTCACTTGTGGTGTATTAATTAATTTTTTTTTTCTTTTTTCAATCATACATATGATTTTTGTGTTTTGAGTAGTGTTGCTTGTCCTGAATTGTAGCTTTGTAATGCATGTATTTTCAGTTTGCTCTTTTGGGAAATGAATGCCTGCACTGCACCACTAAGGAATTGCATTTTCATTCTGTTGTTATTCTCTGCTTTTAGAGATACTCGCCCCATATCTAATTTGGATTTTAATGGAAGTTGGATCTTTCTTTAGTAGTGTAGTTGATTTGGCAATAGGCTCTCTTTTTCTACTGTTTTCATTTTTCTCTCCTACAATCATTAGAATTATAAGGAAGAACTTCTTCTTGAGTTAATGCTTTCTAATATTTGGGCCCGTGATTGATTTTCTAGGCTTCAGTTTCCGAGCCAGATGCATCCCATGTTGAACCAAATTTTTTATTATACTTGAGCAACAGAATTTGAAATTTTTTTTCCCCTTGAACATGATCCTATTCCATTTTAATTTATTTTAGTGATTTTAGTACTTGGCAGTTTTTAAGGCGTTTGTTTCTGCAAAGTTGGTTGTTTTATAGATTATCTGGGTTTGTCTTCTTTAGTGGCACAAATATGTAAATTTTCCTTTCCCTTATTTTTGGGTGGCTGATTCTAGCGTTGTGTGTATTTCAGTTTGCATTTCTGCAGCCTTAACAGATTCCAGCACTGCTTAGCATGTTTTTACACCCATCTACTTGAACTTATTACAACTTTTTTGAATTTAAGATGATTAATTGATTTATCTTTAAAATTTGTTGCAATCTTTGAAATATAGTAGCTCTTTCATTTGTTGTTTCGCAACTCCTGTGATTCTTTGTGCATGTTAAAAATATGTTCCTTATATGTCTACTGGAACTGGTGTTTGTTTTTTCTGTGTTTGGCAGCTTAAGCAGCCAAGCTTGATTAGGTGATAATCTTTTTTTTCCTCCCGCTTTAATTATTCTTTTTTGCAATTATGAGAACTTAAATACTTTTTCCTTGTTTCAATTTCTTTTGAAGTATATAGTTCTCTCATTTGTTGTTTCGCAACTTATGCAATTTGCATGTTAAAAATTAAAAATCTGTTCATCATTTGTTTACAGAAACTGGGTCTTTTTTGGGTTTAGAAGCTTAAGATACTGAATTTTATCTGTTGATGAGCCCTCTTCTCCTCCCGCTTTCACTATTCTCTTTTGCAATCATAAGAATTATACATTTTTTTTTTTGGCTTGTTTTGATTGTTTCTAATACTTGGGCCTGTAACTTCTTCTCTTAGGGTTTTGTTTCCTGAACAGACAGCCATAAATTCATGTCTCACCTAGTGAGGGCTTGAAATTTCCCTCGCAATTCTTCTTGTTTCTTTGTCTTCTCTTGTTTGAAATTCAGTTATTCAGTTTGATTGTGGTAATGCCTCCTGATGTTGAGGGACAGGTAGATTAACAAAAAGATCATGACCTTAATATGGTTGCCGAGGGAAAATAATACAGTTTTTTGTTTCATCCTATTGTTATTGGCATGAGTTAGGCTTTCTAGGAATGACTTGGTGCATGGTTTCTTTTAAGGCATTTGTCTAGGGACAGGTAGATTAACAAGAGTCAAGGAATGACTTCGTTCCATTTATTTAATAGATTTTGGTACGTGGGTTTTTTTTTTTTGGTAAAGGCGTTTGTTGTAGCAAGCTTCTGTAGACCAATTTGTTTCTTCTATGTGAGCATAAATATGTAAAGTTTCCTTTCCCTTGTTGTTGGCTGGCTGGTAATTATGGGTCTGAAATTTGAAACTCTTCTCTTGTTCTCTTGGTTTCACCTTTTGTGCATACGTCTTCTAATATATTGTTCCCTTAAAGTATACTAGTTCCTTGTTCCATTTGTTATATAGATTTTGGTGCTTTTTTTTTTTTGATAATATTTTATTAAGGCTTTGTTGCAGCAAACTTATTTATAGATCGATTTGGTTCTCTACTAGAGGTGCATAAGTATTTAAATTTCTTTATGTGCGGATGATGTTTATTTTATTCTTTTGTGATGAATAATTTCATTGTTCCTGCAATTCTTTGTATGCTGGTGAGGACAAAGACAATTTTAATTTTCTCTTGATCTCATATTTTGCTTATGAGTCTTTTAATATACCATTTCCTCAAACAAAGTAATTTAAAAATTTTCTCTTGATCTCTTATATTATTTTTTAAATGCAGTACTTGAGCAATGGAGTTTTTGTAAATGTCTTACTTCAAAAATTGTGCTTGGGCTGTATAATTGAATTTGACAATGGAGAAACTCCTTTTATTTTCTCAACTTCACTCTTCTCTTATATGTGTATATATATATTTTGATATACTATTCCTTGAATGTGTTTTACTATTCTTGGTTGTTCAATTTGTTTTATAGATTTTGGTGCTTGGCTAATTTTCAAGGCATTTTTTGCTGTAAATTTGGCATCTAGGTCAGTTTGGTTCTTTTGTATAGGAGGATAAATATGTAAACTTTCATTTCCCTTGTTGTCGGCTTATCCCAACTTTTCAAAAATTAATATTATCAATTTGTTAAATTACAACCTATGTATTTTTGAGCTTGTTCAGTATTGTGATTTATTTTCATTAAGAAATTGTTGGTGCTTTTTCTCTTTAATTACTTGCTTGACTCTTTATTTTGTTATCTTTTGCTCTTTTTTTTTAATACACATTTCAATTTGTATTCTTTTAATTTGAGACTGGATTTTATGTATCGTCAGTTTGCATTATCTGGATTTATCTATTTGTATGGGTCTGATGTAATGTGAGTGTTTTAATTAAGGCTAATTTGATTGTCTCTTTTCAATCATACACGATTTAGTGTTTTGAGTAGTGTTGCTCTTGTTTTTCTTTCATCTTGAAAACAAATATTTTTTAACTTGAGTTGTCCTGAATTGTAGCTCTGGAATGCATGTATTTTCAGTTTGCTCTTGTGGGAAATTAATGCCTGCACCACTGAGTGATTGTACTTTCATTCTGTGCTTGTGCAGCTGTCTTAGTGACTTGTTCTGTTGTTATTCTCTGCTTTTATTGATACTTGCCCTATATCTAATTTGGATTTTAATCTGGCATTACCTATTTATTGGTTAGAGGAAGTTTGATCTTTTTTTCCCCTTTGGGCAGCTTAAGTAAGTGGAGTTGATTTGGCAATAAGCTCTCTTTTCCTCCTGTTTTTCTTGTTCTCTCCTATAATGATTATAGTGATTCTTGATTTAATTCTTTCTAATATTTGGGCCTGTAATTCCTTTTCGAGGCTTTTGTTTCGGAGCAGATTATAAAGCTTTTCTTGGAATTACATGGATTTAATTTTTGTCTCTGGATATCCTAGATTTTTTTTTATTGATATCCTTGTTACTGAATGTGAGTTAGCCAGATGCATCCCTTGTTGAACCAAGTTTGTTATTAGTTTGAAGATTTCACAACTATCTACTTGAGCATCAGAATCTTAGGGTTTTCTTGTACCTTTTCACCTTTTTTTTTTATAAGTATTTGAATTTTTTTTTTTTTTACTTTAGCATGATCCTATTGCATTTTAATTTATTTTAGTGATTTTGGTACTTATCAGTTTTTAAGGCATTTGATGCTGCAAAGTTGGTTTTATAGATTGATCTTGTCTTCTTTAGTAGCACAAAGTAAATTTTCCTTTCCCTTATTGTTGGGTGGCTGATTCTTGTATAGTGTGTATTTCAGGCTGCATTTCTGCAGTCTGAACTGATTCCAGCACTGCTCAGCATGTTTATTACTGCCATCTACTTGAACTTCTTACAACTTTTTAGAATATAAGATAATTGATTAATTCGGTATACATTAAAACCTCTTCTGGTTTTTGGAGCTTTGGTCGATATGGTGATCTATTGTCTTTGGGTAGTCATGGAAGATAACAGTAGCTGTGATTTAAACATGTCTGCTCTATAAATGGCTTAAAAGTATAGGTTTATGCCCCTATCAAACTTTTTTTTCTTCCCTTTTATTGTGAGCTGGCTGGTTACTGTGGATTTAGAAATTGAAATTCTCGTTGTAAATGACAATTGGTTCTTCTATTGTGGGTATTTGACGCTGCATTTGTGTGGTTCTAACTAATTCCAGCACTCTCAAATTGTTTTCTCTGGTTCCTTTTTGTATTGACATCCATTTGCACTCATCACGACATTTTAGAACTTCTTAAGATTTGCAATTTTGGATTTCTCATTTTCTCTACAACCTCATGATATTTTTTGCTTTAGTCAATGGTGATTTATTGTCATTTTCGACAGAATCTTTGGTTTTTCTCGTACCTTTTCACCTTTTGTTTATAAGTATCTGAATTTTTTTTTTTTTTTTTACTTTAGCATGATCCTATTGCATTTTAATTTATTTTAGTGATTTTGGTACTTATCAGTTTTTAAGGCATTTGATACTGCAAAGTTGGTTTGTTAGATTGATCTTTTCTTCTTTAGTGGCACAAATAAGTAAATTTTCCTCTCCCTTATTGTTGGGTGGCTGATTCTTGTATTGTGTGTATTTCATGCTGCATTTCTGCAGTCTGAACTGATTCCAGCACTGCTCAGCATGTTTGTTACTGCCATCTACTTGAACTTCTTACAACTTTTTAGAATTTAAAGATAATTGATTAATTCGTTATACATTAAAACCTCTTATGGTTTTTGGAGCTTTGGTTGATATGGTGATTTATTGTCTTTGGGCAGTCATGGAAGATAACAGTAGCTGTGCTTTAAACATGTCTGCTCTTTAAATGCCTTAAAAGTATAGGTTTATGCCCCTTTCAAACTTTTTTTTTTTCTTTTATTGTGAGCTGGCTGGTTACTGTGGATTTAGAAATAGAAATTCTCGTTGTAAATGACAATTGGTTCTTCTATTGTGGGTATTTGAGGCTGCATTTGTGGTTCTAACTAATTCCAGCACTCTCGACATGTTTTCTCTGATTCCTTTTTGTATTGATATCCATTTGCACTCATCATGACATTTTAGAACTTCTTAAGATTTGCAATTTTGGATTTCTCATTTTCTCTACAACCTCATGATATTTTTTGCTTTAGTCAATGGTGATTTATTGTCATCCGCAGCCATATACGATAAGATCTGCATGCTTTAAATGTGGTTGTTCTCTAAATACCAGGGAAGTTTAGGCCTGTGTGTCCTTATGTGCACTCTACAGGTGAGCTGGTAGGGTTTCAAAGTTATGTAGTTTTCTCTTGTATTGTTGGATCATGCCCTGGGATATGAGGGTTTTTATGATTTTATTACCCCTAAATCAATAATCTCTCTTTATCAATTGATTTCATTATGTCTTGCTATTTGTTGTCTATTTCATCATTGATGTCATTTTTTGGCAGCCTGCAACTAGAGTTTTATTATGTCTTGCTATTTGTTGTTAGTCAGAAGTCTTGAATCTTGATGCGTCTACAGAAAGGGAAGTTGTGACTTACAATCTTGACGTGTCTACAGGACTGGAAATGGTGATTTACTTGTGCAACAGAGTGCATAGAAGTCTTGAATCTTTCTAAGAGGACCTAAGACAATAATCTCTTTTTATCAATTGATCTCATTATTCTCTCCCCAGCATGTGAAGAATAATATTTCTGCTTGAGTGTTTCTTTAGTTTGTTTGCTTGCAACTTCATTTCTGCTAAACACTGGAGTTTCATTATGTCTGGCTATATATTGTTAGTTCAAAGATTTAATCATGATTTGGCTATAGGAGGAAACATTGTGATATACTTTTGTAGCTTTTCTTGCTCTTGGGCACTAAGAAAGCCCTTATCATTCTTTTTTGATTTCACGTTTTTTACCCTTGAACATGATCTTGTCCCTTGTTCAATTTATTTTATGGATTTTGTTTCTTGGCAGTTTTTTTAAGGCATGTATGTTGGATCGATGTCTGCATTTCTAGATCAATTTTGTCCTCTTTATTTGGAGCGTAAATATGTAAACTGTCTCTTCCCTCATTGTTGTCTGGCAGGTTATTATGTGTTCCAAGAATTTAAAATTCACTTTGTAAATGCAAAATTGGTGCTTGCATTGTGTGTATTTTAGGCTGCTTTTGTCTGGTTTTAATAAACTTCAGCATTGCTCAGCATGATTGTCCTAGTTCCTTTTTCTATTGCCATCAACTTGCACTCATGAAAAATTTTTAGAACTTAAGATCGTCAGTTTGTTGCACTTATTATTGTGTATTTTGGAGCTTTGGTCTATATGATTGTGAATTTGTGACTCATTGTTATTGGCATGTATAAAAATAAATAATAAATTGTGATTCATTATTGGGCAATTGTATAGGGTGAAAATTTGCATTCTTTAAACATGGCTGCTCTTTAAATTCCAGAACAGTCCAGGTTTTTGCTTCCTTGTATGTTCTGTATGGGTTTCAAAGTTATAACTTCTGTGGATGTGGTTTGAATAGTTGGACTTTGTGGGGGGATATTCTGGGGCTTATGTCTCTGCTACCCCAATTCTTGTGTTTAAAAAATTGCATGCTGTATATCAACTTGAGCGACAAAATTTAATGGGGACCTCAGGCAATAAGCTTTCTTTATGTCTTGATTATTCTTTTCTTATAATTTGCAGTTTTAAGTATTGGAGTAAGATATGTATGAGTTAGAAAAACAATTTCTTGGACTACTTTGGGTTGAGAATAGGCTTCTACTGCCACTATGTTTTAGTTTTTGCTTTTGATCCTAATACTCCCTTAACTGCTGCTTGACCCTTCAGCGGTTTTTGGTTTTCTGTTATATATTTTCTTCTCTTTCTTTGTAATCTTTTTTTTTTTTTTTTTAAATAAAATAATAGTATTAACAATGACGACGCTTATTATTTTAATCTACATTTTATTACTGGAGATTGAATGTCTTCCGAGTCAGCGTTGTCAGGTTTTGTTTAATTTGAGTGGTAATGCAGTTGCGGAGTTGCGGTACTTTAGCTAGGGTTGATTTTGTTTTGTTGCTTTTGATGAAACAAGCTTCTGAGTAGTCTTGCTCTTTATTATTTTTTATTTTTTCCTTAAAATGAAAAAAAAATATTATAATTTAAATTTGTTCTAAACTATTTAGCTGGATTTCTGTGTTTTTCTGTTTGCTCATGTTGGGGGTCAGTGCCAGGACCACAAAGGGTTTGAGCTTTCATATAGTACTTGCACATCTTTCTTCTTGTCTTGATTCTATTGATATTTTCTTGCTTATAGTGGAACCTAGTTATATTGTGCTAGCAGCTCTATTTCTAGTTTGGATTGTCACATTGTGCATGCAGGAAAGGATACATTTTTTTTGGTGCTTCACAGCTTAAGCGGCTGAGTCTGATTTTGAGATAAACTCTCTTTTTCTTCCCTTTTGTTTTTCTCTCCTTCAAGCATAAGAATTTTAAGGATACATTTTTGTTGTTTTCTAATACTTGGGTTTGTGACTGAATTTCCTAGGTTTCATTTTTGAGAAGGATGATAATTCCAAGTCTTGTGAAGTGTGGGTTTGAAATTTCTTTTGCAGTTTCTCTCCCTTTGTCTTGCTGTCTTATTTTATTTTTGGTCATTATGTGTTGGCAACCTCAATAATGAATTCAGAGCTTAATCAGTCAATGCCTCTTATTGGTTTTGGCCAGAATTATAATCATAATGCAACCTGAGTATGGTTGATGTTGGAAAGCTTTGCTTTCTCTTCTCTTGGCATTAGTTGGGCTTTCTAGGAGTTCATTGGTATGCATTGTAATTTGTTTACTTGGATTGTTGCTAATTGATTTCCTTGTCCCCCACTATCTTGGCAATAGAGAAGAGCTAGGCTTTTTGAGTTAGAAGGATTTATCTCTAAATTTGTTGCATTCTTTGAAATGTAGTGGTTCTTTCATTTGTTTTTTTGCAACTCTTGTGATTCTTTGTGCATGTTAAAAATATATTCCTTATATGTCTCTACTGGAACTGGTATTTTTTTTGTGCTTGGCAGCTTTAAGCACCCAAGCTTGATTAGGTGATAATCTCTTTTTTCCTCCTGCTTTCGTTATTCTCTTTTGCAATCATGTGAACTTAACTACTTTTGCCTTGTTTTAATTTCTTTTGAAATATATAGTTCTTTCATTTGTTGTTTCGCAACTTATGCAATTCGCATGTTAAAAATCTATTCTTTGTTTGTTTACAGGAACTGGGTCTTTTTTGGGTTTAGCAGCTTATGAAACTGAATTTCATTTGGTGATAAGCTCTCTTTTCCTCCCACTTTCATTATTCTCTTTTGCAATCATAAGAATTATAATTTTTTTGGCTTGTTTGGATTCTTTCTAGTACTTGGGCCTGTAACTTCTTCTCTTAGGGTTTGGTTTCCTGAACAGACAGCCATAAATTCACGTCCCACCTAGTGAGGGCTTGAAATTTCCCTTGCATTTCTTCTTGTTTCTTTGTCTTCTCTTGTTTACAATTTGGTTATTCAGTTTGATTGTGGTAGTGCCTCCTGATGTTGAGGGACAGGTAGATTAACAAAGATCGTGACCTTAATATGGTTGCCGAGGGAAAATAATACAGTTTTTTGCTTCATCCTATTGTTATTGGCATGAGTTAGGCTTTCTAGTAATGACTTGGTGCTTGGGGTCTTTTTAAGGTATTTGTCAAGGGACAGGTAGATTAACAAGAGTCAAGGAATGAATTTGTAAAGGTGTTTGTTGTTGCAAGCTTCTGTAGATTAGTTTGTTTCTTCTATGGGAGCATAAATATGTAAAGTTCCCTTTCCCTTGTTGTCTGGCTGGTAATTATGGGTCTAAAATTTAAAAGTCTTCTCTTGTTCTCTTGATTTCACTTTTTGCGCATACATCTTCTAATATATTGTTCCCTCGAAAGTAATACTACTTCCTTTTTCCATTTGTTATATTGATTTTGTTGCGGTTTTTTTATTTTTATTAAGGTTCTGTTGCAGCAAACTTCTGTATAGATCGATTTTGGTTTTCTACTAGAGTTGCATGAGTATGTAAAGTTCTTTATGTGTGGATGATGTTTATTATTTTCTTTTGTGATGAATACTTTCATAGTTCCTGCAATCCTTTGTATGCTGGTGAGGACAAAGACAATTTTTATCTTGATATGTCTACTGAAGAGGAAATTTTAAATTTTTTCTTGATCTCATATTTTGCTTATGAGTCTTTTAATATACCATTTCCTCAAACTTGATCCTATTACTTGTTCGACTTATGTTTTAGGTTTTGGTCCTTGGGAGCTTTTTTCAGACGTGTGTTGGTGCAAAGTTGGTTTTTCTAGTTCAATTTTGTTCTCTTGAGCCCAAATATGCAAAATTTTCTTTCCCTTATTGTTGGTTGGCTTGGTATTTATGATACTAAAAACTTGAAGTCACTTTGTGAAAGAAACAGGGTGCTTGGATTGTGGGTATTTGATTCTGCTTTTGCATGGTTTAAACTAATTACAGAACTACTTGGCATGTTCATCTGTTCCCTTTTTCTTCTGCCTTTTGCTTGCAGTTGTCGCAACTTGTTAGGACTTGAAATCATCAATCTGGGCATTCTGGATTGCAACCTCTATTCTCTTTTGATTAATTTTTCTCATACTTAAAATTGAAGTATATTGTTTCTGCTTGTATATATATTTTTTAGTTCGTCAGCCTGCAATACATTTCTTGGCATTTTTTTTCTGGAAGGAGTAGATAGATTTAAATTTTCTTCTTCATTTGAGTGGAGGAGGTTTAAGTATTAGATTATGGTATTTTTGAATTCCTATTCACTGGACGACCTGGGATTTTGATCGTGCTTCTTATTGTCTTAGTGTATTGTTTCTGTTGTTATTCTCTACTTTTAGTGATGCTTGCCCCATATCAATTTGAATTTAATCTGGCACTGCTATTTATTTGATACAGGAAGTTGGATTTTCCCCCCCTTTGGGCCACTTAAGTAGTGGAGTTGATTTGGCAATAAGATCTCTTTTCCTCCTGTTTTCGTATTTGTCTCGTACAATCATTAGAATTATAGGGAAGAACTTCTTGATTTAATACTTTCTAATATTAGGGCCTGTGATTGCTTTTCTAGGCTTCGGTTTCCAAGTGGATTTTAAAGCTTTCTTGGAATTACGTGGATTTAAGTTTGTCTCTGGATATCATAGATTTTTTTAATTGATATCCTTGTTACGGAATCGGAGTAGCCAGATGCATCCCATGTTGAACCAAGTTTGTTATTAGTCTGAAGATTTCAAAACTATATACTGGAAGTAACATCTTATGTCTTTCTCGTGCCTTTTCACCTTTTGTTTAGTATTTGAAGTTTTTCCCTTGAACATGATCCTGTTCCATTTTAATTTATTTTTGTGATTTTGGTACTTGTCTGTTTTTAAGGCATTTATTGCTGCAAAGATAAGTAAATTTTCCTTTTCCTTATTCTTTGGTGGCTGATACTTGTATTGTGTGTATTTCAGGTTGCATTTCTGCAGTTTTAACTGATTCTAGCACTGCTCAGCATGTTTGTTACTGCCATCTACTTGAACTTATTACAACTTTTTAGAATTTATGATAATTGATTAATTCATTAAAACCTCTTATGTTTTTTGGAGCTTTGGTTAATATGGTGATTTATTGCCTTTTTGTAGTCATGTAAGATAACAGTAACTTGCTTTAAACGTGTCTGCTATTTAAATGCCTTTAAAGTATAGGTTGATGCTTCCTTATGAGTTGGGTTTTCTGGGAATTACATGGAGAACTTGCATCATAATTTGTAATCTTAGGTATTGTCAATTTATTCATCATAGAAAGTGAGTGGGCTGATCCTGTAAATATTGAACGAAGTTGTTAATCTTCAGTCTTTTTTATTCTGGACTCTGTTATTTGAGCACTGAGTAACACTTGTGACTTTATAAGCTGGTGATGTTCTCTTTGTGGTTTTATAAACACAATGTTGATAATTTAATTTTGTTGTTTACAAGAGGCAAAACTGATTTCAACGTTATTGTATTTATCTTGTAGAAATGAGTTTTTTATTTTATTTTTTTTAATTATTATAAATTTTTGTCAACTTCTGCAATTTTGGTAAATCTCAATCCTTACGTGTCTACAGGAAGCAGATTTTTCTTTTTGGACTTGTGGCAGAAGTTTGATTCTGCAATAATATCTCTTTTCCTCTTGTTATTGTCAGCCTGTGACAGTGTGAAACTTCCAGTGTAAGTCTTTTCCCTTTGTACACCTGTCTTGTTTAGTTTTGATTATTCTATGTGTGACAACTCATCTCTTATTCAAATGTGGGAACTCATCTCTTACTTGTATGGGACAGGTAGATTGACGGTAATAGTGACCCAAATTTGGTTGTGGAGGTAGAATCATACAGGTTTCTGCTTTGTCATGTGATTGGAAATAGTTTGCACTTTGGCTCCTGGAGAATTAAATGGTTTTAACGTCTTTGTACTTGCACATAGTTCAGAACATTAGCACTGGTTCCTTTTTCCACTACCATCTACTTGGACTTATCACAACTTTTTTGAACTTGAGATTTCAATTGTGAATTTGGTCATTTGCTCTACCTCTTTATGATTTTTGGAGCATTTGTCAGTATGGTGATTTATTGTCATTGGCAGCCATATAAAATATAAGATTTGCATGCTTTAAAGACTTGTTGTTCTCTAAATGCCTGAGAAGTGTGGGGCTGTGCTTCCTTATGTCTGCTCTATAGTTGAGTTGGTAGGGTCTCAAGGTTATACAGCTTTCTCTTGTTTTCATGTTTTGCTTATGAGTGTTTTAATGCAATGCTCCTCTTAGCATGATCATGTCCCTTTTTCAATTTATTTAATGGATTTTGTTGCTTGGCAGTTTTTGAAGGCCTGTATGTTGCAGCAATAGGTCAATTTGGTTCCCTTTTTTAGGAGTACAAATATGTAAACTTTACTTTGCCTTGTTGTCTATCAGGTTATTATGTGTTCAAGAATTTAAATTCATTTTGTAAATGAGAATTGGTTATTGCATTTTTTTTATGTGGAAACAACAATTTTTGATTATTTAAACTTGATTTGCATGCTGGAGGGAAAACTTTGATTTGGGCTTTCTTGTAATTGAGAAACAGAGTTTTTGTAAAAGTTTTAGAGTTTGTGTAGAAGTCTTATCATCTTTATCATGCTTGGGCTGTGTAATTGCCTGCGACAATTACATTTCTCTTATATATCTTTTGATACACTATTTCCCTCAAATGAGTTTTGATGTTTCTGGTTGTTCAGTTTTTTTTTTTATTGATTTTGGTGCTTGGCTACTTTTCAAGGCATTTGTTGCAGTAAATTTGGCATATAGGTCAAGTTCGGTTCTCTTATATAGGATAAATGTGTAAACATTCATTCCCCTTGTTGGCTTTCTGCTAATTATAGTTTTAAAAAGTTAAAAATTTACTTTGTAAATGAAAATTGGTGTTAGCATTGTGTGTATTTTAGGCGTTATTTGTGTGGTATTAACTAACTTAAACTTTCTTTTCCCTTATTTTTAGCTGACTCAGTGTTGTTAAAAGCGCGCTTAAGCTCAAAGCTTGAAGCCCCAAGGCTCTAGCGCTTTTTGCCTCAAAAGCTAGGCTCATTCAAAGAAGCGCGCTTTAGGCGCCCTTTTTTGCGCTCTTTCAAAAAGCACAAAGCGCGCTTTTTAGTGCTTTTTTATATTTTTCAAAAAAAAAAAAAAATCAAAACTGAAACAAAACTTTAGGATCTTGACATTATTGATATAAACCATTGATTTGACATGTTTTTAGTGTAACTTACTTATCAAAAAAAGATATTTTGAGTGTAACTTGTCCTAAAAGGCTAAAACCAAACCTTACCAACACTGAGCTGACTGGTTTTGTTATCTTAGACTGTTGCTGATTGATTTCCTCATCATAGAATGCACTGTGCAGACCAGTCAATATCTGAACCAAGTTGTTATCCTCAAGCTTTTGTTATTCTCGAGTTGTATTAGTTGGGCACTGAGTAGCACATGCTTCTTTATAAGCTGGCTGGTGATGCAAACCAGTAGCACATGTTTCTTTGCATTTTTCTTGTAAGTAGTTTATTGTCCTATTCCCTCGAACGTTATATTATACTATTTGTTGTTCAATTTGTTTTATAGATTTTGCTCCTTGACAGTGGACACTCTTTTAAGGGCGCATTTGTTGTAGTGAAGTTAGCTTTTCTAGATCAATTTGATTTTCTTCTAAAAGAGCACAATCCATTATTGTTGCTTGCCTTTTAATGTAGGAGCATAACCAAAAGTTATTTCAATATTTTGTTTTAGATTTTCTGTGGATAATTTCATATTGTAATGTAGTTATTAGTTTAGTTTGGATTGGTATCTGAGTTTGGTTAAGATTAGTTGTTTATCATTATCATTTGTTTAGGATTATCGGATTAGTATTTGAGATTATTTAGAATTATTAGATTAGTATTTGAGATTGTTTAGGATTTGTTTAAGAGAGTTTATCCTTATCATTGTGATTCCTGGAAGCGGCATATAAAGCTCTAGATGATTTCCTTTATATTTTCAGACTGTTATTATTATTAATTAGAATATTTGCAGAAATTGCAATGTGTTTGTTTGGTGGTGAATCCAAACACCTTAGGTGGGAAGCCTAAGGTCTATGGTGAGACTAATCTAGGTGGGAAGCCTGGGCTGTCCTGTATCAACTTGGTATCAGAGCCCAACCCAATCACCCCCTTTCAGCAACCCAAAACCACATCTAACCAACCCAAACCCACACCCATTAGTAGAAAACAAACCAACCACCAGATATGCCATTACTCAAATTCTTACCCCACGAGATCTGCAAACTAGAGCCAGAACCAATCCGCACCATATACCCACTTTGGCCACAAATTCTTTATCCCAAAACCAGTTGATGCAGGACAGACCTTAGGCTTCCCACCTAAGATGTTTGGATTCACCACCAAACAAATAGAATGCAATTTCTGCAAATATTGTGAATAACAATAATAATAATAATAATAGTCTAAAAATACAAAGGAAGTCATTTGGAGCTTTATATACTGCTTTCAAAAATCACAATGATAAGGATAAACTCTCCTAAACAAATCCTAAACAATCTCAAATACTAATCTGATAATCCTAAACAAATGATAATGATAAACAACTAATCCTAACCAAACTCAAACTCAAACACCAATCCAAACTAAACAAATAACTACGTTACAATTTGAAATTATCTATGTAAAATCTAAAACGAAATATTGAAATAACTTTTGGTTATGCTTTTGCATTATACTCCCTTGGTTTAAGAAAACTCGACCTTGAGTTTTGTAGTGATGAAGAATTAAGACTTTGGTGCCTAATACTTCCTTCAGATTATAAATCACCCTAGGAAGCACTAAGAGTAGAATGACCTTCAATTTCACAACATCATAGAACTCCTCTGGAAACACAAAATCAATGTGTTGAACAAGCACAATCTTATCTTGAACCATAGTATCAACCTTTTGGACTTCATCAGCCTGTAGATGTTCATCAACCTCATGGATCATGAAGGGCTTAACAGTAGTGCTTTCATCAGAATCAACTTCCACATCAAGTGCACCCTCTAAATCTTCGCTCACTTGTTGAAATTTCTCTTCTTATGTAGACTCTATAATAGGTTCTTCTTGCTGCATGAATGTTGAAACATCATCTATTGGCACTTGTACCTCTATTTCAACATTAGTCTTTGGTGGAACCTGAACTTCATTTTTCTGAGTAGAAGAGTCTAGCAAAACCTTTATTATTTTTCTTAAGTCTTGAGCTATGGCAGTGAAGTCTTGATAGATGGATGAGGTGTTTTCTTGCTGAATATTGTCTCTGTGATGTAGAAAATTTCCATGAGAGGATTGAGGTTGATAATTCTCTTGATAGGATTGGGGAACATATTTCTCTCTAAGTATTTGTTTCATTTCATTCCAATCAGTTATGGCAGGCTTGCTCCTTCCTTTGCAATGATTCTCGATACTATGCCAAAAGTATCTAGCTCTACTTCTCAATTTCAACCTAGCAAACCTAACTTTATTAGAATCTGGCAGACATATTTGATCAAAGAATTGATCTATCTCATCTAACCAATTAATGAAGGTCCATGGATTTGGACGTCCATCAAATATTGGTGCTTCTGAGACTACCATGATTCATTGGAATAGACTTTCAACAATTTGAAATGAACATGGGCTTGGTAATCTGGGCTTTGGCTGGTGCTCATTATGTGGGGCTTGATGAGCGTGGGCTTGTAGTGAACTCTAGTGTCTGCTGGAACTCTAGTGGGAAGCCTAAGGTCTACAGTGGGACTAATCTAGGTGGGAAGCCTAGGTTGTCCTGCATCACCTTTACTTCTGCCATCAAACTTTCCCTTATCATAGCTCTTTAGAATGTTTTGATCTTGTAAAGAAGAGTTCTTCAATTTGTTTTTTACGCAACTTTTACAGTTTTGAGTGTATGTTAAAATCTCTATCCTAACATATCCACAGTAAGCAGACTTTTTTGGGACATAGAAAACAAATGGTTTGGTGAGTTTGATTATGTGATACGATCTCTTTTCTTCCTTTTTTCATTATTCTCTCCTACAATCATAAGAGTTATAAATATAATTTCTAGCTTGATTTTACTTCTTTCTAAATTGGGATTGTGTTCTTTTTTGAAGCTTTGGTATCCATGAGGATTATATATCCAAGTCTCACCCTGTGACAGTTTGAAACTTTTACTGCAATTGTTTTTACTTTGTGCTGCAGTCTTGTTACTTTTTGGTCATGCTGTGTGGGAAAACTAATCTTTTATTCAAATGGTAATGCCTCTTATTTGTATGGGACAGGTAGATTGGTGGTGATCGTACCTAAATATGGTTGTGGAGATAATAATACAGGTTTTTGCTTTATCCTGTGATTAGCATGAGTTCATCTTTTTGGGAATTAAATGTTTTTAACTTGTCTTTGGATTTGCATCATAAGTCATAACATTAGAATGTTATTGATTAATTTTTTTGGTCATAGAAAGTGATTGAGCAGATGCCACCCATTTCCAAGCAAGATTTTTTCATAAGTCGGTGATGTTAGTGTTGTGACGAGTACTTTACTGATTCCCATGATTCTTTGTATGCCCGAACGGAAAATGTTTGATAATTTTAATCTTAATATGTCTGCAAGTGGGGAGTTGTGATTCAGGCTTTTTTGTACTTGATTTTCAAGGGTACATTTGGTACACTGAAATGATTATTACATGGGAATAAGAATAAGTATTACAAAAAATACATTAAATTGGAATGTAATAAATATTACTGTTCATTAGTTTGGCGACCATTTAGGAATAGAATCTTGAATATGCATCCACAATTTAGTAAAGTATAAAAAGAATGTGTAATTAAATTAATTTTAAGTCAAATTTCCTAAAATACACTTATTTTAAGGTGTTCAAAATAGAGCTAATAATTAACAAGAAGGAAAATTTATTTTCTTTCCTTTTGAAGATGTGACAACTAATGGCTTTTAAAATTTTTTTTTTTTAAAAAGTTATTACATAAGGTGAAAGAATAAATATTTAATACTTTTGATAAGAAATAATTATTCCTCATTTTGAAGAATAACTATTCATAAGAAATAACTATTCATTGTAATAAAAATATAACTAAACAACCGAATAGTTATGCTATAGGAATATCTATTACATTACAGTGCCTATTACAGTCTACCAAACATGTCTCAAGTCATAGAAAATGAGTGAGCAGATGCCATCAAGACTTCTTTATAAGCTGGTGATGTTTGTTTTATGGTTTTGTGACAAGTACTTTCCTAGGTCCTACAATTGTTTGTGTGTCAAGACAAAAATGTTTGATTATTTAAACTTGATATGTATGCTGGAGGGGAAATTGTGATTATTTAAACTTGAAATGTATGCTTGAGCAACAGAGTTTAAGAGCATGTGAGTTTCTTTCATATTTTGCTAGTTAAGAGCCATTTTTTTTCTGTTAAAAGTCAATAATTATGAGATCTATTAGTGCTATAGGACCATAATTAACCATAATAGGTCACTGTGCAACATGAAGTCAGTACTGTATTGTTAGTGCTGTTTTTGTGAATCTTTATAGGACTCTGACTTGTGTGTAAAGATGAGCACACACATATAAATGAATACACACACACACACACACACACTTTAGAAATCTGTCACATTGGTCTCTTTGTAACTTAAAACTTAGTTCAGGTTTGCAAAAAAACATTCCCTGGTTTGCTTTGATCAAGTTTTTGAAAAGCTCCAACTAGTCAAGTTTTGTCATATCAGAGAGGCTGTTACAAGGTTCCTAATCATTGATTTTATTCCCTCTTTCAAAGGACTTGTGTATATTACATAGTTGGGTAGGATAGGACTTGAGTCTTCAATCGACTCTCTTGTCCCATCCTTCTAGAATTTTTGTACTTAAAAAAGATTCATTTTCATTATGATTGCAATCAAGTGATGAAACCCACTCATTATTTCAAAAAATGTATTAAGTATCTGTCTTGAGTAACTTTCTAAAGAAACAATGCTTTTTTCTTTTAATTTCAACTTTAAAAATCAATAAATAAATGGTTCATTTTCTAAAGAATTTACCCAGGCCAAGATAAGAATATCTATTTATTTCTGAACATTCTTTTTAGATATGGCCTCTGCATCTGCACATACATTAATGATGGCAAAACTGAAAGCACTTGCTCCAGTGGTATTTCTTGTTGGTTGTCATTAGCAAGGCATATCTTGCCCCCTGTATTTGAGTAATATTAATACTGTCAGAAAACATGGAAATCTATACTGCATAATATATAAAAACTTGGATTTGAACTTGTTTTTCTTTTGTTAATTTGTGAATTTGATATATGATAGGATCAAGTAATAAAAAGGATAAAGAAAGTAAATTGAAATCAGTAAAAGGAAGATGTAAACATTATGTTGACTCTGAATTGTGTTTTTGTCATAATCGCCTAGAAAGCAAGTCATCCAGCGGTTGAGTCCACTCAGGATCTCTATGATATGCGTGATCAGATCTATAACTTTATTATTTGGTTGATTGGTGAATGATATAAGATCATTATAGTCATAGTATATGGGTCCAACTGTGATGTAGTGAGTTACTAAGTGCTAATCAGTATTCTCATGGAAGCACTCAAATTAAATTAAAGGGAGGGAGGGCATAGTATTAGTAATAGTCATAGTATAGGTTACCCTTGAAAAGGGAGAGTAGTTACCCTTAGGTTTGAGACAACACCAGGGTGGTGAAGAACAAGCCAACCATTTGGCCAGATAGTGATATCTGCTCAGGTTGCTCCGATTTTTCTAATACCACACTTTTAATGCCCTTCCTACACAACACAACACAGCACAAATACATTTTTCATTTTTCTTTCTTTGGTTGCTCACTATGTATTAATTTATAACAATATGTCCGATAACTAATGGAATGGTAGAAAGAAGTCTAGTAGTGAATAGTGAATATTAAGTATCTATGAAGAGCAAGAGAAATAGCGAGTCCACATATGCCTGTGCCAACTATTACTATCTCTATCTCTTCCACTTCTTCCATTTTCTATTGTCTCATATGCGAGTCCACTAATGTCTCTGTGGATTCAGTATTTGATGCAGAAGAAGAAGGAATAAAAAAACATGTTTTTAGATCAAAATCAATAGTCAACATTGTAAATATAAATTGATAAAAAGATTTCCAAGTTGAACCCACTAGCACTAGTACGTGTGTAGACTTTTAGTTGGTTTAAGAATAAGAGCATTTACTAATTACTAATGGAACACTATATAATAACTTCTATCTTTCTCTTTTCTTTCTTTAAATATTATTAATATAGAGCGTTAACTAATGGTTAGATTGTTGAATGTATGGTATAAACTGTCAACTTAATGGATTGACTGTTAAAGAAAGAAGCAAGTGGTTAGCTGCTAAAATGCTATTTTGTTTCATTGAAAGTTTCTGATATGATTTTATTGTAATCCCTTTCTGAATTTACTTGGTTTGAGTGCCTCTAACCCAAACACTGTATACAATTTTGGTCAAATGTTTCTTTTTGAAGCATGATTTATCTATGAAAAATCCAATGTGATGTCGCACCTGTCAAACATGGTGCTTATTAGTTTGCTGCTTGCTGGCTCTGACTTTATATGTGTCTGTAAACATTGCAACATTATATTTTCCTAGTGTAAACATTACAACATTATATTTTTCTAGTAAAATTTATTGCATGATATGTGAATGAGTGTGAAATGAACTTGGGACTGGGTTATGGGGTATTCATTGCACCAAACAACAAGGGACCTGTGATTCAAACTGACAATTTGTGGAACAATGCACCTAGGTCATTTTATTCCTAAGGTTTTTTTTTTTTGGTTTTTGTATAGGTATTGTTTGAGTCATATGGATAAAGGAGAAAACATCAAGATGGGTTCTGGAGAACAAAACTCCAGGTGGAGTGTTTTTTATGGGGTTAAGGTTATTCTAGCAATGCCTGAAGCTCTCATGGCAGGGATTGATACAGCTACTTCTAAGCTTGAGTATGCTCCTGCTACTGCTAGGCTTGAGTCCCCTTCGTCTTCGTCTTCTGTGTTAAAGAATAAGAGCTCAGATTTGAGTCCAAGGCCTCAATATGATGCCCAACTGGCGGGTGAAGCTTACAGAGCAGGATGTGCAGCCTTGGCTGCTGGCAAGCTTGATGAGGCTCTTTACTCTTTGAATATTTCTCTCTCGAAATTCCCACCTGATAAGACTAATGCTGTTGCTAAGCTTCAGTCTCTCAGTGCACCTGCGTCTCAGCAACTCCACAAGTCTCCCATTTGAACTACCAGGTACTTTTTTACAGTTTTAAATTTTTGAGATTTTTATACTTTTTTTGTTAATTTAATGATGTCATATAACTTGTCTCTTTGAACCGGTAATGAGTAAAAGAACTTTTAAGTTATTTTTTGCTTGATGGTTTTGATTTTCTCTTTGTGCCTCATGTTGCTGTTTACACTCTATTTGGATATTAGGAAGGGTGAAGGGAGTGGAAAAAAAAAAGGGTAGAGAAATGCTTAAGCAAGGTATCTGATTTCTTAAGCAATTCAACATTTTCCTTTTCCTTTACCCTTTCCAAGAGCTAATCAGGTCCAAACGTTTTTATACTTCCCACTGCCTCCATAACCTTCCTGTCTTGAGTTTAAAACCAGGACAACAATGCTTAAAAATATAGGTTTTGTATCCATTGATCTTCTAAATTATTTTATAATCTCGCAAATCTAGGTCTTTTATATGCTTCCATAATTCTAAAATAGTGACCAGTGAGGTACATTTTATTAAACAATTTGAACATTAACAACTCAGTGAATCAATGTGGATGAAATTAAAATGGAGAGAACTTTAAGAGACACTTTAATCTCCCAAATAAAAAATTAACCTGGACTTCAGCTGTTATTAAGCTAAAGTCATTGTCTCTGTCATTTTAGGAACTCAAGAAATATTCCTACTAATTAAATGTTAAATTTATACTTCAAATTTTGGCGTGAAGGGTTTTTTTTTTTTTTTTTTTTTTTTTTTTAATTAAAAAAAATGTTAGTTTGATGGGAAGAATGGTTCATGTTATATGAGATGTTTCTCTAAACTAACCGTCTGACATTTTTTTTTTTTTTGATAAATAAGAAGAGAATATTATTAATTAAAAGAAAAGTAAGAGAAACACAAAGAATTCACAGTAGTGAATAAAAGAAAAAAGGAACAAAAAGATAAAAGCAGCTCCTAATCTATTCTAATAGATGAAATAAAATCCATAAATGTAGAACAATCCGAGAAACCCCAACAACGAGACCAATCAAAGAGGGTCCTCTGACAAATCTCTAATAACTGAACCACAGTTTTTTTCTCATCCTCAAAAGATTGCCAATTTTGTTCAGTCCAAATAGTTCATATTAAACAGCCTGAAACCAAATTCCAAATATTAGAACTATGCTTCCCAAGCCAATGATACTAACAAAATAATAAGTTCACAACAGAATTTGGCATGACCCAGTCGATCCCAAACAATTGAAGCATATACATCCACAAAGAATGAGTTATCGGGCAAAAAAGTAACAAGTGATTCACAGATTTTGCATTACAACAACATAAACAACAACGATTCGCCAAAGGGCGACCATGAAGCATAAGATTATCCAACGTTAAAATCTGACCATGAGTTGCTATCCACATAAAAAAAAGGAGAGATACTACGTCTACAACATTTTTACAACAAATCATAGGTGATTAGTTGTTATTGGTTCAAATTTGAACCTAATACTAAGATTACTTCTTTGCTCCAATAATAACAACCAGTAACAACTTGTTACTTAAGATTTGTTGTAAAAATGTTGTGAAAATGTTGTGGACATATCATTTCTCTAAAAAAAAGTCACCCTTTTAAGAACTTTAACTTTCCAAATACCCTTCCGAGGGAAAGTGAAAAGAGTTGCATTACGAATCTTATGATAAAAAAGATCGAGTACCAAACTTCTCACTGTCATTAAGATCCCAACAAAGCCTGTCATACCTTCCACCCCTAGTAATTTGAGTTTGGATGAAATGAAGAAGGGAGTAGGAAGCTGCCAACTCCCAATCATTGATTTCTCTATGAAATCTTAAACTCCACACTTTGTCATTATCACTCAGTGGAGGGCTTAACACATCAAAAATATAAGCCTTTTTATTAGCTGAACACAATAATAACTGAGGATAAAGAATGCACTTATTATG
The DNA here is from genome assembly GCF_002906115.3 of Quercus suber. Classification (NCBI taxonomy): domain Eukaryota; kingdom Viridiplantae; phylum Streptophyta; class Magnoliopsida; order Fagales; family Fagaceae; genus Quercus; species Quercus suber. The sequence goes on along the minus strand of NW_027069600.1, from coordinate 342,422 downwards.
CCAAAAAAGAATACGAGAACCATCTCCTACCACAAAAGAGAAATGCTTAGCGAAAGTTTCCCACCGTTCACTAATACTCTGCTATAACACACAACCATAAGCCCTATTATAAGCTTTATTGCACCAACCCCTTTTTCCCTTCCCATATTTCATGGGACCCTTCGCCATAGATGAGAGGTTTCATGGCCATACTTCTAAAGCCATTTTCCTAATAGGGCCTGATTAAAAGGCGCCAACTTTCGAATTCCTAAACCACCCAACTCACGTGGTAAGCAAACATTTTTCCAAGCCACCAATGGATATTTGAAACACTTAACTGATGAGCCCCATAAGAAGTTCCTTTGAATGCGTTCCAATCTAGTCGCCATAGCTTTAGGGATAGTAAAAAGGAAAAGGTAATAAGTCGGAAGGTAGAAAGGATACTCTTTAGCAAGGTGAGTCTACCACCCTTTGACAAATAAAGCTGCTTCCAGTCTGAAAGCTTCCTTTCCATCCTCTCAAGGATCAGATTCCAAATAGAGGCTGTTTTGTACAAAGTTTCCAATGGCATACCCAAGTAAATCATAGACAAATTGCCCACCCTGCACTGAAGGATATTAGCCAAAGACTGGATGTTATGCACCTCCCCAATAGGGACAATTTCACTTTTCCCTGCATTCACCTTCAAATTAGTAAAAGCTTCAAAACAAGACAAAACCGGCCTAATAGATAGAATTTGCTTTCTAGAGGCATCACAGAAAAGAATGGTATCATCAGCAAATAAAAGGTGAGAAATACGGATTCCAGTAGAATTAATAGGACTCACATGAAAATCTTGAATGAAACCACCTTCCTTAGTTTTCTTCAGGATACGACTTAAAACCTCCACGATCAAAAGAAAGAGAAGGGGAGACAAATGATCGCCTTGTCTGAGACCTCTAAAGCTACCAAAGTAACCAGCAGGAGATCCATTAACCATAACTGAGAAGCGAACAGTAGATACACAAGTCTTTAGCTATTTCCTCCATCTATCCCCAAAGCCCATCTTCTCCAACAGATAAAACGAAGTGTCCCAATTCATATGATCAAAAGCTTTCTCAATGTCTAACTTACACACCACCCCTGGAGTACAACACTTCAATCTACTGTCTAAACATTCATTGGCAATAAGCATTGAATACAAAATCTATTTGCCACCAACAAAATAATTCTGTGACTCCGAATAAGATTATCTAGCACCTGCCTCAATCTGTTAGCTAAAACCTAGGACAAAATTTTATACACACTGTCCATTAAGTTGATAGGCCTAAAATCTTTGATATTCAATGCATTTTTTTTTTTTGGAAATCAGAGATAGGAAAGAAGCATTTAGAGACCGTTCAAGCTCTGAGCTCATATGGAAATGATCAAAGAAGGCCATGACATTTATTTCCACTACATTCCAGCATTTTTGAAAAAAAGCCATAGTGAAATTGTTGGGACCTGGGGCTTTATCACCCTCCATCTCTTGAAGAACCTTTACCACTTCCTCAGAAAAATCCCTCTCTAATTCAAGCCGCTCATCCTTCTCGATGCTAGCAAACTCTAATCCATCCATAGAAGGGCGCTAAGTATCAGACTTAGTGTACAAACTATGGTAAAAATGGACTAGCTTAGACCGCACCTATTCCTCATCCTCATAGAGGACACCATCCACCTCTATACCTCGAATATGATTAGTTCTTCTATGGGAGTTTGCAACCCAATGAAAAAAGTGAGTATTATTGTCCCCCTCCTTCACAAATAAAATCCGGAACTTTTGTCTCCAAGAAATCTCTTCCAAAGAGGCAAGATGTGCAATCTCTCCTTTAATCCGAATACAACGAGTTTGATCCTCCTAAGGAAGACCTGACAAGTCCTCCCTAGCATCCAAACCCAACAATTCAGATAAAAGACATTTCTTCCTAAAGGCTAGATTTCCAAATTGCTCCTTATTCCACTTTTTCAAGTCCTCTTTAAGAGCTTTTAATTTACGAACCAGAATAAAGCTAGGAGAACCTGAAAAGCAATACCCATTCCACCATTGCCAAACCCTCTCTACGAAACCCTCTTCTTTCAACCACATATTCTCGAACTTAAAGGCACTTCGACCTTTATTAACATTACTCGCCACCACCAAAAGAGGGTAATGATCATAAACTACACAAGGGAGTACATTTTGAGACACGTTTCCAAAGTGATTTACCCAATCCACTAATGCCAAGGTTGTATAAATTCTTGACATGCAATCTATCCCTGAATCTCTAAACCAAGTAAACGAAGCCCCTTCAAGGGGTAAGTTCACAAGGTAATTAGCCTCAATGAAGTTTGGAAAAGCAAACATAGCCGGACTAGAAGCTTCAAAACCAAATCTCTCACTCGGATATCGAATGGTATTGAAATCCCCAAAAAAACACAGTATTCCACCTGGAGTGCATCCTTGAAAGTTCTTCCTACAGAGCACTCCGCTGATTATCCTCATTAGGCCCATACACTCCTAAACAAGTCCATACAAAATCATTACAACCCCCTTCAATAAAACATTAACAGAAAACAGACCAACAGCACAGTCAACTTTTTCAAAAACTCTCTTGTTCCAAACTAGTAACACCCCCCTACAGTATTGACTGCATCTAGAACAACCCAATCTAGGAATGGACTACACCAAAGGCTTCAAACAACAAAAGAGTTTAAAGAAGACAGCTTAGTTTTTTGAAAGTAAACTATATTACACTTCCACTCCTTGAGAAGATTTTTACATATCTCTTGCTTTTGAGGATTATTTAATCCCCTAACATTCCAAGATAGCAGCCGTAAACTCATTTAAAACTGGTAATTGCCCCCGTATCTACTAAGAAATCTCTATTCCTCCCCTTAGATGCTACCCCATCATAATTAATAGAAGAAAATAAACTTTTGAGTTCCCTAAGCACTTTTTGCTTGGAGTTCACAATACCTTTAGAAGACCCAACACTAACAACATCAACACAATCTTGTTTGAGGAGACAAAACAGAGTCAAGCATTGATCTTCGTGCTTAACAATAGGAAAACCCACAATTCTACGTAAATTTTTCATCAGGCTACAAACCCATTTTGAATTTTTCATTGCTGACCCCTAAACCTCTCCCTCATCACCTTCCTGGATCACCTCCAACTCCTTCTGTTCATTGGGATCCCATTTAGATAGAGGTGATCACTCCAAAATATGTGATACTAGGACAATTTTCTGCTTCAAATATGCGCTGCTCCTATGCAACTGGCAGTTGAAAATTCTGATTCTACGTTAGATTTTTTTTTTTGGGTAAAATATCATTTTCGTCCCTAAACTATCACAAAAGTTCGTTTTTCGTCCCTAAACTTTCAAAAGTTCTATTTTTGTCGCTAAATTATCACAAAAGTTCGTTTTTCGTCCCTAAACTTTCAAAAGTTCTATTTTCGTCCCTAAACTTTATCAAACGTATTGATTTTCGTCCCTCCCACATCAGCACTCCGTCAAGCCACGTCAGCACTTCGTCAGAACTTTTGAAAATTTAGGACGAAAATAGAACTTTTGAAAGTTTAAAGATGAAAAATGAACTTTTGTGATAGTTTAGGGACGAAAATAGAACTTTTGAAAGTTTAGGGACGAAAAATAAACTTTTGTGATAGTTTAGAGACGAAAATGATATTTTGCCCTTTTTTTTTTTTTTTTTGAGAAGAATTCTACGTTAGAATTTAGAACATCTAATACCAACACAATCTCATCTCACTTCATTTGACTTCAACGTAGTTGCCACGCAAAACATGACTACATTTTCGATGCACGTTTTGTAGAAATATTAATATCTTTTTTCACTTAGGGAAAAAAAAGAAAAAAAGAAAAGAAAAGAAAGATAAAAACTTGATGAAGACTGAAATGACCTTGAGAAGAAAGCCATCTTTGACTATTCCAAGATAAAAAGCAAAAGTCAACATGCCATAAGCAAGGTCCAAAAAAGCAACTAACAAACTAGCTAGCATACACTATATTTTGTGATTTTCCTCAACTGCAAGAGCCCACAATCAAATCAAATCAGTGGAGGCATGTCCCTATTGAAGAAATCAGCCAAGTGTTTGATCAAATCCCTAGCTCTCTCACATTTCAAATCATACAAATGAAACCCGTGATCCTCCCCTTCTATTTCTTCAATCTCCACCACACCCATCCACCCACTCCTACTCAAAGCCTCATAAAAAAGCCACCCCCTATCCCTCAATATAGACCCGGTTTGGATAGCACTTTAAATCACTCAAAATTGCATTGCGTTTTTTGTATGTTTTTTTTTTAGCAGCCGGATTTATTGACTTTTGTGAGAAAAAAAATATTGTGCATGTACTGTGCGTGTACTGTTCATGTACTGTTCACACATTAAAAATATTAAAAGTGGATCTCACAGTACTATTCATATATTTAAAAATTATTTTGCTACAGTGTTTTCATTATCAATCAATTTTTAGCAACTTTTAACAACAATAAGTGCTACAGTGTTTCTTTTATTCAATTTTAAGTTTAAGATTTGTTGTTTTTTGTTTGTCTCTGTTAGGCTTTCTTCACGAAAAGCTTTGTCATCACTTATCACATGTGTGGTATGTACAAATAATAATATTGTTTTTCTTTTCAAAAAGTGAGACCGAGTATTTGGGTCCTATATATGTGTGTGTGTGAGAGAGACAGCGGTGAATACACGCATTCATATATACATTGGAATTATTTACTTATACTTAAAATTTTTACTAACTTCTAATGAGTAATTACCAAATATAATTATTAATTCATCTAACTCTTCATTCAACTGGAGTTCAAATTATTTGTATTTTGTGACTATTTGAAGCTTTTAGGGCTATTGAATGCATGTAAATATTAATACGTTCATATTATCATAAACTAGTATGTAATCCATACAAACGCATTGATGCATTTAAAATTAAATAAAAATTTTATTATAAAATATAAATAATTACTCAAATTATTAAAAAAAAAATAGCATGTGACACATGCATACGTATAGATACATTTAAAATTAAACACAATTTTTATCATAAAAATATAAATAATTAGTCAAATTTTTTTTTAAAAGTAAACGTAATTAGTCACGTATTAAAATCCTTACTTAAATTTAATACTACTTATTATCATATATTTTTCTAATTTTTAATAAGATAGAACGTGTGGTGATCTTTGCTGTGTGGTGATTTTTATTGAATATATATGATTGGTTTTTTTTTTTTTTTTTTTTTTTTTTTTTTTTTTTTTTTTTTTTAATTTTATAGTTCATTAATATTAGATTCTTAGTAATTTGTACTATTAACTCATGTGGAGGTAAAAGTCCAAATTTATGTCTTGGGCCTAGGGTCCTATTTGAAGACTGAGGTGTGTCCGAAGAGGAGTAAATGATTGAGAAGGATCCCAGGTGGGATAAGTGTGCATGGAAATGATCAAAGAATATAGTTTGAAGAGTGTGTCCTCTTCGGATATGAAGCATATCGATCAAGCAAGTACCTGGAAGGTTTGAGTGACTTTCCTGACAATTCTAATGATAAGGATGAACCTCAAGCACGTATAAAGATGATAAGAACAAAGAAATATTTAAAGGAAAAGTTGTTACCACTGCATTAAATGCACTGCAGCAACTTTTCTGACCGCATTAATGTGGAGAAGACCCCTAAACAGTGCAGTCTCAATTACCACCACTCATGGAGAACCGACGAAGATACCTGACGGGACATATATTCAAGTGAACGTTTAGATGAAGAACAAATGGACGATTAGAATAGTCTAGAAGAAAACTATATAAGTGTAAAAGTCCTCTTACAGAGGGGGGAGGATGGGAAAAAAGAAAAGAGAAGAAGAAGAAAAGAAAAAGTCATTGTAGTTCTAAGAATTGTATTAGCCTTTCAAACACTAATTTATCTCTTCGGACATCAATTTATTTGAATATTAAGTGTGTTTTTATACTTGTTCATCATTTAAAACCTGTATTAGAAGTTGCTTAATTCACTATCAGTCTAACTCTTTCACCCACTTTCTACAAATTCATTGTATTGGGCTTGTTGGGCTCATATTTCATATCTTTTGGGCTTGGGCTATAACTTGGGACCCTACAACTCACTTGACACAAAATTAAAAAACTTAAGTGAATACATGACACAAACTTAAATAGATAATTATAGTATAGTTCTTACATAAATTTAGACACATAGCATAAAATTATATTCTAATTTCAAATTCTAATTGAACTTTTTTTGAGCTTTACCTATTAAAGTAATACACAATTTTAACTTTTTTTGAACCATTTTTGTGATTTGGGTTTATTTGTAATACACAATTTTAAATAGTAGATGTAACTGTTAATTATTTTTTGTTGTTGATATAAGTAATCATCGCATGGAATAACGTCAATTCTTTTATTTTTAGTAATATAATTCTATCTGCTTCTTCCTCTTTAACATAAATCAATAAAATAACTCAGGAAAATAAAAATTGGCATGAAATTCCTAAAAACAGAAGGACAAACTCTAATAGTTGTTTTTGTGGGGAAAGTTGGGGTTTCCACTTCTAGTTGAGAAGCCAAAGCAACCGATTTGTTTTGGCATATTGGCATCTCCTTTAGAAACTTCCACTGAAACCCATCTTACGTTCGTGCTTGAATTTTTTTTTTTTTTTTTTTTTTTGCTTTCTTTTTTTATAAGTTGAATTTGCTTTGCTTGGATTGTTATTGAGTGCTTTACAAGAAATATATATAAAATACTAGTATAGTATGATTTTTTTGTTGCGTGCGTTTCTTTTTTGTTGCGTGCGTTTCTAAGTGCTCATAATAACTACCCTATAATATTTACAATTCATTCTCAAAAAAAAAAGAAAAAAAGAATGAGATGTGCAATCTTATTATATTTACAATTTACTATTCACATACTGTCATTACTGTTCAGTTTTCAATTTCAACAACAATAAGTTCAATTCAAACAGACTCATTATATTTACTATATTTACAATTCTAGGATGAGGCGTGTCCACCGAACCTTAAGTGCCTTAAAAATAAAGGCGAGTCCTACAAAAAAAGTAAGACCTAGGATGATTCGGGACAGGCTCACCTCCCGTTCAATACTCTCCTGTTTTCTCTATTTTTTAAATAGATGAAGGACATGTGTAAGTGAAGCAATCCAAACGCTAAAAAAGAACCCACAAAGCAACTTACTCTCTCTCCGTCTTCCTCTCTCTAGAACTCCAGAATTGAGTATTTCTCAGTAAATTGTTCTTTCCTTCAACTTCTACACAAAGATGGTAAAAATCCACAAAGCAGTGCATAAATCTCCAGTACTATAGCAATTACTGAAAAAATCAACTATCTCCATTACTCTCTCCGTCTAGCTCTATTCAGAGCTGAGCATCAGACGCTCCAAGATCAGACCTTACTTGAGAAGATCGGCGCTTGCCAGAGAAGAAAGGGCGAAATTGGGACATTGGATGAAATATTCCATGGGATCTCCAACAAGATCAGGGAAAGGAAATTGAACCCAAACCTCACCACTCAATCATAAATGGTTCCACAAGAACACCAAAGCAGGTAAATCCTAGTCTATAGTTGTTTTGGGTTTCAAGAAAATACAAAAGCTTGGCTTAAACTCACCTAAAAATGAAAAAAATAAAAATTCTTACAGATGAAGGGGTTCCATTGTAAGTAATGATGCCCAGAAGCCCAAAAAACTGAATATAAGATTCAAACAAAAGGGCATTTTTCTTTGTGTAGAAGATGAAGGAAGGAGCAAGTCACAATTTAATGAGAAAGAGAAACACCTTTGATGCTCGGTTCTGGAGTTCTAGAGATAGTTGAGAGAGAGCGAGAGACGAAGAGAGAATAATGGAGAGAGAATGAAAGAAAAGTTGCTTTGTGGCTTTTTTTTTAGCCTTTGGATTGCTTCACTTACACGTGTCCTTCATCTATTTAAAAAATGGAGAAAACAGGAGGGTATTGAACGGGAGGTGAGCTTGCCTGTCCCGGATGATTCTATGATTATATATGCATGATCCCCGCTAAAAAAAATACTATTATACAGAACAGTCTCATTTAATTTTCCACCACACAAACAATTGGATTGGGTCCATCATCAATCGTCGGTAATAAAAGAACATATTTGTCTCCTCTCTCCTCCCTTGACAAAAACACTTGGTTTTCGTGTAAGTCGCCGGAATACAAGTCATTTTTTCCCATTTTTAATAGGAAAATGCTGACTGATTCTATTTTTATGTTGAAATGTCATTCATTTTATTATTTTATATATATATATATATATAATGTGCTGTTTTTTATATTCTTTTTTTAAAACTTAGTCACGTGGTTATTTAATTGAAAAATAATTTTGATCTTATAAGAAAAAATTCACATGGTAAAATTTTAAAAGACTTAAGGAACAACACCTAAGTAGCGTACTTAAGTTTTGGCTTAAGCAGTATACCTAAGTTTTGTTTAAAATTTAAGTTGTCTACTTATATGGTTTAAAATTTGACACTTACTTACCTGAAGTTAGCTCAGTTAGAATTCTGTAACGTACCTTTGTAAAAAACATGATTAAATATGTAATTTTGCTCTACTTTTATGTCTCTCTCCTCAAAAAACACAAAAAAACATAAAAATGCAAGATCAAGTAAGATAAAAAAGGATCTAGCGAACACTTTTGTCATGAGATTTTAAATCATTGGGAGGCAATCTAAATTTCGGTCAAACTATAAGTAGATAAGTTGTAATTTGTCCACACACATACACACACACACACACACACACACACACACACACATTCTATAGTTTTAGAATCACAGTTTTTAAGTGGTGAAGAAAAAATAATAAGTGTGGGGGAAAAAGGGCCCAGCCCAACGTAATGGGCCGAAGGCCCATAGGAGGGCTATTTTTCGACCGAGAAGAAGAAGATGGAAAAGGCAGGGCTCGGCTGGAAGTAGGACCCTCAAAAGGAAGAATTATCACAATCCGAAGAGGATATCTCCTATCCGAGGAGGTTGTAATCCTCTGACGCGATATCATAGATCAATTGAATGTGTGAAAGGCCAGAATGACCTTCCGAGGACTCCACCTGATCAAGATAAGCTCTGAGTATGCTATGAAACGATAAGAATGGAGAAATATCTAAGGGGAAAGCTGCTGCCACCGTATTTAATGCACTGCAGCAACTTTTCTGGCCGCATTTATGTGGAGAAGACCTTTGAACAATGCATCCTAACCTACCGCCACTCACACAGAGCTAAAAGAAGATGCCTGACGTGACATGTACTTCAGCAAACTCATGGATGAGGAACACGTGGACAATGGAGATAAGGAAAAGAGTGACTATATAAAGGAAGGAAGCTCCTAACAAGGAAAAGGCGGAGAAAACTTGATTGTAACCCTAAGATTTTTGTTCATCAGAAAAACATATATTGTAGCTCTTCGGATTATCAAATTCTACGTGAAAATTAATGTTGGCTTGTGTTTGAAGGTTATGATTAACCGTTGTCAATTCCATACTTAACCTAACTCTTTCACCCATACTCTACAAATTAATTGTTCTTGGGTTTGGGCCACAAATACCAACCCTACAATAAGTATATGTTAAAATAAAAAACAATCAATCATAATCTACCATAAAAGTATTTATATGTTAAAATAGGAAAGATTTGTGTTTGACATTTTTTTTTTTAACTTGAGTTATTTTAAGAAGAGTTAAACAAATATGTGATAAATTGGGACGGATGAAACGAGTAAAAAGCGTGACAAATTTGTATTCCAAGTTATCTTCTTGTGCTACAAGTGGATAAGTTGTAATTTGTCCACACACAAACATATATATTCTATAGTTTTAGAATCACAATTTTTAAGTGGTGAAGAAAAAATAATAAGTATATGTTAAAATAAAAAACAATCAATCATAATCTACCATAAAAGTATTTATATGTTAATAATAGGACAGATTTGTGTTTGATTTATTTATTTATTTATTTAAAACTTGAGTTATTTTAAGAAGAGTTAAACAAATATGTTATAAATTAGGACGGATGAAACGAGTAAAAAGCGTGACAAATTTGTATTCCAAGCTGTCCCCTTGTGTTGTTGGAAGTTGGAACCGTCTAGACGTCTAGTTCCCTCCTTTTATAAAGGAACACATCAAGTCCAACACATCCGATTCCTATTCACCTCTTACAATCTCTCAGCCAAAGCACACGAGTGCACACACACAAACACACAGATGAATCCAAGCAACGCAGATGTATCTCTTGAGGTACCTCCTTACCTCAGAGTATACAAAGATGGAACCTTGGAAAGGCTTGCAGGAACCCAAGTTGCCCCTTCTGGGTTAGATCCTCAAACTGGTGTTGTATCCAAGGACATAGTGATAATACCACAAACCGGTGTCTCAGCTAGACTTTACTGTCTCAACAAAGAAATCAATGACCCTCAAAAGCTTCCCATAGTTCTTTACTTTCACGGAGGAGCATTTTGCATATCATCAACCTCTGATCCCTTCTATCACAACAGCCTCAACGCACTAGTTGCTGAAGCTAACATCATTGTTATCTCTGTAAACTACAGGATAGCCCCAGAGTTCCCACTTCCAACAGCCTATGAAGATTGCTGGGATGCGCTCAAGTGGGTGGATTCTCAAGCTGTGGGAAACGATGGCCTTGAGCCATGGCTCAAAGACAAAGCTGACTTTGAGAGAGTTTACTTGGTTGGAGACAGTGCTGGTGCTAATATTGCACACCACATGGCCTTGAGGGCTAAGTCCAACTCGGACTTAAATCTCATCAAGGTCAATGGGATTGGTTCAATTAATCCTTATTTCTGGAGTGAAAAGCCAATTGGGTTAGAGGTCACAGATCCAGTAAGAAAAGCAATGGTGGACAAGTGGTGGAACTATGTGTGTCCATCTGATAAAGGTTGTGATGATTTACTTATTAACCCATTTGTGGATGGTGCACCAAGTTTTGCTAACCTGGCCTGCCATAAAATACTAGTTCTTGTTGCTGAGAAAGATATACTGAGGGATAGAGGTAAGCTTTATTATGAAAAATTGGTGAATAGTGAGTGGAAAGGTACGGCTGAGATCTTCGAGACTGAAGGGGAAGATCACGTGTTTCATATCTTCGACCCCAATTGTCAAAAAGCGAAGATCTTGATTAAACGCCTGGCCTCCTTCATCAACCAGTGATACTAGTCTCTGTTCTCTCGTGTGTCAATGTGTGATGGAGTATTAAATTTCAAAGTTGGGAATTGAAAAATAAAGAGAAAGCTGACTTTCTGCAGTTTGCTTTCAATTCTAAGCTTGTCAAAGTTTCCAACTTCCGTCTACATATGATTCACTACACCATTTAATATTGTATCGCAAAATGTGTCCTTCAGTTATTGTCATGCAATAAATAATTACAAGTTGCTTCAAATTTTCAATCCTCTTGCCTTCATCAATGACGAAGGCAGTCTTGTAATATAGACTATATTTTTACAATTTACTTTAAGATGTTATTAATTTTCATGTGGCTGATTACTGACATAATCATGTAATTAATTGACATTATCCATTTCTCTCGTAGATGAGAAATTTGGATTTAAATAGCCTTCTCACTTAAGTCCTAAGACAGACCCAAATTCATAGGAGTACTGTGACAAATACTAAAATTTTAATATTTAGCACACCAAATATAAAAAATCACTTTCACACTTTCATAAAATTTATCAAATATCAAATAAATCTGGCAAATTACTACGGTATTCAAAAAATCACTTTCATAAAATGTGTCAAACAACAAATAAACTTAGTATATGTAATAGGAGAGAGGAAACCTGTTTTGAAAATATGGTGGACTTTTTCCTACATCCATGCTTGTGGCACAAGTTGTGCCGCATATAGTTGGGCAGCATAGCTCGCTGCAGTAAGATGTGCTCAACTATTTTTTATTCAATTCTCTCTTTCCCACGTCACATCCCACGTCTTATCACATCGCATGTCCTATCACTATGCCTCGCTCTTTGGCAGTTCGATGTGCTTAACATATTCGTTTTTGTCTGCCGTTTATTCTTAAAAAAGAAAAAAAAAAGATCGTGTTTGTAAATTTTTTAATATAAAAAATAATAGCTTATAATTTTTGTCACAATTTGCTGTTATGACAAATTAGAATTGTGGAGTAAAAGTGATGAATTTATGAGAGTCTTCGATTTTACCTAGGGGTGTCCAGAACCTGCTCGACCTGTCGAAACTGCTCGACCTGCCGCCATCCGAATCGAAATTCGACCGACTCGAGCACCACCGCGGTCGGTGACGATTTTGTCCAACGAAACCCGACCCTCATCGGTTCGAGTAACCCGCTGGAACTGACCCGATCGAAGAATTGGTTGATTTGTTAGATTTTCCTCCTTTTCTCTCTCAGATCAGCCCAGTTTTAGTGGATATCTCCCTTTCTATGCCCAGATCCGGTGGAGATCTCGAGTTCTTCACCTAGATCCGGTGGAGATCTCAAGATCTCCGTCCAGATTGAGTGGAGATCTTGAGTTCTCTGCCCAGATCTGGTGCAGATCTCATGATTTTCGCCCAGATCTGGTGGAGATCTCGAGTTCTCCGTTCAGATCTGATCATGATCTCGTGAACTCGGTGATTTTTGGTGCAAATGGAGTGGGTTTTTGCAGATTCTGGCAAAATTTTTGTAGTTCCGGTGAAGTTTTTGCAGATTCCGGCGACATTTGCAGATTCCGGCGACTCGACCGAACCGACCCGAAAATCACTAGAACCCGAACTGACTCGACCGATTGATGCCGGCAGTCGGTTTCGGGTCCCTTCGCCTTCCACTCGACGCCGGCGGGTCGGGTCCGGGTTGGGTCCAAAACCGACCCGGCCCGACCTGTAGACAGCCCTAATTTCACCATTCACAACTTGCTACAAGAGCAAATTCAAAAGTTGTAATAATAGTATTACTCTTTTAATATAAAAGATGTGCGGTTTATTTTAGATAATAATAATATGTTGTAATTTTAAAATAAAAAATGTGATATAAAGTGTATTGTAAATTGACATAATAAAATACATAAAGTAACTTTTTAATACATCAAAATAACAATTTCTTAAAATATTTGTTAATGTTCTAACATACTTAGTCTTACTTTGTAATTAGTGTACTTATTATTATTTTTTTTTCTTTTCAGAAAGTATTTGCAGTGTTCTCATTTGTAAGTACTAAAATCTAATCACAAGATGACAACTTGAAAATGACACCTTCACAAATTGTGAAATTAAGTATAAATTTGGGTGCAAACTTAATATAGGTAAAAAAGACGTCACTTTATTGTCCATATTAACAATTTCACACCTCAATGGATTGTGAAAAATGTAATGGAAAAGATTAAATCATTAAATGAAAGTTGGAAGGTAAAGGCGAGCAAGATATTGACAGTTCGGATCTTTTTAATCTTGGAAAAGTAAAAGCAAGAAGGACATTACAATCCTATCCAAATCCATCATCTTTATTTCCACTCAACTTTACGTCCCTACAAAACTCACCAATCCAAACCAAAAGCTTCCTCTACTTGTCTACTTCAATGGTGGTGCCTCTTTTCCATTCACTTCCAAGCACTATAAACTGCATAAACACTCTTGTATCCAAAGCTAACGTTGTTTCAATCTCAGTGAATTATAGGAAAGCCCTTGAAAACCCAATTCCAGCTACATACAAGGATTCTTGGGCTATTCTACGATGGGTTGAGTGCCATTGTAACTATAATAGGCCTGAGGTATGGTTGAATTATGAGCATGTGGATTTTGAGAGAGTGTTCTTGGCTGGAGAAAGTTCTAGTGCTATTGCTTATAATCTGGCTATGAAGGATGGAGAGGCCCAAGCCCACTTTGGGCTTAAGATGGGCCTTTTTGGTGTTTCTTTGGTACAGGATTCATACTATATTGGGTTGGGGGCCCAAGATCCAAGCAGGAATCGGTTATGGCCATTTGTGTGCCCGAACCAACCGGATAATGATGACCTGCAGGTTAATCCGGTGGCAAAGGGTGCACCTAGCTTGGCCCAATTGGGGGGTGTAGGAGGGTTTTGGTATGTGTGGCTAATATAGATGGTGCCATTTTTATGAGGCATTGAGTAAGAGTGGATGGATAACTATTGTGGAGATTGAAGAAACATAAGGGGGAGGATCATGGGTTTCATTTGTATGATTTGAAGTGTGAGAAAGCTAGGGATTTGACCAAACACTAGGCTGATTTCTTCAATAGGGATATGCCTCCATTGATTTGATTTGATTGTGGGCTCTTGCAATTGTGGAAAATATAACATCCTTGTTTCTATTGGGCTTTCTTCAGTTAAAAGCTTTGTCATCATTTTTTTTTTTTAATTTATTTATTATCACATATGTATTACTATTATTTTTCTTTTCAAAAAGTGAGACCGAGGCATTTGGGGCCAACAAAGCCTATTATATGTACCAAAGTTCTTGTTAAGCACAATTAGGGGATGTCATTTTCAAAATTAATTAACATAGAGGTGGGCCAAAAAAAAAAACAAAAAATTATATACACCAAAGTTCTTTTTAAGCACAATTTGGGGATGTCATTTTCAAAATTAATTAACATAGAGGTGAATCCACGCACTCATGCATGTATATATCGGAATTATTTACTTATATTTAAAAATATTACGAATTTCTAATGACCAAAAAAATTATTTATAAAAAATTTGGCAAATTATTTTTATTTCATAATTATTTGAAACTTTTAAGCTGTTTGAGTGCATGTAAATTTTTAGAATATATTAATACATTTGTGTAGGGACTGGGTTTGAACACTTCTACTGTTGAGTAAGTGGACTCAAGCCCAGCTAGCCCAATACAATGAATTTGTAGAGAGCGGGATCAAGAACTAGGCCTTAGCAAGCAGACAACGCCCAATGCAGTGTTCGCCACCATTCGACATAGACGAATGGAAATTATCCTTAAAGGTTTGTCCTTGGCCCGGTCCGAGGAGCTTGGTCATAGTCCTTTTCTCCCAATCCCCCCTCTTTTATCTGCTTCTTCTCCTTATATAGTCCTCTTCCAATGATCCCTTTCCTTCACTTGTTGATCATCCATGCTTCTTTCTGATAACCAGTCCCATCAGCCACCTTCCCATTCTCTCTGTGGGCTGCAGCAACCAAGGATGCGCTGTTCAGGGGTCATTTCCTCATCAATGCAGCCAGAACGTTAGTTGTGGGCATTTAATGTAGAGGTGACAGTTCATCTTGGACTTGCTCCTCCACCATGCTTCCACGACTGACACATTGTGCTTGGTCTTTCTCCTTAGATGCCCTAGAGGGCTGCTTTTGGTGACTTGTTACTTCCTCCACCCATGGTCTTGGTTGGCTGAGGACAGGGTCGTCCTCAGCAAGGTTCCTAGGCAATTTGGACTTTCAAACTTCATTCTCGGGCGTTCCTTCCTCCTCAGCAAGGGCCTTGGGCTTGGTACAAAGTGGGCTGGGGTTACCGGATTCTCTGACCCCACAATTCGTATTATCATAAATAAGTAAATCATGATTTCATAATATCATTGAAATCCATGATTTTGAGTTATTTTTAATACACAATTCTAAATAGTAGAGGTACTCATTAATGGTTTTTCAATTATTGATGTAATCATGTAAGTAATTGTTAGGAAGAATCACGATAATTCTTTTACTTTTATTTTTCCGTTGCTCTTTATATCATTCTTATTTTTTTTTTCTTTCCAATTTAACATAAATCAATAAAATGACTCAAGAAAATATAATTTAGTGTAAAATTCCTAAAAACAAAAGGACAAACTCTAATAGGGGTTGTTTTTGGGGGAAGAGGTTGGGCAGCTCGTTTCCCAGTTGAGAAGCCAAAGCAACCATTTTGATTTGTTTTTCTTTTAATTTTTTTTTAAATTAAAAAAAAAATTAAAGCTAGAAACTTTCAGTGAAACATGTCTTATGCTTTTGCTTGAATTTGTTTTGCTTCTAAATTGTTGTTGTTTTTTTTTTTTTTTTTTTTAAATAAGTTGAATTGTTGTTTTGCTTGGGTTGCTGTTGCCTTGTTGGCTGCTTTACAAGCAAGAAATATGGTACATGTATGGTATGATTTTGTATTGCTTTCGTTGTTGAGTGCTTACAATAACTAACATAAAATATATACAATTTGGAATGAGACTTGTCCAATTTTTAAGGCCTGTTTGGTACATAAACTTAAACATATGTTTTTAGTTTTTAAAAAATATTACATGTATTTTCACATAATAAAAAAAAAATTAAAATATGTTATTTAAATATACATACCAAACATACCTTTATATTCTTGTATCTTTAGAATTTCCTGTTACCTTACCTGAAGTGACTTGAAATTAAGGAAAAGGGCTTCAAAAAAGTAGAAGAAGGATGATTCTATCCATGATCCGCGCTAAATAAATATTTTACAAAATAGTTCTTATTTCATTTTCCACCACTCAAACAATTGGGCCTATCATCAATTGTCGGTGGTAAAGATTATTTGTCTCATTATTTGTGTTTTACTTTTTCTATTTCATCAATTATAGAATGCTCTCTCTCTCTCTCTCTCTCTCTCTCTCTCTCTCTCTCTCTCTCTTGAAACCAAGAAATATAGACCTGCCTGCCATCCATACCAGAATAAATGAAGTTTTCCGTTAGATAGGAACAAATTTGATAAATATTGATAACTCTTGGATGGAGTATTAGAACGGAAAAATCCATTAGATAATGAACTATTGGTTCTAAGCCATCTCTGGCGATAAATCAACAATTTGAAGTGCTTTTCTTGCGTATTCTTAATAAACCAGCGTTTATATATAGATGTAGGAAGGTCTGTTTGGTAAGTAAGAAGCCCTTTTGGCATCTCTTCATCTGCAAAGAATTCTCGATGTGAAAACACAGAGACAAAGGGTGGATCTTTGAATAGGAAAAAAAGTGGATCCGCAGGGTCCCAAATGAATTGGCTTATTAGAAAAAAGCCTTGTTCTTTGGAAGATCTATCTCTTGTCTGGTACTGCACGGTTTCACTCTGCAAGAACTCTGAATCATTCTCTTGAAGCTCATCCTCTTCATCATAAATGATCCGCTTGCCCTGAAATGACCTAGCCCAATAGGGAAATCCCAATTCATTGGGCTTTTCGATACAATCAAATAGAAAACTCTAAGGGCGCCATATTCTAGGAGCCTAAACTATGTGATTGAATAAACCCTCCTCTATCTGTTGCGGGTCGAGGGCTCCTTCTCGTTCCCCTTCTTCTTCAAACTCTGATTTGTATTGTTCATAGAGAAATCTTTGATCAACGATAGAAAAAGATCCAGTTTGCATCATATCTAAGGGATTCCTTGGACAAATGGAAGTTTAACTCCTAAAGAAGCACTTCATGAAGCCTCACGTAATTTGATTGAGTTATTTATTCCTTTTTTACATGCAGAAGAAGAAAAATTACATTTAGAAAATAATCAACAAAAATTTACTTTACCCTTTTTTACTTGTCATGATAGATTGGCTAAACTAAATAAAATTCAACAGAAATAGCATTGAAATCCATTTTTATAGACCAATCAGAATTGCCTCCTAGAATTTATAATTGCCTCAAAGGGTCCAATATACATACCCTCTTGGACCTTTTAAATAACAGTCAAACCGACTTTATTTATTGTGAAAATATTGTAAAAATATTGTGGACATAGCACATTATTTTTTTTAATTCCTCCCCAGATTTCGGCAACCATTCCCCCCCCCCCAAATTTTCGGCAATGGCATTGCTGCAAAATTTTTTCCCCCTATTTCAGCAATGCTATTGTCATAGTTGGGTTCCTTTGGGCCCCGCGCACTTCA
>NW_027069600.1:244995-318868 GCF_002906115.3 Quercus suber | reverse complement strand
TTTTTTTTTTTTTTTTTTTAAATAAGTTGAATTGTTGTTTTGCTTGGGTTGCTGTTGCCTTGTTGGCTGCTTTACAAGCAAGAAATATGGTACATGTATGGTATGATTTTGTATTGCTTTCGTTGTTGAGTGCTTACAATAACTAACATAAAATATATACAATTTGGAATGAGACTTGTCCAATTTTTAAGGCCTGTTTGGTACATAAACTTAAACATATGTTTTTAGTTTTTAAAAAATATTACATGTATTTTCACATAATAAAAAAAAAATTAAAATATGTTATTTAAATATACATACCAAACATACCTTTATATTCTTGTATCTTTAGAATTTCCTGTTACCTTACCTGAAGTGACTTGAAATTAAGGAAAAGGGCTTCAAAAAAGTAGAAGAAGGATGATTCTATCCATGATCCGCGCTAAATAAATATTTTACAAAATAGTTCTTATTTCATTTTCCACCACTCAAACAATTGGGCCTATCATCAATTGTCGGTGGTAAAGATTATTTGTCTCATTATTTGTGTTTTACTTTTTCTATTTCATCAATTATAGAATGCTCTCTCTCTCTCTCTCTCTCTCTCTCTCTCTCTCTCTCTCTCTCTCTATATATATATATATATTTTTTTTTTTAAACTTAGGTCATTTTATAAGATAAGTCCAATGAATTCATAATAAGTTGTGATTGATAAAGAATAAAGTTAAACACAAAAATTAGGATAGCTTTGTGTTGGATATTTTTTGCTATTTTAAAAAGAAGAAAAAGTCAAACTAATACATGATAAGTTGTGATTAATTGAACATAAAGTTGAACACAAAAAGTGGAGTAGGTTTGTATTTCAAGCTGTCTTGTAAATGCTATTCCTAGTGAGTAATGCTAATAGTGTGTAATGCTACAGATACAAACATTTTTACAAACCGTTAATGTGATGTAATTTTAGCATTTTCCTTTCTTAGTTCACTCCTTTTAGAGCACTAGCATCTAAGGATGCCAAAAAAAAAAAAAAAAAAAAACTCTATTTTACTATCAAACACTACTTTATCTATTTTATCATCTCATTTTATAACTTACCTAACATCTCAGTTCTTATTTTTACATACAACTCATTAAAATAATATAAACTGCCCTATCTAGTAATAATGTAAATATTAAATAAGTGAGACAAAGTGGGAGAAAAAAAAATGAATAAAATATATTATTTTAAGTATACAAACTCATAAATAGTAAGTTATAACTGTTCACAGGTTCTATAATATTTTAAGTATACATCTAGGGAGCTGGTGAAAAAAAAGGAACACTTCTTTCAAGCTTTCTTGTCTTTCTATAATGTATTTGAAAAGAAAAACATTTACAAGAGTATAGATTGTTCTTTTTGAGCAGGTGGTATGACAAAGAAGAGAAAGCGGCTAGGGCTTACGATCTTGCTGCATTGAAGTACTGGGGAACATCTACCACTACCAATTTTCAGGTAAGCTTTTGGCTATGCCAAGATTTGGTATCTGTGTCATTAATCTGCAGCTTGAGTATCTTCTTTATGAAAGCTGATTTCACGGTCTGTTTCAGATCAGTAACTATGAGAAGGAATTGGAGGAGATGAAGCACATGACAAGACAGGAATTTGTGGCTTCTATTCGAAGGTAAGAGATTGATGCTATCAACTCTTAGGAGTAAGTTCTTACTAATTTTAGTACAATTTGGTATTAAGAATAGCCATGCAAACTATATCTAATGAGACAATGATCGATGTTCAACTTCATGTTATTTTGGTGGGCATTTTAATTACAATCCTCTTCTTCATGATGAACATTGTACACATATATATATACACACACGTACAAACACTTGGCCACTAGAGTTTTATTTACGTACTGTGAACAAGTTTTCTGTGAATTTTCTTAACAATTCTGTTGCTATCGTTGATGAACTTCAGGAAGAGTAGCGGTTTTTCTAGGGGTGCATCTATGTATCGTGGAGTAACAGGTAATAAAAGGCCCGTTTAGTAATGTTGTTTAAATGTTGTAGAAATATACATAAGTGAAAAAGTGTTGTGAAAATACGTGTTGTGTTATTTAAACAATGAAAATTGTTATTTAAATAACACAACCAAACATGCCCAAAATCTCTCTCTATCTCTCTCTCTCTCTCACTTATTTCATTCTCAATTCCTAATGGCAACATATTTGGGCAGGCATCACCAACATGGAAGATGGCAAGCAAGGATTGGCAGAGTTGCTGGAAACAAAGATCTTTATTTGGGAACTTTCAGTAAGTCATTTAATCTTCATGCACGTATACATCACAAACAAAGTGAACACTACACAATAGAGAATATTTAAGACATCCACGGCTAGTAACCTTTAAGTCAAATGACATTTTTTTATGCTTGTCATAGAGACATGCAGTATTCCAATCCTCTTAAACTGTATATAAAACAAAATGCCATCTGCTAAAGAAACTTTTGTCACATGGATAAAGACTATATAAATTTCACTATTAATAAATCTTAATAAAACATATAGGTACTGAGGAGGAAGCTGCAGAAGCATATGACATTGCAGCAATAAAGTTCAGAGGCCTTAATGCAGTCACAAACTTTGACATGAATCGTTATGATGTGAAGAGCATTCTTGAAAGCAACACTCTCCCAATTGGAGGAGGGGCTGCCAAAAGACTAAAGGAGGCTCAAGCCATTGAATCTTCAAGAAAAAGAGAAGAAATGATAGCCCTTGGATCAAGCTTTCAATATGGTAGCTCAAGCTCTAGTAGGTTACAACCATACCCTCTATTGCAACACCAACCATTTGATCAACCCCAACCTTTACTAACCCTACAAAACCATGACATTTCACCCGTACACAGCACAAGACCCTTCATTTCACCAGAGTACATACAAACCCAGCTCCAATTGCACCAGCAATCTGCAGGTTCTTATCTTCACCAATCAAGCCAGAATAATAGTTCTCAGTTTTACAACAATTACCTTCAAAACCACCCGGCTTTGCTTCAGGGTTTGATGAACATGGGTTCTTCTTCTTCTTCTGTGATTGAGAATAATGGAAATTCTAGTGGGAGTTATAGTGGTGGAGGAATTTGGGAAATGGGCTTAATGCAATGGCTACGAATTCCCCTTCCGGCAATGCAGTGGGATCAGCCGCAGATGAACTTGCACTTGTGAAGGTGATTATGATATGCCTTCTGCGGGTTATGGTAGCTGCTGGTCGGGGACTCTGTTCAAGGATCAAATCCTAGTGTTTCACAATGTGGAATGACTAAGATGTGTGAAGGAAGGTGTGGAACTGAAGGGTATGGTACAATTTGGTGCACTTTTTTGTTTTTTTTTTGGAAAAAAAAAAATGTTTTAAGTAATAGGAGTTGATGAGTTTCAATGCAAACCCTAATTAAGGAGGGCTTCTCTATTTGTTTAGTTCAAGTAATTTGGTCATTGTTTCTTGAGGGTTTTGCAATTTACTTTACTGAAGAACTGACTCTTACCCCAGTCAAATCGATTGTGGGCCTTCCTTTGCAATGTCACTTTGTGGGTTGAAGTTGAAGATCCATGTTAAATTTTGGATTTGGATAGAAGCTGGTAAATTTCTACTTAAAATCACTGTATAACATTTTTATCATTTTAAAATTTATTTTACCTTGCTGAAATGATCTATTTTTAGTTTTATAAGTCCCTTTTGGGAGTTAACTATATGTTAGGGCTTCATTCTCATAATTATGATCTTTTCGAGGATCTTTAAAAACTAAAAAAATATTGTAACATATTTTTTGAATACTTTTTCGCATTCCTGAAAATATGTTCTATGGGGGTTAGCACTTCTCACACCCACTCGGGCAGCACGTTTGGGTAACAGGAATTTCGATAATGCCATTGCCGAAATTCAACATTTTCTCTCTCTCTCATACTTTTGTTGGAATTTCGGCAATGGTGTTGCTGAAATTCACTCTCTCTCCTCAATTCCCTAATTAAGTTGGAACAATGCCCATAACGCAAAAAAAAAAAAAAAAAAACTCCAAATTCAACAATATTCAACCAAAAGACTCTTCTTAGGGGGCTAGTGAGAAAAAAAAAAGAATAAAATATATTATTTTAGTTTACTAACTCATAAATAGTAAGTTATAACTGTTCATAGGTTCTACAAAATTTTAAGTACTCAATACCTATTTTAGGAGAAATTATAGAGTTCTCTGGTTGACCACGTCACTTGTTCACCATTCTACTAAAAAACTTCTACTTGTTTAAAATTTCTGAGTTAGTAATTAATTTCTATTTAAAAAAATTTTCCAACTGACAATTTTAAACAAGTGTCAATTTTTTAGTGGAATAGTGGACCGCGTCACTTGTCTATTGTATGAATCTTATAATTTCTCCTATTTTAGAACCGGGGGGTTTTCACCTATGATGCCGACACTCTTATTATAAATAAACAAACAAATCCCAGTCCTCCTCACCCCCTCCCAACCTCTGTCAAAGAACACGAGTGCACAAACACAAAAACATACAAATGAGTTCAAGTAAAGCAGATGCATCTCTTGAGGTACCTCCTTTTCTTAGAGTACACAAAGATGGAACCTTGGAAAGGATTGCTGGAACCCAAGTTGTCCCTTCTGGGTTCGATCCTGAAACTGGTGTTTTATCCAAAGACAAAGTGATCAAACCAGAAACCGGTCTCTCGGTCAGACTTTACCGTCTCAACAAAGAAAGCAGTGGTCATGAAAAGCTTCCTATAGTTATTTACTTTCGCGGGGGAGCATTTTGCGTATCATCAGTCTTTGATCCCGACTACCACAAAAGCCTCAACACGCTAGTTGCTGAAGCTAACATCATTCTTATTTCTGTGAACTACAGGCTAGCCCCAGAGCACCCTCTTCCAACAGCCTATGAGGATTGTTGGGCTGGGCTCAAGTGCTTGAATTCTCAAGTTGCAGGAAATTATGACGTTGAGCCATGGATCAAAGATAAAGGTGATTTTGAGAGAGTTTACTTGGTTGGAGACGGTGCTGGTGCTAATATTGCACACCACCTAGCCATGAGGGCTATGAACAACTCGGACTTCAATCTCGTCAAACTCGCTGGGATTGGTTTAGTAAATCCTTATTTCTGGGGTGAAAAGCCAATTGGGGTAGAGGTTACGGACCCAATTAGAAAAGCAATGGTTGACAAGTGGTGGAACTTCGTATATCCGTGTGATAAAGGTTGTGATGATTTACTCATTAACCCATTTGTGGATGGTGCACCAAGTTTTGCTAACTTGGCCTGCCATAAAATACTTGTTATTGTTGCTGAGAAAGATATATTGAGGGATAGAGGCAAGATTTATTATGAAAAGTTGGTGAATAGTGAGTGGAAAGGTACGGCTGAGATCTTCGAGATTGAAGGGGAAGATCATGTGTTTCATATCTTTGACCCCGATTGTCAGAAAGCGAAGAGCTTGATTAAACGCTTGGCTTCTTTCATCAACCAGTGATACTGATCTCTCTTGTCAATGCTGATCTCTCTTCTCGGAGAAGTTTTGATAATGCTATCAAGGCTGATGTTTTATGTCAAGGGGAAATAAAATAAAACAGACAAATTAAAGCTGTCTTTTGCAGTACTAGTTAAGCTATCAAATCTTAGCAGCATTCAAATGGGTGAAACCATAGCAATTTAGAATTATAAAAAGTTATTTTATATATTTTATTACTTTATTTTACTAAATAGGTTGTTTTATTTTAACTTTTAACATAATAAAATAATATAAATAATATAATAAAATAATATATATATATATTTTTTTTTATCTTCTTAGCTATTGTGCCCTGCCACTGTAACTCAAAAGTCAATTTTTTTAACTTTCTCTCCACCATTGTAGCTTATAAATAATATAATAAAATAATATATATATATATATTTTTTTATCTTCTTAGCTATTGTGCCCTGCCACTGTAACTCAAAAGTCAATTTTTTTAACTTTCTCTCCACCATTGTAGCATACTTCTTAATATTGATGGTGCTAAAATTAATAATATAACATTTTAACACCGCTAACGATGGAGAGAAAGACTTTTGGCTCTCTCCAAAAGTCAATTTTGGAGAGAAAGCCAAAAGTATTATTTGTTTATTATAATACTCTTACCGTTTCTAACTTTCATTTATGATTCACTTCCCCATTGATGTATTGTCAATTTTGCACTTGTCATGCAATAAATAAATAATAAGCTGGTCAAATTTCCAATTTTCACATCGTGATCCCTGATCATGACGAGGCAGTCTTGTCGTGTAAACTATATTTTATTATTTAATAAGAAAAGATGTTAAGTTATTATTAATTTTTATTGGACTAATAACAACAGAGATGATCGTATTGCCGTCAAGAATCTTATACTTTAATTAGACTTATATGGTTGCGTATACCTTAACTTAGAGCGAGACTTTCTTTTTTGTTGATAGTTTGGATGAAGTCTATTTCACTAGATATTGATACTTTTGTTTCAGTTGATTTTGTAGTTCATTAATAAAAGTTTAGTCATGGTTTTTTCCTTAAAAAAAATGTTCTTATTTATTTATTTATTTTGTTTAGTATTATAATGTTAAAAATGAGATTGAGATAGTATACTAAACTCATCACATGTATTTTGTGCATGCAATAATGCTATTTTTGTTGTTGTTTAGTATTATAATGTTTAAAAGTAATACATAAATAACCGTGTTTTTTTATAACGAAAGATATAGGTTAACATGAAATCATGTTTAAAAATGAGATAGAGATAGTGTCCTAAGTTTTAAGCTAAATAGGAAAGATAAATGAAAAAACCTCAAACTTAGGAACAATAAATTACTCTTTTAACTAGTTTGTCTTTTTTAACTTAAAATTATTTAACTAAAAGATAAGGGTATTTTAGAGAATTTAAAAATTTGTGTGAGAGTATTTTAATATGCAAAATGTTGAAACCTAGATAGAAAACTATGTTATTAATAGTATAGATAATTTACTAATATTATTCATTTTACTAAAAAGAGAATTTGGATTTGAATCTCCCCTTTATCACTTAATAGGATTTTTATCTCACATAATAATATAAAATAAAATAAAAAACAATTTGACAACTCAATGGATTGTAAAAAATGTAATGAAAAAGGGTAGCTAGGGGGGAGGGAGTATCAATTCTTATGGGGGGTAAGGGTTGGGGTTCAAGTGCCCAAGAGGAAACTTCACCTCTCACACATATACTTAGATTAGGTTAAAATATGAATTTTATCTCACGTAATAAAATAAAATAAAAACAATTTCACAACTCAATGGATTGTGAAAAATGTAATGAAAAAGGGTAGCTTGGGGGGAGGAAGTAAGGAATACCAATTTTATTATTAAGACTTTCGGTAACCAATTTTAAAATAATAAATATTAAGAAGTCTTAATTTCGATCATTGAACCAGAAAGAAGGAAAAGAAGATTTCAAGTAGCTTTTTCCAAAGCATGAATCAATGGATTGAGATCTTCCAGAGTTCCTAAGGTACTCTACCATGTAGAGTTCTTTTAATCTGAACATTTCATTTATAATAAATGGTCTAGATTTTGCCATATCATTAATCCACTAACAAATCTCCTAAAATAATGGTTTAAAAAATAACTACTCATAAATGATAATTATTGCCTTACCCCATCAACTTGAAGTTGAGTCAAAATAAGGAGGATTAGAGAACAACACGAAAATCTAGAGCATTGAACCTTCTAATTAAAACACTACTAAAACATGTTGATAGTAAATTTTCCAGAGACAAAATTTCAATGATCAGTTGTATTTGGTGAAGACATCAAGTGACTTCTTGATCATCCAACGCTCTGATGGAAATTTTGTTCTGCAAAAGGAAATTTTGTTACTCAGTTCCAGTAACACACAACCTTTGGTTTGTCCATACCGTACAAAGTTGTTTTGTGTCTACAAGTTAGATTTCAGCAAGAAAATGTTAGAAAAGACGGAATCTTTGGAGGATCAAGTTGTGTTATATATATCTTTCTCAAAAAAAGTTGTGTTATATATATCATATATATATATATATATATGCTTCTTGGTCTATGTGCATAATAATCAATTTTCTAAATAAGCAAATTTCTTTTGTATTTAATGCTGCAATGTCATAGCCACTATTCGCATTTAAAGTAATAACTATCATTATGAGCAGTTATCTAATAAAATCATTATTTTTGTAAATTTGTTAGTGGATTAATGATATGGCAAAATTTAGACCATTTATTATAAACGAAATGTTCAAATTAAAAGAACTCTACATGGTAGAGTACTCTAGGAACTCTAGAAGATCTCAATCCTGTCGTTCCCTAGCCCTTAGTTTTTTTTTTTTTTTTTTTTTTCAAAATCCAAAACAACGTGGTTTAACCAAAATGGCAACACTTAACAGAATACTAACGGAGGACTAAATTGATAAAACTTAAAACTTAGAGGATTGAAATGACAAAACTAAAATTTAAAGGATTAAAATAACAAAATGTGAAACTTAGAGAGTCAGTTTTGTACTTTAGTCTAAAATAATATTATAATTACATATTGCTGTTGAATGCAAAGTAGATTACATGTTCCATTACATAAAACTTAGAAAAATATAAAATAATTTTAAATAACACATGCACTTTTAACCTAATATTTTATAAAATAATTATATTACATTTTTTCTCATGCATCGTGTGGATTTGAGACTAGTTAACCTTAAAATTCTAATAAATGTTGTTTTATCACTATCAACAAATTCATATAAGGGATAATAAGGCACCATTTATCAACCCATGGTTCATTTGATACCTTGAAATGAAAAGATCATAGGCTTTTAAATAATTTTTATATCCAAGAATCATAGCTAGATTTAGGCCTATCCACGGGTTGGTCTGAGTTGGGTTTATGCCCAACTTGGAACCAACCTGACTAGATTGGGTGGTCAAAATTTCAACTTGCTGTGATCGGAGTGGTTGATCAGATCAGGCGGGTTGGAGCTTCAATGGATGTTAGGCAGATCAATCGGGTTTGAAGATCTGAAAAACGACAATAATCTGACCAAGGAAAGACGAAAAATAGCGGAAATTCGATGAGAAAATTTTGAAAAACAACCGAAATTCAGCGAGATCTCGCCAGATCTAGTGTGATCTCAGCCATTTTTAGCAAGATCTCGGCTAGATCTTCCAGAAAAAATCCAAAAATTCGCCAGATCTACAACTTCTCGACAAAAAAATTGATGGGTCGATCGGTTCGGGTTTCTCGGATTTGAGAGGAGACCTGATATCCAACCCGCCGATCTTAGTTTTTGGAGAAAGAAATCTGTTGCCGGCTGTTGGAGCAATCGATTCGATCGGCGGTGGGTCAGGTTTGGTTGGCAGCAACAGGTGGGTCGGGTCCTTGGATAGCCCTAGCTAGATTGATATATTTGTTCCACATTAATTGCATACATCATCCCCCGTCAATAAAATTTTCCTAAGATGTTTTGCCATACAACTTAATATTACATCCTTGCTAATTTCTAATGTCAAAAGACTCAAAACCACCTTTATGCTTAGTAAAGACTCAAAAAGTATAACTATAAACTTCTCCTATAATACCAAGGTCTTAAGTTTTCTCTCTCTATCATTCTGCTTAAAGACAGTTCTTCAGAGTTGGCTCTTCCTTCTAATCATTCTGCTGAATGCAAGTTCTTCATAGCTCCTCTATTTTATCATGGACTTTTAATGCTAAAGAAAACGGTTCATAATATATTAGACACAAGCAGGAAGAAATGATTTAACAAACACTTCTCCATCAGCTCCAGATAAGATCTTAGCCTTCCAATTTTATGTTCGTGTGTCAATTTTATTTAACTAAATCTAAACATATATTATTCTACCTCAACTTCCCACCATGGAATACCCAAGAGTTTCTATGAATTTCCTAACAGCATCTTGTTAATGAGTTAATAGTTAATACATTCTTAGAGAAGGAAATATAAGATCTATCAAAATTCAATCAACTAGGCTGATACTCTACCAAATATATTTAAGAATTTTGTAACAGATCTTAACACTTTGGATTAACGACCAACGTATTTGAATGAAGAATCAAATTAGACAAAAGTATAACTGATACAGGAATACAAGAAAACCAGAAATCATATGGTGCTAAAACTTCCATTCATCACTTTCTTGACCAGCATTGGTCTTTCTACCAATTATAAGCTGATTGCCAAAATGTTCACAGAAAACAAACCCATCCGATGCGATAGTTTCCTAATTGCCTCTAGATATATCTAAGGCTAGGATTTGAAACGATGAACTCTAGAAAACAACTGTATCGAGCATGGTTCCCAGGGTTTGAATTATATTTGAAGACATCAAGTTGGAGACATGTTCTTCAAGGTGCTTCTTGGCATCTTGCCTTCCCACATTTGCAATTGCAAGTTTTTCTGGTGGTAACTCATCTTCCTCCTGCACTGCCTTGTTGTATTTGATAGCTAAGTTTAGCATCTCCTGCACATCCCAAAACAAAAGCCACAATGTCATGAAATTTGGCAGTATATAACAAGTATATGCACCGACATATCAATAAAGATCAACTCATATTTGAATCTTATAAAAAATAAAATAAAAAATAAAAAATTCTTATGGTCATTCTAACACATGATTGCTGTGCTGATGAATTGACAGGTCTAATGGAGGACCAAAAAAGCACAATGGTTCAGATCCAATACCTTTCCCAAAAAATTGCTTTCATTCTCCTTTAACCACAGCCTCAGTAAAAGGATAGCTTATCATTTGCAGGGGACATATACAGATCAACATATGCAAAACCAGGAGATTTACAAAGTTCCCATGGATAAAGGATGAAATCCAAAAGTCCAACCCAGAACAAGTAATAACATAGAATTAAACATATTTGGTAGGGAGAGCACTACAGTGGGCATCTATGGCAGACAGTGTAACAAGGACCTTAGCTGCCTATAAAACTTTGTTTAAAGTTAAACACAGACAACTAATTCTTTTACTCAATTGCAACAAAACTCAGGTGCTTTCCAGTCTTTCTTCTATAATTTCTGATGGCAGAGGATTAGAAAGGAGATTCTAGGTCATGAACCTTATGAACCTTCCATCCATGTTAGAAATGAAAACAAGTATCTGCCTTTGCCATTATAAGTGTGCTGTGTAAACACAAAATATCAAGACAAAACAAGTAATGTAAGCAACTTTGAAATACAATAAACCTTGACTCACCTGAACAGTTTGCTCATTAGTTTTAGAGTGGGTATCAAATCGTTTAAGTGTCAAGCCGTCAGTCCATTTCTTCTTGTGAAGGTTAAGCAACATCTTCTCCTCGAGCTCATTCTTTCTGTAGTTAATTGCTATCGAATAATAATGCCGATTCAACCCATGGATCAATGCCTGAAAAACAAGGCCACCAAAAGAGTCAAAAGCTTGAAATGCAAAGTAAAGAGCAGCTAGACTACTGTTTGCGAAGCACTCACTTGGATGGATGGTTTATTAAGATGCCCAAGGTTGGATGTTGTCTGTCGTGGTTCTTGACCAAGCATCATGGTTTGAGGGTTAATCAGACGAAAGGCATCAATCACCACCTTCCCTTTTACACTCTGAATGGGATCCACCACCACAGCCACAGCTCGTTGATTTAAAGCTTCAAAACTCTGAAGAGAATAACAGATTTGGGCATTTCAAGGATTTTGATAAGATAATGAAAAACACAAGCCAACCCCCAGCCGCCAAGAAAGGAAAGGAAAACATTCATGTGAACCAAAAGTTACATAGATTCATATGCATAGTAGTGGTCCTAATCATTCATAATAGCAGATTCACAGCTTTTGACAGATTCTGAATTAAGTAACATCATACTCATTCCACGTGCGTGCGCGCGCGCGCGCGTCCACACACACACACACATATATATATATCATATTTCTGCACATGACTATCAGATTCAGAGGTCTGGTCAAGTCCACAAGATGCAATATTTTTGTAAACATGGTATCCATAGATCTTCTCAATTTCTCATTCTACTGGAAATCTTACTGCATTTCCCAGTTTGACCTTTTTAGGTCTCAGACATCTTATAATCATGTCTAATGCTAATGTCGAACATACATTTCCCAAGGACATACAAACACTGTCATTTCACAACATTCCCATGTCCGTGTTCAAAGCTTGGCTATCTCCTAAACGGGTGCTACCTCTTCTCCACGGCAAAGGATCCAGGTATCATATGGTAACTTGGAAATATTCATACTTATATATATACAAATGAACCCAAATCATAACAATCCTCCATAAAAAAGTATCAACATTATAATCTTCAAAGACATCCTAGGGTGTGTTTGGCATTAGCTTATTTGGCTTTTGGCTGATTTCTTCTTGCTGAAAGTGGGATAAAAAGTGAGAAAATGCAAGGTTTTAAAAAGTTTTACATGAGCAAAAAAACAAAAAAGCTAAAAGCAGAAGCTACACCTAACAAGCCAACACTTTTTTTATTGATAAGCTACACAAGCATCCAATGGGTCTAAAATCCACAAACTCACCCTCCATTCCAATATTGTGGGAGAAGGAAGTGCCAATTGAGCTATAGTTCATTGGCCATCCTAACAAGCAAACTACTGCAGGAAATCTCTCAAAAGTAATAACATATCCCTATCATTTGACTATAGGTTAAGAATAAATTCAGTAGTAGCAAAGTGAGTGTGGTTGATGAGTAGCACTTATTTAATTAAACCATGGTCTTCAAGAAAGTAATCCTATAAAAAGGTCAAAATATTTTATGACATTAAAGATCTTCTAATTAACAACGCATGTTTCAGATCAGGTGGGGAAAGCCAAAAAAAATACACAAGTGAGAAACCATTTGTACAAAAAAGCTGAATGGAACTGCCGACATTCGAAAGGTGTTAGGAAAAAAAAAAAAAAAATGAAACCCATACCATTGCCTTCATAATGAAGACACATGTTCCCTGGTTTGTAGTAAAACATAAGATATGTACCATCAAAAAAACTTATTGATTATTTAACAAAAGTTCCAAATACCAATGCAGGTTAAATGAGTACTACACTACTACGTGAAATAATAAAGAACAAAAATAAACTCACTTGCCAAAAAATTAGTAAAAAGAAATACATAATAATAAACTACCCAACCTGCTGTGTATTTATGTCCACTCCAGAGAGCCAACATCCAAATCCAGGATGTGAATGGTACCACCCAACAACCATCTCTGGTCTGCAATACCAAGCAAAAAATAATAATATAAGGAAGAAGTAATAACAAGGCAAGCAAACCAGAAAAAGTTTCAAAATTATTTACGCACATTAACCATGGAAGCACTAACATATAAATTAAAAATCTAAAGCAACTACTTCATAAAAATATGACATCTTCAGCATTGATTTGGATCCTCGTAATTACACAAATGAAGCAATCAAAAATGAATGCCAAGCTATATTCTTCACATATAGAGTTGCAAAAATGAGTGCCAATACAAAAATGCTAAATTCTTCACATATAGATTTGTGGCACACAATACACAGAAGGTTGAAAAGTGATACAAACCTCTATTTGAAAAGTTCAGAAGGTTGTCAGAGTGGAGGAAGTATTGCAAATTTCTACCCTTTGTTTCATAAGCCAAGATAATAAAAGTGTCCACCAATCCACAGCCACAAATTCTAATTATGGAAATAGAAGTTTCATAACTTTCATGTTTCTGCATAAAGCCATTAAATTTTAATGGTTCTTAATTAATTTTGAACAATGGTTTCACGCAATTGCAATTCTTTTAACCATCGTCTAACCTTTAAATCCTTCATAAATCCAGTGCCCAATTGAACAAAATTCAGCTACATTCTCCCAAATTGCAATTTAAAAAGAATAAGCAAAACCCAAAACAACCATAACCTACAAATCTACCAAGCAAGCTTAGGATTTCACATTCCACTAGTAGCAAGCAATAACATAACAATCAAATCTCACATATACAAAAATAGAAACACGAATTACCGTCCAGTCTGTTTAAGCATATCGAGCATGTTAGTCTGGAATACGTGATCGACAGCTTCAACACTAACGCCGGTACCACTCTGCGGCATCGCAAACACATCGACGACACGAACAGTGTACTCATCCACAAACTCCCCAAGCATCAATCCCATAACCTCCATGGGAACCCCAGCTCTCCCTATATCATTCACAATAATACATAATTATTAACAATTTTGGTACTCGCCAGATACAAAACCCTAAAAATTGAAACAAACACACACAAAAAGCTAAACCTAGCTCAAAACCCTATAATTGATAACAAAAAACCAGAATAACCAAACAATTAGGGTTTAAGATTAGAGTCTTCAATATATACAGAGAGCTAGAGAGAGAGAGAGAGAGGAGTACCGTGTTTGAGCATTTTGAGGAGAGCGAGGGAAGAGATATAGACTTGCTCCGACGAATCGAGAGTCGGTGAATCTGGTGGCGGATGACCCAAACCACCACCGGCACCGGCGAACATTCGCTGCAATCTCTCCATACCTGACATATAGGGTGTGTTTTCTCTCTCTCTCTTCTGAGTTTTCTTTCTTATCACGATTTCTCTGATGCTCTCTCTCAACTCTGCTTTTGCTTTGGCTTCGGCGTTTTTTATATTGGTTCGGATCCAGTAACTTATATTTATATATATGAAGACTTTATGGGCCTGATTTAAATATGGTCCATACAGAAATTAAATGGGCTTATGTTTTATATTAAAAAAAATGGGCTTATGTTTTGTATTTCAGCCTATAGCGACATCTGGGCTAGGCCAGTTTTAAATTCTTTTATTGCAGATCTAGGCCTAAATATGGGGATTTGGGTTTTTTTTTTGGGTCATGATAGGGCATTAAAACTAAAAACCCAATTAATTATGTCCTTCATTCCCCAAACAAATCCATGAAATTTCCCATTTGGTAAAGAAAATTAAACAGATCATGTCCTACACAAATTTTAACATAAGCCCATCCCACATATATTTGGGGAATCTAAATTCAAATTAGTCTCAAACGGTCAAACATGAAAAATTATTAGGTATTTAGGGAGTATGGTAACATGATACTCCATTCTTTTGCATATATGGGTAGACTCACAATAAATTTAATTAGTGAAATCCACCATGAATTTGAGATGAAAGAGCACCGTATCACCATATATAATATGAGAATACTTAATAATTACTTCCGTTTTTAAAAAAAAAAAAATTATTACTTCTCAAACATATACATTTACTAGCTAATAATTCCTGTATATCCACGATTGCAATTATTAAAAATAACTACAATTGTATGTGTATCTATGGAGCTTTTTTGTTTAAATAAATAGGATAAAATGCAAAACTGACCCTCTAAGTTTCTTCAGATTTCATTATAGATCTCTAACTTTACTTTTGTTCATTTCAGTCATCTAACTTTCAAGTTTATTCAATTAAAACTTTTCTATCAACTTTTGTTATATGTTGTGGTTAATTTTTCAATTTTATAAATTTTTCTTGAAATTTTTTAAATTAAAAAAATTCAATTAATGATTGAAAAATATTTTCCAGATTTTTTTTTTTTCCGAAAAATTTTAACAAAAGTTAACAGAAATGCCTTAATTGAATAAATCTGAAACTTAGAGGATTGAAATGAACGAAAGTAAAGTTAGAGGACTGAAATGAAATCTGAAGAAAGTTAGAGGGCCAGTTAATTTTAGCCAAATAAATAATATATTGTATACATTCATAGTATTACATAGAAATATAATAAATTCAAATTGAGCTTTTTTGATAGGATACAGCTTAGAGATGGTGATTGTATTCAAGGGTTCTTTGGGGAACCAAACTCCAAGGGAAGAAAGTAGAAAACAGAAAGATTAGAGAGAGATTTAGAGATTAGGGAGATATGCTTGTGTTATTTCTGCTCAACCTGCCAATTCTCACAGCTCTACATTATATACAGTTGAGTACAGTTGGTAGTTACAATAGTTACAATCACTAGTCAATCATTAGCTCGGCATATAGCTGGCACCCTAACCAACTTCCTAACTAGCATGCTCAATACTAACATACTCAGCACCACAATTCTCACACACGCAACACCAACACTCAGTATTAGTATACCAAGTAACTCATGCACTCAGCACTAACACCAACTCAAGTCAATCAACTACTCCTATCATTTTTACATTTTCTAAGTTTAGGCATGAATTTAAATGTAAATATAATTGATACAAAACTAAATGGACTGACACTTAGCATACAAGTGGAATGCATTAAACATCTAAAGACACTTAGCATCAAATAAAAGTTCAATCTAAAGATACTAGTGGTAAATTGTCAAAATTGATGCCTCTGATCTTGGTTATAAAAGTATTCTTAAACAAAACAAAACAAAACAAAACAAAAAAAAAAAAAATTTTGAGTCTAAAGAACAAGTTATTTATTTCCATTTAGGTTTATAAAATGTTGCGCAACAAAATCATAGTAATTAGTACAATCAATAAGAAATTCTAGATGTTGTTTTATGTATTTCAAAATTCCAAGCTTTTAAATTGGAAATATTTAGTTCAATTTGATTGCAAAAATGCAAAGGATATTATATTCAAAGATGTTAAAAATTTACCCTCTAAACAAATTTGTAGTTTTGTACAATATGGCAAAAGCTCTTTTAAGTTTCTTATTTTTATTTTTTAAAGTTGAAATTGTATATATCAAAGGAGAATCAAACTCTATTCCTGAATTTTAACCTGTGGATTTTTATACTGCTGCTCCCTGTCACTGAAAAGTCCACATATATAATAGTCCCCTGGCTCCCGGGTGAAAAGAAATAAATACCCATAAATAAAAGAAAATTACAAACTAGTCATATAGATTATAGAATAATTGTTTCTCAAAAAAAAAAGAAAAAAAAATTATAGAATAATTGGTATCAATTACTATCTACGTTGACTGGTAGAAATCATGTTTTTTTTTCAAGTCAAAGTCAAGTCTCTTGCTCATTTCTGCCACCAAACCCTAGAAGAAAAAAAAAAAAAAAAAAAAAAGTAAAGAGGAGGGAAGACTACAACTGTACAAGTATCATATATACCATCAGTGGCCGCTCAGGATTTTTTTTAAGGGTTCAATATTGTTGTAATTTTTGTATGTTAAAAGTTGTGCAATTTTTTCCTAATAAAGAAGAAAAGTGCAGGAAAAATAACTTAATTTTACGGCCAATGGTAAAGTAAGCCAAAGTCTAGAGAGTGGATTTATTTATTTATTTATTTATTTTTAAAGATGAAGCAGCAGTTTTAAGAATATAACTAGCTACTATACAACACTTTCACAATAAATTTTATGTGGCAGGTTGTTAAAGATATATAAAAAAGTGATGTCATTTGTTGGTTTAGATAAAAACCAATTAAGACTTGCCATTTAACTTTTATTGTAAAATTATTGTGAAAATAGCACTAAAAGAATTATATTTAACCTTATTTCAATTGGGATTAAACAAAATTTAGGATTAGAATGTTCAAAATTTTATTTTAAGGGTCAAAAAAAAAATTTATATATAATTTTTGGTTTTTGGTCAGGTCAAAGTTGATTTGAACCCCAGCCACCTCTGTATACTATTCAAAAATCCAATAGTCTTTACTCATCAATATAGGAATAGTATGGCTCATCTACGTACGAACAAAAAAAGAAGAAGTCAAAGTTAGGTCTCATTTAAAAATTAAAAAAATTGGTGTTGTTGAGGCTCAAAAAATCACAATGTTGTACCAAAGCCCAAAACAACACAAATGATTGAAATCTAGAAAACATTTGAGCTTTCAATAAAAAAAGGAGGAGGCCCAAATCCATTAAGGGTCCATAGGAAGGGACCTAAGCCCATGAATGGGCAAGCTTTGGACCTCATGAAACAAAGGAAAGAAGAAGTCCAGCCCAGCTCTCAAAGGTAAGAAAATCGCTAGGGAACCCGGGGAGAAAAACTGGACCAGGATACCTGGGGATTCCCAAGAGCTTGGAATCCTCGGGATATGCAGCAAGGCCAGGTTGGGACTGAGATAGTTCAAGGGGGTATGCCCAAAAACACAAAGAACGAGGGTAGATATGTCCCTGTGGACGACTAAATTTCTCGGTTCGAAATAAGTCAAACAAGTAAAATAGTGTCACAAGTGCGAATTTGTATTGATGATTGTGTGGTACAATTCTCTGTTGATTACAAAAGAGTTATCCTCTGATTTGATCTCCTTGAAAGACTTGTTGATTGGAATTGTAATAATGTAATTTTGATTTGAACACAAAATATCCTTCAATTTGGTTGAGGGATGGATCGAAGATTGTTGAAACAGAATTACAATGAATCTCTGGCTACGAGCTTGTTAGAAATCCTTTGTTCTTCACGTTCTTCTTGTTCTTCGTGTGTTCTTCGTCTTCGAAGGTTTGTGGTGGAAGTTCTTCGGGGCTTTAGAGGCTTGAATCCGTAGAGCTTCGCTGATTTATGATTTGTTGAGGTTTCTGGAGGCTTTTGAGCTTGATTCCAGTGAGCTTTGAGATCTAGGAATATGATTTGGATGATTCCTCTTTGAATGTTCTTTGTATTTGAAGGTTTGTGGTGGAAGTTCTTCGGGGCTTTGGAGGCTTGGATCTATAGAACTTCACCGATTTGTGATTTGTTGATATTTTCGGACACTTTAGGCTTGATTCCCACAAACTTTTGGATTTAGGCAGATGATTTGGATGATTCTGCTTCGAATGTTCTTCGATTTTGAAGTTGAAGTTCTTGAAGTTGCTAGAGGCTTCGGGGCTTGATTCCAGCAGAGCTTCTGGACTTCTGAATCTTCTTTGATGCTGCTTGTGCTTCAGATGGCTTGATGTCCTCCTGAATGTCTCAGTAAGGCTTCTATTTATAGGAGTTTTGGGGTGGATGAGCGACACGTGGTGGAGTCTGACTGGTGACACATGTCACAGTCTGATTGGTCCGCTTGGGTCATCGCTTACACATGCGAGGCTGCTTGGGTCATCGCTTACACGTGCGAGGTTGCTTGGGTCATCGCTTACACATGCGAGGCTGCTTATGTCATCACTTGCACGAGCCGATGCATGATTGGTTCTTGCATGACACTTGGCAAATTTTTGTTAACTTCTAAATAGTGATAGTAAAACCTAGCAGCAGTATGTGGCGCTTTGTAATTGGCTGTATTTTGTGGACTTGGTAGTGTGACGTGTCAGCTTGTGATAGGTCGGGAATTTTCCCTCTCTACAAATGCCCCCTCGAGACTCGTTTACGCATACAGTTTCAGAGTGTGGTATGAGAATGAGTTTCGAAAACAGACTTTTACACTTGGCTCTTCAAATGAAGTAATTGAAAGTGGTGGAGCTTTCAGCAGGATGAGATAATTTTCGAGGAGTAGACCCACCCATATGAAAGGATTTGGTAAGACCGAAAAGGGGTCTGCCTGTATTTGAATGTACTTGCATGACCGAGCCTTCTCAGCAGAGGTTAAGTTGAAGTAACTTCAGAAGAGTGTTCCATGGTACTCGGAGTGGGTTGGTGAGGCTGAAAGTTATTTGCAAGAAGTTGGATGTACTTGCAAGATCGAATCATTTCAACAGAGGTTAAGCTGAGGTAATTTCAGAAGAATATTTTGGATCGTTGGCGGCGATCACAGGGTGTAGAAGATGGGGAAGATGCGAGGATGGTGGCTGGGTACAACATGCAGAGTCATAGGGCTAGCCTTGTGTTTTTAAGAATCGCTAGTGAAGTTATCTCAGAAGAGTATACTTCGGATTACGGCGAGGCCATGTGGGAAAGTGGTTGAGTGCGCATGTGTCATCGTTTCAATCAGGTTAAGTTGAAGTAATTTTAGAAATTTATGGATTTTGGGTATGCTGACGGTTGTGAGAAGAAGACGATAGAGATGAGGTGGAGATGGTGACTGTGTGAAGAAGATGGGGATGAAGTAAAGCGAATGGGTGAAACATACGCCACCATGGCGCTGGCCCTGTACGTCGGGGACCCTTTGGTGTAGATGTTTCTATGAAGTACAACTTTGGATCCGAGACTGGCTGCATGCTGAATGAGGTCCGGCGGCAAATCATAGAATGCGCCTGTGTGATGGAACCATGCCGACGGACGTTAAGTTGAAGTAATTTCAGAAGAGTACCTTCTGAAATACTTCAAGCTGAATTTAAGTTGGAGTAATTCCAGAAAGTGTGTTTTGAGGTACCAGCAACGATGACCTTTGAGTCCCACAGCAGTGGGGACATGGAATATGGCTTTGGTGACCATTTACCGGCTCCAAAGGCTGAACTCTGATGAGCTGGTGCCTTGAAGGTTGTTTCAAGTGTTGGATGGAAGACAATTTGTAGGACACCCCAACACTTTTTACCATCTTCACTTACTGCTACTTGTTGGAAAAGCACAGAAAAATGAAAGATGGAGCTAACTTGTGATTCTGGTCCTAAAAACCAGCCAAGTTGCTGTTTGTTCTGAATCGCTGCTTCTGTTGGAAGGCCAAACAATTGGAAAGAGACTACGGGAGACCTGAGATTAGGAACCGGTGTCTCTGCTGGACTTGGATTTCCTGGCAAACCAAATCCACGAAAGCATGGAAGGACAATGCAAACCTTGTTATGAATAATTTTATGGACAAAGGTGGTCGTTAAGTGGAGAAAAAAAATTTGTTTGGATCTTAAAACTACAATGATGTTGTGAAAAAGGTTTCTACCGAACCATGAGAGGGTTGATCTCAAACTGATTATGAAGCAATATTGGTTGCTAGGTGTTGAGAATGATAAGGCCATAGTGAGAAATGGCTATGAGAAGGAGGACTTGAAAATTTGAAAGAAACAAATCTTCATTTCATGACTCAGTGTATTTTTTTTTTTTGATGAGTTTTTTTTTTTGAACCCGGCCCTTCTATTTATAGTGGAGAAATTCAGTGTATTTTTTTTTTTTGATGAGTTTTTTTTTTTTTTTTTTGAACCCGGCCCTTCTATTTATAGTGGAGAAATGAGGAATGGTGGATGGGTAGTTGAGAATGGCGGATGTGAATTTTTGGTGAGACTGGTGGATTCCCGACTGGTAGGAAACGAGAATGGTAGGTGAGAGACCGGTAGGCACCGAACGGTAGGTGAGAATGTTTGGCACCAAAAGGAGAATGGTAGGTTGGAGACTGGTAGGCACCGAATGGGAATGGTAGGTTGGACGGGTGACCCGAAGTAATTTCAAGTTCAAGACACTTGTGAGAGTTCATCTGTACTTTGAAAGGAAAACCTTGATGGGGTCTGGAGAATAACCCTGAGGGGATTCAAACTAAATGGATGAATCTCAGGCTTCGATATTGGGAGCTTAAGTTTTGGACATTGTCAGTACTTCGAAGATGTGAGATTGGTGATTTCCAAGTCACGAAAAACTATGCAAGACAAGTCTGGCTCGAAAATCTTGACTTTGGATTGATTTCAACATAAAAGACGACTATCTTGGAATTGGGTTATTTGTGCAATTTTCGAGTCTCAAATGATGGAACGGACTCCAAAATTGGAATGTACGTGAAAAATTGAGCAAGATAGGTCCATCTTAAAAATTTTGACTTTTGGCCAACATTTATGCAAAAGTCAACTTTTTGGAAATTGGACGTTTGCACAATTACTGTCCCGGTGCGTGTGAGCGCGTAGAAGGCAGGAGTGGCGCGTGGCGGCGCGTGTACTAAAGCAGCCACATCTGGCGGCGCGTGCTGCATTTTTTGGGCCTGAAATTTTTGGGTTTTGTTGATCTGAAGCCGTAGAAGACCCCTGTAGTGTCAGTTTTGCAAAATTGTGAACAAATTTTCACAGTTTTGAGAAATTAAACAGTTGGCTACCGCGAGCTTGTGACGGTGCATGGCGATGCGTGGTAGCTCCATTGTTGATGATCTTTTTGGGTTTTGTAGATCGAGGGCCGATGGATCTAGTGGTGTCATCGGTTCTGTAAAAACTTTCTCGGATTTGTGCAGATTTAAATGAGAAACCTGCGGGACGTTGGGAGTTTTTTGGCGGCTCATGGCCGGGCATCTGAACATGGATTTTTTAGCTTAGGCATGTCAAAGGTTGTAGAAGACTTCTGTGAGTTGAATTTTGTGAAATCCTGTTGTCAGAAGTTTTAGAAATTTGGAAGAGGAGACTGCAGGCATTGTTAAACTTGTTGCCATTTTAGTCTTCATTATCGGTAGCCATTCTGACATTGTTTGACAATGGTTAATCTGCAATTGTTTCTGCTTTCAAGGTTGGCTGCACAAGTAGCTTTGATCAATATCTGGGCTAGAATGTGCAGGGCTAGAATGTGCAATAATTTCTTTCTGACAGTATGATGCATTTATGGGCACTCTTTTTTTTTTCAAAGTTTGGTGCAGACTTCCCTGACCTTAAGTTTGCAAAATCTGACTTTGAGCTCCACAATCCTCTATATAAGGCTATCTGAAGTATGTACTAAATTGCACAAGTAGAGTCTCCGTGAGTAGCATAATATTGAGTCTTGAGAAATTATGCAGAGAAATTGATTAATTTTTTTTTCACATGCTTGGTTTGTACTAACCATTTTTTTTTTTGACAGGCTAGAGATTAAAATTGAAGCTCTCTCTTTATCGAATTTTTTTTTTTGGTTGAGACATGCCATGAGATCTTCTACTGACAAGTTCTTTGTTGTTGCTTGTTTTTGTCATGCAGCATGCTTTCTTCGGCAATTAAGCCGCACCAACACTTGTCTTTTCAACGCAGCCATCTCAAGAGTCTTTGCAACATAGCCACATCAAGAGTCTTTACCATGAAGATATGCCAGCATTTGTCCTTGTACTAAAGCCATGCCAACATTCATTTTTGCCATGAAGCAATATATGCGCTTACATATGTCATGAGGTTGCACCACCATTTGCACTGAAGCCGTGTCAACATTCATCTTTGCCATGAAGCAATATTTGCACTTACATATGTCATGAAGTCGCACCACCATTTACATTGAAGCCGTGCCAAGATTTGTCTTTGCCATGAAGCCACGTCAACACTTCATTCACACCGAAGTCGTGCCAACGCTCGTCTTTGCCATGGAGCCGCGACAACACTCCACACTAGCACTTGCACTTTGCATTGAAGTTGCACCCATATTGACCTTTATAATAAAGCTACAACAGCATCAATTTTCGAGATGCAACATAGCTTAGACATTGAGGGTGCACAGCACTGTAGCCAGACATCAAGATTTCAAAGATGCCAACGAGACTTTGAAGATGCAAGGAGCTCTCATTAAGACTTTGACAATGCCAACGAAATCTTGAAGTTTCAAGAAGAATGCCACCAAGACTTTGACATTGCATGAACATGCCCTTAGAGGAGAGATGACATAACACCAACTTCAGATGCTGGAGGAAGGTGACGTTGTCCAAATTTTAGAGACATGATGTGAAACGGCATCACTCAGAAGGGAGATGATGTGGTTCAAATTTCGGAGTTGTGAAGTGGCACAACCTAGAAGAGAGACGATGTAGCTTAGACTTGCAAGGTACAAGAAGATGCCCCCAGGAGATAAGTGATGCAAAGCATACTTTAGAGACATGGAAGGATGTCCATAGAAGAAGGGCAATGCCATGAAGACTTCATTCCCAATTCTTTGCAGTTGTCACTTTCTACCACAATGATCTTCGAGCATCATGTAGTGAGCAATTAACTGATCCTAAGCAACGCCTGCCAATTAAAGGAATCTCAAAAGCATATTGACGACCTTTGAAAAATTCCTTAAGTAAGACTGGCAATCTTTCTTCTTTTCATGTGACTGAACTTAGTAAATGATACCAAGTTGCCTACGTACCCCAGAAAGGGATCAAGTCATTACGTAGTTCAAAAGATTTTGTTGTTGTTGTTGTTATTTTTTATTTTTTATTTATTTATTTTTTTTTGCAAAAAAGGAGGGCTCAGTGTGTAATAGTGGGTATCACCACTAATCGAACCTGAGACCTTTCAAGGGCGACTTGGGCATCCAACCACTACGCCACACTAGCAATTGGTGACATAGAGTGGGATTAATTTCTCTTTATTGGTATGCTTTCAAAGGTAATGGGAAGACATTATGTACCCTTGCAGCATTACAGTGGGTAGTTTAAGCTCTTGCCGAGGAGCAATCCTCGATGTTCAAGCGTAGGAGTGTCTAAGGAACTTCCCATTGATGGGGCCGATCCTTGCATCATCATTGTTGATCAATTTGTAAGCTTTATTGGTGTTTGCCCCCTGCTTGAGAGTTGGAAGTACATCACAAGCAACAGTCACATGGTTTGACTCGACAACTTCATTGAAGTCTAGATCAATCTTGTTTTCTTTGGCAAGCTTCATGATTTGTTCTTTGAAGACGAAGCATTTTTGGATTGGGTGGCCAATGATGCGATGATATTTGCAGTAGTTAGGGTCATCAGCTTTCCCCATGTCTTCCGGCTGCTTGCATTCTGGCAATTCGATTAGCTTCAACTGCAATAGTTGTTCTAAGATGTTTGGCACATCTTCATCAGGGAACGGATATGCTTTTTGCTCACGTTCCTTAAAAGTTAGGCGGCACACTTCGTTCTTTCGCCATCCTTCAAGCTATTTTTCATTTGCCTTCGCTCCTTTTCTTGGAACCTTGACTTCGGCAGTGTTAACAACCATTGGGTCTTTGAGGCTGACTTTTGCATTCCTATCATTCTTCCTTACTTCCTTTTTGCTTTCCTCAAGTATGGGAGGATTTGTACTTCCATGGCTAGCAATGCTTAACTCCATGTCATGTGCACGAGTTGCTAACTCTTCAAATGTTCGAGGCTTTATCCCTTGAAGGATGTAAAGAAGTCCCCAATGCATGCCTTGGATGCACATCTCTACAGTAGAAATTTCAGAAAGTCGATCCTTGCAATCCAAGCTCAAAGAACGCCATTGATTGATATAATCGACCACCGGCTCATCTTCCCATTGCTTGGTATTAGTAAGCCTAATCATGCTCACTGTACGACGCGTGCTATATAATCGATCAAGAAACTCTCTTTCGAGTTGTTGCCAACTGTCGATTGACTCGGGTTCTAAGTCTGTATACTAATCAAAGGCATTTCCTTTGAGCGAACGGACAAATTGCTTTACAAGGAGGCCTCCTTGAGTCCCTGCGTTCTCACAAGTTTCTACAAAGTGAGCAACGTGTTGCTTAGGATTTCCATGGCCATCAAACTGCAAGAACTTGGGGGGTTGATACCCATTTGGCATCCTCATGTTGTCGATGCGCTTTGTGTAGGGTTTTGAATATGTGAGAGAACTTGTAGAAGAACCTCCATATTGTGCTCGAATGGTATTTGTTATCATGTCTTGTAATTGTTGGACTGACAACGAAGCAACCGAAGTAGATTTTTTTCAATTTCTCTCCCTTCGTCATCCTTTGCAGATGTGAATTTATGACCATGGCTTGATTCACCAAGATCTTGTACTTCGAGTTTGTTCATTAAAGTTGCAATTTGAAGGTCCTTATCTTCAAGTGTTTTTGTGAGAAGGACAACCCTTTGCTCCATTTCAGCCATCTTTTCTTCCATGGTAGAGGTGTTAGTCATCATGACTGACACAACTTCCCAAGATGATGGAGAAGAAAGTGATTTGAAGTGGGCACGTGAAATCTCATCTTTTGGGTTTCCTTTGATGGGAGAGAAATCATGTGACTAACTTCTTGTGAAGGAAGAAGGGGATTTGCCCCCATGCTTGAGGTGTTCCAAGGTGGAGATGTCCTTATTGATGACCTTGTTTCTTGTAAGAGGGTCTAAGGAGATGATTGTCTGGACCTTGGCTTCCTTGGTTGATTGATATTGAAGTTGATTGTTTGTTTTGGGTTGGCTACAATTGATTACACCAATGCATTTGTTGGTGGTAACCGTACCAAGTTTAGTTGAAGTAGCTATTGTTGAAGCTTGAATGTTCTTGCTAGTGGCCATTGAAGTTGGTAGCAAGGTGATGTTAATTTCTTTCTTTGAAGGAGAATGAGATGAGAGGCAGAGAGGTCCCACCGGGCGTGCCAGAATATGTGGATGACTAAATTTCTCGGTTCGAAATAAGTCAAACAAGTAAAATAGTGTCACAAGTGTGAATTTGTATTGATGATTGTGTGGTACAATTCTCTATTGATTACAAAAGAATTATCCTCTGATTCGATCTCCTTGAAAGACTTGTTGATTGGAATTGTAATAATGTAATTTTGATTTGAACACAAAATATCCTTCAATTTGGTTGAGGGATGGATCGAAGATTGTTGAAACAGAATTACAATGAATCTCTAGCTATGAGCTTGTTAGAAATCCTTTGTTCTTCACGTTCTTCTTGTTCTTCGTGTGTTCTTCGTCTTCGAAGGTTTGTGGTGGAAGTTCTTCGGGGCTTTAGAGGCTTGAATCCGTAGAGCTTCGC
This sequence comes from Quercus suber, assembly GCF_002906115.3. Classification (NCBI taxonomy): domain Eukaryota; kingdom Viridiplantae; phylum Streptophyta; class Magnoliopsida; order Fagales; family Fagaceae; genus Quercus; species Quercus suber. Next base: position 292,446 of record NW_027069600.1, on the reverse strand, counting down.
TGATTTGTGATTTGTTGAGGTTTCTGGAGGCTTTTGAGCTTGATTCTAGTGAGCTTTGAGATCTAGGAATATGATTTGGATGATTCCTCTTTGAATGTTCTTTGTATTTGAAGGTTTGTGGTGGAAGTTCTTCGGGGCTTTGGAGGCTTGGATCCATAGAACTTCACCGATTTGTGATTTGTTGATGTTTTCGGACACTTTAGGCTTGATTCCCACAAACTTTTGGATCTAGGAAGATGATTTGGATGATTCTGCTTCGAATGTTCTTCGATTTTGAAGTTGAAGTTCTTGAAGTTGCTAGAGGCTTCGGGGCTTGATTCCAGCAGAGCTTCTGGACTTCTGAATCTTCTTTGATGCTACTTGTGCTTCAGATGGCTTGATGTCCTCCTGAATGTCTCAGTAAGGCTTCTATTTATAGGAGTTTTGGGGTGGATGAGCGACACGTGGCGGAGTCTGACTGGTGACACATGTCACAATCTGATTGGTTTGCTTGGGTCATCGCTTACACGTGCGAGGCTGCTTGGGTCATCGCTTGCACGAGCCGATGCATGATTGGTTCTTGCATGACACTTGGCAAATTTCTGTTGGCTTCTGAATAGCGATAGTAAAACCTAGCAGCAGTATGTGGTGCTTTGTAATTGGCTGTATTTTGTGGACATGGTAGTGTGACGTGTCAGCTTGTGATAGGTCGGGAATTTTCCCTCTACAATCCCATCAGCCACCTAATGTGCAGAAAAAGGATCAGAAGACTTGGGAACCAACAACTCATGAGTAAGGGTCTGGTACCTCGAGGAACCCAGGAAGACGGACTATGAAAGCAGTAGTGGAATTAGGAATTTATCTTTGGGGGGCCTGAATAGAATATAAGATAATAAATAAATCATTTGAGCTTTAAAATTAATCTCTTCAAGTTCCACCATTGACGATCCAAAAGAATGCTATTCTGGTTCAATCACTAAAAATTTAGAAGAACGCTTATTAGATGTCAAAGTTTTTACATTAAAACCTAGGAGTGTATTATTTTCTGAATTATTATCTTTCTTTCTTTTGAAGAATGAATTAATGATTATTATCTTTGTCCATATTATCAATTAAATTATAACCCACTAAGTATAATGACTGAGATTCAACAAATACCAATAGTAGACAAATTGTTTTTCAAATTTCAATGTCTAAAATGCTCATAAAACATTTAAATGTATAAAAAAATCTTATTAAATACAACTAATTAAATTTTATAGTATTATTTTAGATATGATATACTATAGTATATTATATTCATTCATAATGTTATATAATATAAAATACTTTAACAACAAATAAGCATGAAAAGGAAAAATCATATGGCCCATACCAAACCACTTTGTGGATATTATCAATTGCTTTTGAAGACTTCAAGTTCAACCATACATGTGATAGAGGCAACCGGCAATTGATAAGTGTTTCTTGGTTGGGCAAAATGTAACACTCTAGTACTCTACTTCGTAAACAATGGAAGAACCAAAGAAGTAATGAAAAGGAAAAAAGAAAAAAAGAAAAAAAAAGAGAGAGCAAATCATATTAGGATGCCAGAGACTGAGAAAAGTGTGAAAACTCACTTGTTATGGTTGCCACTGTTGCATCATGCGTATGTTGCTCTATTGCTTTAGGTACGTTGGAATGAGATTCTAGCGGACTTGTGGTGATGGATGAAAAGCTAGAAACCCTTTTTTTTTTCTCATTTTATTTTGTGAGATAAATGTTGAAATATTTGTATGTTTATTGTAAGTTTGTGAATGTGTGGTTCTTGCATATCTATTGCATAAAATTTTTCAAATTTGGTTTGGATGACTCATAGATTGTATATCTATTTTTTTTCAAAAATTTTGGAGGGGCCAAGGCCCTCCTCGGCCCCAATGTGGCTCCGCCACTATATGAAAGAAGGTGGTTGGAGATCTTTCAGCCTGGTAGAAAGAAATTAGCCCATTTAGGAAAAATGACAAAGGGGAAAGCATCCAAAAGGTGGGTCTGAAAAGGTGGAATCTAGAAGTCTTGGAAAAGGAAAGATCAAAAGTCAACCCTCTAGGACCCCCAGAACGGGAAAGTCAGCTAGGGGCTTTTGAAGAGGGAACCTCAAAAAAGGGAGATAGTGAAGAATGAGGAAGGAACCAGCAACTAATGTTGTTGACACAACATTGGTTTTGTTACCTAGGGGAGCAAATAGAGGGAATCAATGGTATCCCAAAAACTGTAGGATGACATTATAAAAGGGGGCAGCCAATAATGAAGGGCATTTTTTAGCAACAGTAGAATTAGAGTGAAAAATCCTTAAGAAAGCTCTGTCAGAATTCAAAAAGGAGAAAAGGGAGGGAAAACACCGTCCGGGATCCTCAAATAACCACTAGAGAATACACTTGGATTTAAAGGGATTCAAACTTCGCAAGTCTTAAAGGCTTGAAGAGCCACCTAAGTCTGTGATTTTTGATCTTATTTGGACCTTGTAACATGTCCTAGTGAGCGTGATGTATTACAAAATTAAGAAAATAATGAAATATTTCAATTTGACTTAAGGATCCTTAATGTGGATCCTAATGTTTATTTTGCCTTTCTTCCTCATTATTTCGTTCTTTACTGTTCTTTGCTATTAAATGTGCATATATATTCTGTATGTTAATATGTATGTGTTGTAGGATCCGCGCTTTGTGCACCACTTGGTTCGAAATTAGCCCAATTTAGCTACAGTGAACCAAACCCAGTCCCTTAAAGTGTAAAGCATCAGGCTTAGGATCCTTGCTTCTTTACTTGGGCCTGTGTGCTGTTTACAAAGAAAAAAAGAACCCACACAAATTGTACACCATACTATTCCATCAAATAAGTATTTGTTCCATCACAAATAAAATATCTCATGCTCTTTTGTTTGATTTTCTATCAATAATCACAATCTTGATTCTTGATTCTAGAAAGAATTCTAAAAAAGTCCTAATTATTCTAAAAATCTAAACCCATATTAATTTTAGCTTGAAAAATCATCACACACGTCTTATTGGAGGTCCCATAAGGTGAGTTATTTCCTCATGGGACAAAAACTTTTCCCTTTTACCAAAAGAATTGTTATTATTATTTTTTTTTATCAGACCAAAAGAATTATTAGGCAGAGGAATTGAAAATTGTCTCACACGAAAGGGCCAGTACTCTTGGCATCTTGCATTCAAAAAGTCACCAATTTTTTTTTTTAAATGGTATGAATTATATTAATCTTTATGATTCTTAAAACATATAGTTTTAGACTTTTTCAGTGTTCTTATCAATCATATTCATGTCAAGTGGAGAGACGACAAGTACTCACATGTTCTTATATATGTAAATGCTTACATTTTGTTTTATTTTATGGCATATATATCATCAATCTTTTCTTCTTTTTTCCTTAATTTTTTTTTTTTTTTTAATTTCAAACATGACTTAATTTTTTTTTTCTCTCCTTCACCAATCTTTTATTATTATTATTATTATTATTATGAACCTCTCCATCCATGCACAAACATAATTAAGATTTTTTCTCTAAAAAAAAAAAAATTAAGATCTTTGTTTCTAGATTTTGAAGTAGTGTTTTCGGTGGTTAAACTGTCGTTTTCCTTTTAAAACTTTACAAAACCTTGGTAATTGATTTTTCTAAGTCCTGTAACATTCATGATGTTGATGGATGGGGCTCAGTAAGAAGATGGACTGTATATCTATGATGAATAGATAGGCACGACAATGTGGTGGGTGTTGCTGTGTTGTTGAGGTTGGCTTAGTTTGTGAGTCTTGTGATTTATTATATGGAGTTGATAAGGTAATATGGAGATTTATTATGTAAGATAAATGTCTAAAATTCTAATTTGACTTTATCATAGCATTTTTGCTTTGTCCAAGAAAAGTACTCATTAACCACCAAGAAAATATACTCTTTGACCACCAAAAAAATAGGAATTAAAATCTTATAATTAAATAAACAATAGAAATAAAGATTTGGCGGCTTTACCCAAGAGTCATCCCACATAAGAAGGGAATCTATATATATAATAATAGGTAAAGTTGAGAGAAACTCAAATTAAAATTCTAAATTAAAGTTCTAATTTTGCACAATGTGTCCAAAATTATTTATTCTTAAAGAGTTTTATTTCTTCATTTTAGAATCAAATGTGGGATCACATCATAAATATTCATTTTAGTGAGTTATTAAGTACAAAAACAAAAAAGCCTAAAATAAATGAATCGTAAAAAAAAAAGTGCTTCACAATAATTTTTTTTTTTAAAAAAAAGGACAATTTACATTTTATACTTAATAATATCTGTGGGGTTATGATTTTTAGCCCCAGCCCAAAAGAGATGGGATAAGAGCCCAACGAGCCCAATATAATAAATTTGTAAAGAGTGGGTAAAAAAGCTGGACTATATACGAATTGGACAACGGCTAAAAACTATTTAAAAGATGAAAGAGCATAAAAAAACACACTTAAGACTTGATTAAGTTGTTATCCGAGGAGGTGGATTATGAATTGACTTGTTCCTGAAAGCTAAAGTAATCCTTATTGCTACAGTGATTCTTCTTCTCTCCCCTCTTTCTCTCTCTTTTCGATCCCTCTCTTATGGGAGATCTTTTACATTATATAGTTTCCTCTTAGATCATCTTGATCATATACTTGTTAATCATCCAAGCCTTCACATAAGTATGTGTCCTATCAGTCATCTTCATTGGTTGTTTGTGAATGGTAGTGGTTGAGACTGCACTGTTTAAGGGTTTTCTCTACATAAATGCGGCCAGAAAAGTGGCTGCAGTGTATTTAATGCGGTGGTAGTAGCTTTTCTTTTAGATATTTTTGTATTCTTATCATCTTTGTACGTGCCTGAAGTTCATCCTTATCGTTGGGACTTCCACGAAGGTCACCTAAATCGCCCACGTACTTGCTTGACTGATATTCTTCGTATCTGAGAAGGGTACATTCCTCGGACTTTATTCCCTTATTTTTTCCTTATGTGATTCTTCACTCTGGAGCCTTTCCCAGCAGTCCACTCCTCCTCAGACGTACTCACATCCTCAAATAGGGCCCGAGTCCCAATATACGATTTTGTGCTTTTATCCCCATAATAGCCCCTCAAAATCTTAATTTTTCCCTCGCATCCGAGGAGAAAAAATAGGATTTTGATATGCCACAGAAATAAGGGCTAAAAACGTAAAAATACTTGAGTTTACACGTGTGGGACATAGATTTAGATGCTTCATCATTGCTACTGACGTTTCAGAATTCGCAAAGCGTCATTAATTGCTCCAGGTGGCGCTATGTCTTTGACATCTAACGGTGAACCATTGATCCAATGAACGACATTTTTCTTCAGGGTTTGGGTGGGATAACTCCCACTCATTTTTTGGCCCCTATATAAAGCCTCCAAGGAAATCGTCTTTTCATTATTTCACAATTCCTCCGACTCTCTAGCGAACTCAAGCATTCAAACTCACAAGGATTTTCAAATCATCAGCCTTATTTCTTTAAACGTTCTTGAGAATTCCTCTGAGGATTTCAAGGATCATTTTCTAACCCAATTTGTGTAAGTTCCAATTTCTTTGAACCCTTCTTTCTCTCCTCGGCTAGCTTCCTCGACCTTCAAATTCTCATTTCCCAGTTGTCACTCTTAGTGTTTCCCTTTTCTACTTATCCGAAATGGGTAGATTTAAGTATTTGGTGGATAGTCCAGCCCTGATAGAGATATTTAAAGACACATACCATATACCTCAAGATGTAAACCTGTGGTACTGTCTTCCGGAAGGAATAACAACTGACCAAAAGGTGGGAGAAGTCATAATCCCTATGATAGCTTTCATAGAAGGAGGGATGACTCTCCCCATGGGTCCCATTAAAAGAGATTACCTTCATAATCATAGGATCTGTCCCCACTAGTGTGCGCCTAACGTCTTTAGGATCCTAGGAGCAGTTGAGGCTTTGAACCAACATTTGGGCTTGGGTCTCACCTGGCTAGATGTAGTCCATATGTACAAATGCCACCAATAAAAAGAGGCGGAATTTTACCTTAAATCCCGATCTGACACCGTTAGGCTCATCTCCTGTCTTCCCAAGTCTAACAAGGGGATGAAAAACGACTTTCTGATCGTCTCGGGAGCGTGGCATGACGGTCTTCGTTGCCCAACCCAACCAGGAGAGCCAGGTGGGATATCCCAGACTTAGGTTCCCTAACAATAGATTTAGGGACTTCATCATTGACGTTGTTTTTCTTCTCTTTGCATTAGTGTTTTACTTTAAGTTTCTGATTATACTTAGTTCTTTTGTGGTGTTAACAGATAAAAGGCACGTAGCTCCTCGGCTCAGCCTGACTAACGTTGTCGTGCTTAACTACCTATTGAGATTAGAGATTTTTGTAAGTGAAGACGGGCAACTTCAGGCCGTCCACCTTATTCTGGATTTCAAGCCCCTCTTGGACGCGTTCAACCAATCGGCAACGCTATAAGGCAGGGAGACTATCAGCTAAACCGGATAGATGTATCTCAGCCTAATTTTTTAGCTCCATTTGATCTTCCCCCCATACCACATCCAGTCCCTCAGGGTGTACCACTGTTCATCCCTCCAGTTCAACAGATTCCCCTTGAAGCTGTCGCAGCAGGAGAAAGAGTTGCTTCCTCGACCTCTTCACTAGAAGAGAAAATTGACAAGTTCTGTTTTGAAGAAGAGGCATCAAGAGAGGTTCAGATAATTCCCCTCTCAAAAGCTGAGGAGGAGACTGATAGGCATTCCAGTGTCTAAGCCCCTGTTTTAATAATTGCCCTTCTAGATGACTCTTCGGAAGAATAAGAAGGAATGGCTTTGAATACAGGGGGCAAGAGCCTAAGGGACCTCCTGAAGGGAAGGAAAAAAGCACCTGAGCCCAAAGAAACTAATAAGTCCCAGCCCGCTATTAATCTTCCCCCACCCTCTCCTCAAATTCCTGTTGACCTTGGCCTAAAGCCAGTCGTTGAGCTAAAGAAGAAAGGGCCTAACACAGCTCTGGAGGAAGGTGAGGTGGAACCCTCAAAAGGGCGTAAATAGTAGAAAGTGGTCAAAGACCATCGGCATAAGAGGGCTTCATTTGTTGACAGCTGAGACGAGACCCTCATACCTGACGTGCGCCGAGGACCGCGCATCTGGTCCCCTAAGCTGGAGTTACACGACGCCCCCCTCTCTTGGGACACTTTGGTGAGAAACTATCAAGGAGGGAAGGCAGGCCATATTGCTGAAGTCCTGGAGCAGCCACTTATCCTCCCAGCAAATATGGCGTCCTATAGGTGCTTCAATCAACAAAAACTCTTCCTATCCCTTAAGAGGGACTTGGCCATGGTAAGTGGTTTGATCTGCTTCTCCAAGTAAACCGTTGATCATTTTTATTCACCCCTCTTCTTTGTTTTATATTAAATTTTCCCATTCTATTATGCAGATTACCCAACAAGTTTATGTGGTTGAAGAATGGAATAAAGACGCCCGCAACAAAGCCAAGGCGAAGGCCCATTCTCGGTCCGAGGTTAAGAAATCTCTGGGTAATCTTAAAGAAGATTATGCTAAGCTGTCCGACCAGCTGAAAGAGGCGATAAGGGCCAGGGACAGCCTCGATGCAGGCTTAAAAAACGTTGAAAAGCAGGTCGAAGATCAATGCCAGCAGTTGCATATGACTGAAATTAATTTGGAAACAGAGAGGCAAATGGCAAAGGATCTTCGAGCCGAGCTTCAGAAAGTCAGCAAAGCTGTCCAACTGGCCAAGGAGGCAGCCAAGGCTGAGAAACAAGCGGCATATAAGCTTAGGGTGGAGGAGACTCAAGGCAGGCTTATAGAGGAGCTCTCTGTGGTCTACAGGGACTACTGCGATATCTCATGGGGAAAAGCCATGGATGCTGCTGGGGTTCCTGCGGATTCTGTCTTGAGGCGGCCTGAGAGCATTTATTATGATCTTGATATTCGAGAGCTCCCAAGTCTTGACTCCTCTCACTCCGAGAAAGCCCCAGGAGCGTCCAAGCAGCCATTAGTGGACCAACCTATTCCTCTTGGTGGCCAAGGATAGGAAGCCAAAGATCCTCAGGATAAAGGCAAGGATCAAGGTAAGAAGAAAACTCACCCTACGTCCTAGGATCAAGCTCAAGATACTGCTGCCTCCTTGCCCAGTTAGACCACTGATCCCTCGGCCTCCAAGGGAAAGAATTAGTTTTTTTTTTAATTAAGTTTGTAAAAATACTTTCTTTCTAATCAATGAAAAAGTTCTTCTTCATCTTCTATACCATCTCCATATACTTGTTATTGTAAGTAATATTGCTTTGATGTTATTCCAATTTGAGCAGAACCAATAACACCTTGCTAATGATGCCAACAAATTAACTAAGTACCCGCAGAAAACGGTTCACGCAAGAAGTCATGATCAACTTAGTAACCCATGGAAGAGGAAGATTCCTTTTGTATTCTTTAATACTAAAGTAAATCATTCACAACTTTATTTGGTTAAAGTTTTAGCAGGTTTTTGGGGTTTAGTAACTTTAAATGGGTTGGACCATGATTAATATTTATAAGGAACACTGCCAAGTGCTAATTTACCTAAATACGTGGTTTGAGAGAGTTACATAATCTAAGATCCATTTAAATACTTACGGAAATTGTAAGTGTTAACCAATGCATATCATCTGGTCCGAGGATTTCAGACATGATTGAGTTTAATTTTAAACATTTATAAAAATTGTAATGGAGTGTTAACTAACCCATATCATCTGGTCTGAGGACTTCAGGCATGATTGGATTTAAGTTTAAACACTTGTAAAAACTATAATGGAGTATTGACTAACCTATATCATTTGGTCCGAGGACTTCAGACATGATTGGATTTAAGTTTAAACACAAAAAAATTGTAATGGAGTGTTAACTAACCCGTATTATCTGGTCCGAGGACTTCAAGCATGATTGGGTTTAAGTTTAAACACTTATAAAAACTGTAATGGAGTGTTAACTAACTCGTATCATCTGGTCCAAGGACTTCAGGCATGATTGGGTTTAAATTTAAACACTTATAAAAGCTGTAATGGAGTGTTAACTAACTCGTATCATCTGGTCCGAGGACTTCAGGCATGATTGGGTTTAAGTTTAAACACTTATAAAAACTGTAATTGAGTGTTAACTAACCCGTATCATCTGGTTCGAGGATTTCAGGCAAGATTGGATTTAAGTTTAAACACTTATAAAGATTGTAATGGCAACAGAAGACACAAAAACCATAGTATAATAGATAACCATATTGATGAAAGAAAACTCGTTCAATAATAATACCTTTTAAGGTTGTTTACATTCCATGGCCGTGGTATTACATGACCATCTAAGTCTTCTAAAAAAATGCCTCGATGCCAGCCCCTGAAGTGATGCGGTATGACCTTTCCCAATTGGGTTCTAGCTTCCCCCAAGCTGGGTTCTTTGCAGTGCCCACAACTTTTCTTAATACTAGATCGTTAGGTGATAAAGGCCTTATTTTTACGTTGACGTCATAACCTTGTCTGAACTTTTGTTGGTAATATGCCAATTGGACCATTGCGTTCTCCCTCCTTTCTTCAATCAAGCCCAAATTTTTCTCTAGCTGTTCGTTGTTGCTACTCAGACTGTATGAACTAGTTCTTATTGTTGGGAAACCAGTTTCCAGAGGGATAACAGCCTCAGCCCCATAAGTCATTGAGAAGGGGGTCTCCCCAGTAGACCTACGAGGCGTAGTCCTGTATGTCTAGAGGACATGTGGCAGTTCTTCCACCCATTTGCCTTTTGCATCATCTAGCCTTTTCTTTAGTCCTTTTACCATGACCTTGTTAACAACTTTCGCTTGTCTATTTCCCTGGGGATAAGCAGGAGTAGAGTATCTATTTGTGATCCCCAATTCGCGGTAATAACTTCTGAACGCTTTGCTGTCAAACTGAAGGCTTGTCCGAGATGAGTGTATGAGGAATCCCAAATCGTGTGACAATATTTTTCCAAACAAATCTCTTCGCGTCCACATCTTTGATGTTAGCCAGAGGTTCGGCTTCAACCCATTTGGTAAAATAATCTGTGCCGACTAGCAGATACCTCTTGTTTCCTGCTGCTTTAGGGAATGGACCCACAATATTTAAACCCCATTGAGCGAATGGCCACAGGCTGGATAACGGATTAAGGATTCCCCTTAGTTGGTGTATATTTAGTGCAAATTGTTGGCACTGATCGCACTTTTTAACATATTCGTGGGCCTCCCTTTGCATATTTGGCCACCAATAGCCTTGGGTGATGACTCGATGAGCCAAAGATCTACCTCCAGTATGGCTTCCGCAAATTCCTTCATGTAATTCTTCAAAGAGTGATTCAGTCGTCTTAGGATGCACACATAACAAATACGGTCCTGAAAATGAACGTTTGTATAACTTCTGGTTCTCGGACAGCCAGAACCTAGTAGCTTTCCTTCGTACTTTGTCCGCTTCTAAATTTTCTTCAGGCAAATTATCCTACTTTAAGAATTGAATTATGGGGTCCATCCAACTAGGCCCTGCTCTGATCTGCTGAACTAAGACACTTTCAACTCTTATATCTGTGGGTTTGTACAAATCCTTAACAAGGATAACCCGTGGTAGATCTTGTGCCGAGGAGGTTGCGAGCATGGTTAGAAAATCAGCATGCGTATTTCCGCTTCTGGGGATATGATGCAAGTTGAAAGACTCAAACTCTAATTGCAGGTGTCTGACTTGACTCAAGTACTCCTGCATTCTTTCATCTTTCGCTTCAAACACTCCCTTCACCTGGCCAACGACTAACATTGAGTCTGAAAACATCTCCATTGCCTTTCCACCCATTTTTCAAACCATGGTCATTCCCTTCAGTAGAGCTTCATATTCGGCCTCATTATTTGTGACCGAGAAGTCTATCCTCAATGACTTTTCAATGATAATTTTCTCAGGGGATATTAGCATTAGCCCCACTCTGGAGCCTTTTTGATTCGCTGCGCCATCCACGTATACTTCCCAAGATAAGTGACCTTGTTGAGAAATCATGCCAACCAATTTTCCATCCATGTTCTGTGCTGGATTCAATTCTTCTAACAGGTGTTTAGTGAACTTGGCCACTAGATCCGCGAGTATTTGACCCTTCATGGAGGTGCGAGGCATATACTTGATGTCAAAAGCCCCTAGAACTGTATCCCATTTAGCTATCCTCCCTGTGTAATCAGCACTTCGAAGTATTGCTTTAAGTGGGAACTAGGTGAGGACGACGACAGTATGTGCTTGGAAATAATGAGGCGGCTTTCGTGTACCTAGTACTACTGCCAGGATGGCCTTCTCCAGTGGCAGATAACGAGTCTCGGCTTCATGCAGCGACTTGCTCACGTAATAAACTGGCTTTTGTACACCGCTATCAACTCTTATCAACACCAAACTTACTGTAAAAGGAGCCACAACAATGTAGGCAAAAAGGACCTCATCTGGCTTAGGACTGGACATGATCGGTGGCCAAGCAAGATAGTCTTTAAGTTGTTGAAAATCTAAGGCACACTCTTCATTCCACTCAAACCCTTTCCACTTATTAATTAACAAGGAAAAAGGTCTACACCTATCCACCGATCGAGAGATGAATCGGTTCAGAGCAGCGGCCATTCCAGTAAGCTTTTGGACCTCCTTAGGATTCCGAGGTGGTTGCAAATTGTTTATAGCCTTTATCTGGTCGAGATTGACCTCAATCCCTCGGTGAGTCACCATGTAACCTAAGAACTTGCCTAATCCCACGCCAAATGAACATTTGGAGGCGTTTAAACACAGCTTGTACTTTCTAAGAACTTCAAAAATGTTCAAAAGGTCGCCCACATGTTCTGAGACTACCTTACTTTACACGACCGTGTCATCTATGTATACCTCAATGTTTTTGCCTAACTGTGATTCAAACATCCTCGTCATCATTCTTTGGTATGTAGATCCTGTATTTTTCAAACAAAATGGCATCACCTTATAGTGGTAGTTCCCAATGGAGGTAACAAAATCATTCTTTTCTTGATCATCCAGGATTAGGGGTATTTGGTGATAGCCTTGAAAGGCATCTAGGAAGCTCATTCGAGGATGACCTATCGTTGCATCCACTAATTGATCTATTTTGGACATAGGAAATAGATCTTTCGAACACGCCTTATTTAGGTCTGTGAAATCTACTCACACTCGCCACTTCCCATTCTTCTTCTTCACCACCACAGTATTAGCTAGCCATTTAGGATAAAACACCTCCTTAATAGCTCCAGCTTGCTTGAGCTTCGCTACTTCCTCTCGTACCGCATCAGCGTGCTCCTTGGATGGGCGCCGAGGAGGCTGTTTCTTAAGGACGACTAGTGGGTTGACATTCAAGTGATGACAGATGAATTCTAGATCCACTCTTGGGGCTACACAGGCGTTCCAAGCAAATACATCTATATTCCTTCTAAGAAATTCTACCAATTCTTCCTTCTTTTGAGGTGGCAACTAAGAGCCGACTTGAAAAAACTTCTTTGGATCATCCCCAATAGCGACCTTTACCAAATCTTCACATTTTGTCTCCTCAGCTGATTTATTGATGGGCGTCGCTTGGTATTTTAATTGCTATAAATCTTCTCCTGGATGGGCCGAGGACTCAGCTTCGGGCTTATGCTGTATGGCAGCCACCAAAGCACCTTTTGGCCACAGATTGATCTCCCAAAATTTCCTGAACCCAGTCTTTAGACGGATACTTAATCTTCTGATGCAAAGTAAAAGAAACAGCCCCTAGTGCATGAAGCTAGGGTCTGGCCACAATCGCTGTATATGGTGAATATGCATCTATAACAATGAAATTCACTTCCACTATCTCCAGACCAGTTTGCACAGGTAATCGTATTTGACCCCTTCGGGACAACGATCTTTTTGTCAAAACTCACCAGAAGGGAACTATAGGGAGTTAAGTCCTCAGGTTTTAAGTTCAGCCCCTTGTAAAGGTCAAGGTACATTATCTCAGTGCCATTGCCTTGGTACACCATCACCCTCTTCACATCATACCCTCCAATCTTGAGGGTAACTACCAAAGCGTCATCATGGGGTTGGATAGTCCCAGGACTGGTGGAATTTCTCTTTTAGACCTCTTCAGATGCTGATTAACATCTCCTGTGGATAGGCGGGCCACAGACATTATCCTAGATGGCCAGAATCTTGTTCTCCCCGGTGCAGCGAAGATGACATTGATAGTTCCCAAGGGGGGTCTTGAAGAATCATCTCTTTGAGGTTCCGAGCTGGCCTAACTCCCTTGGCCACTAGAATGATGCATGAGTTGTTTCAATTTGCCCTCGCGGACAAGTTGGTTCAAATGATCCCACAGACTTCTACAATCCTCAGTGGTATGCCCATGATCCTGATGGTATTGGCAGTAGAGACTATGATTGCGTCTTTCAGGGTTTCCTACCATCTTATTCGGTTGTTTGAAGAATGGCTCGTTCTTAATTTTCTTCAACACTTGATGCACTGGCTCTTTGAAAACAGCGTTGACTGCTTGGAGGTTTGCTGATCCTGACTACCCAGCAAAATCCCTACGCGGTTTGTTATTACTATATCGATCAGACTTGAAATCCCTCATCTCCTGAGGGACAACCTTGTCCTTTCCCTTCCCTTACTGCTGGTCCTCTTCAACTCTTTTATACATGTTAATCCGGTCCATGAGTTGACACACATTGGTAACGGGCTTACCAGTCAAGGATTTTCTTAAACCATGCTCGGATGGCAGGCCGAGCTTAAATGTACTGATGGCCACATTGTCGAAGTCACCCTCAATCTTATTAAACAACTCCCAATATTTGTCGGAATACATTTTAAGGTTCTCGCCCTCCTACATGCTCAAGGACAGGAGGGAAGCTAACGACCTAGGAACTCTCCTGTGGGTCACAAACCGGGAACCAAATGCCTGAGTGAGTTCATGGTAGGAATTTATGGATTCTGCTCTTAGGCCATCGAACCATCTCATCGCGATAGGTCTGAGACTAGATGGAAAGACCTTACACATCAAGGCCTCGTCCTTGGAATAGATAGCCATTCTCTGGTTGAAATGGCTCACATGCTCAACATGGTCTGTTCGCCCGTTGTAAATGGTGAAAGTTGGCCGATGAAAACGTTGGGGAAGTTTCGCCCCCTCAATCCTACACGTGAAAGGCGACTTAGAGATTTGGTCTAGGGCTCTACTCATAGCGTCGTTTCATACATCCCTATGTGGCGAGCTTTTAAATCACCGCTCGTTATGGAGCTCCTCTTCGTAAGAAAAAGACTCACTAGGCGGAGTTCGAGACCTTCGCTTGTATATATATATATATTTTTTTTTTTAAATTCTGAACCTCTCCATCCGTGCACAAACATAATTAAGATTTTTTCTCTAAAAAAAAAAAATTAAGATCTTTGTTTCTAGATTTTTGAAGTATTGTTTTGGTGGTTAAACTGTCGTTTTCCTTTTAAAACTTTACAAAACCTTGGTAATTGATTTTTCTAAGTCCTGTAGCATTCATGATGTTGATGGATGGGGCTCATTAAAAGTTGGGCTTTATATGTATGATGAATAGATAGGCACGGCAATGTGGTGGGTGTTGCCGTGTTGTAGAGGTTGGCTTAGTTTGTGAGTCTTGTGATTTATTATATGGAGTTGACAAGGTAATATGGAGATTTATTATGTAAGATAATGTCTAAAATTCTAATTTTACTTTATCATAGCATTTTTGCTTTGTCCAAGAAAAGTATTCATTCAAAAATATTGATTACGTGGGTTCCAAACATTCCAAGCCTCACGCGTTGTACGTCAAGGAAATAAGCCAGCTCATATTTTGGCAGCTTTTGCTAAAAATATTGATTCTTTTGTGACATGGATGGAAGAATGTCCATCTTTTCTCGCATCCGCTGTTTCTCAGGATGCTATGTTATTTTATGATTCTTAATGAAATGAAAGTATTTCTTATCAAAAAAAAAAGAAAAAAAAGAAAGAAAAGTATTCATTAACCACCAAGAAAATATACTCTTTGACCACTAAAAAAATAGGAATTAAAATCTTATAATTAAATAGACAATAGAAATAAAGGTTTGGTGGCTTTACCCAAGAGTCATCCCACATAAGAAAGGAATCTATATATATAAATAAGGGAAATGCTAACGAGTGTCCTTAGGGCACTCATTAAGAATCCAATTAAAGAAAGTTTTTATGGGAAAAGAAAAAAAAACAATTAATATTTTGACAGCTTTTTTCATTTCCCATAAAAGTGATGTCAAAACTTTCCTAAAATGAATTGTTAATGAGTGCCCTAAGAGCACTCGTTAGCATGACCCATATAATAATAGGTGAAACAGAGAAAAATTCAAATTAAAATTCCAAATTAGAGTTCTAATTTTGTGCAATGTGTCCAAAATTATTTATTCTTAAAGAGTTTTATTTCTTAATTTTAGAATCAAATGTGGGATCACGTCATAAATATTCATTTAAGTGAGTTATTAAGTACAAAAACTAAAAAGTCTAGAATAAATGAATCGTTAGAAAAAAGTGCTTCACAATAAAATTTTTTTTTTTAATTTTTAAAAAAGGACAATTTACATTTTATACTTAATAATATTCTTACAAAATTTTTTAAAGAATTAACAAAATATAAAAACTATCAATAGTATTTAAATTATAGATATAGGAATTATATTATGCATCTTTTGGTATATTTTCAAGTGTATCCATGTATATGCATGGGGTTACAACCTAATTTGAATTAATTTGAGAGAGACTTATAGAGATTTTATTATTTGTGAGTCCTATTTGAGTCTATATACACTTAGTAATCTCTTTTTGATATAGTGAATTCACCTGTTACTACTTGTGGACGTAGGTTATTGTCGAACCACGTAAATTACTAGTGTTCTTCTCATGTGTTGGGTTTTTTTTTTTTTTTTTCCCATTAATTATTTGGAAATCTTTCAAAAACCAATAATAATTTTTATAATCAATCTTGTGTGGAAGTGTCACCCAGAGACACTTTCTCACAATAAACTGGTCTTTGATGTTAGAATTATAGTTAAATGGTTAAATTCGTCATTTCTTAATTGTTTAAGCTTTTGGGACTATTAATAAGTTAATATAGTATCAAAGTAAGAGATCATAAATTTGATATTTGGTTTTACTCTACCTTTCATTTAAAATATTACAAATCTAACATATTGGCCACACTTATTAAGGGGGGGAAGGGGGAGTTTAGGGCCACATGTGAGGGCAAATATTAAAATTATGGTTAAATGATTAAATTCAAGTTTCCCTAATAGATTAAACTTTTAAGACAATTGATAATTTAACATTAGAGATGACAAAATATCTAAAAATGAGAAAAATTGTATAATATATTCTGAGTAAAGAGAGTGTGCCCTTACTCTTGATTAATTATTAGGTACTTTTAGAGGAATGAGCAACATGTCATTGTATATCAGGAGTATCAAATACTTTCCCTTACTCTTGATGCAAAAAAAAAAAAAAAAAAAAAATCCTACTCAAGCAATGAGCATATTCAAATACTTTTCCCTTACTCTTGATGCAAAAAAAAAAAAAAAAAAAAAAAAAATCCTACTCAAGCAATGAGCATAATATTGTTGGAAGCCCTTACTTTCATTGAAAATTTAAAAAAGTGTGTTGAGGATAATAAAAAATATACCCAAAAAAAAAGATTAATATACATATATAAACATATACTATGAAGTAGGATTAAAAAAGGAATTTGCATTCATTTGGGTATCATGTAGTTTCTGGTAGCTGATTTGCATTATCTTTATGTATCATGTAGTTTCTAGTAGCTGATTTGCATAGTCTATGTCACAAGTGAGATAAAGCTAAAAAGTTATTTATTCATCATATAGAAAAATCACCACCAACCATATTTAGTGTTTGTTTGGAACAACTTATTTAGTTAAAATTGAAATTTTTTTGTTGAAAGTGTAGAAAAAAAGTTAAAAAATAAGCTGAATAATACAGTGAGACTCATTAATAGTATTAAAAAATGTAGTGGAACTCATGAATAGTAGTAAAAATAAGCTGAAAGTGGAGATAAGCTAAAAAATTCAGCTCATCCCAAACGCATACTAATTTTAGTTGACAAAAAAAAACCCTTTCACCAGTGTAATGCCCCCACTTTGATTTTATGGAAATGTTAAAAAATGCAATAAAATATTGGTTTAGGAACTATTTAATGAGAAAATAATAAAATAATTAATTTTATTGATAACATTTTATATTTCCAATAAAAATAATGTCAAAACTTTCTTAATATGGTTTATTAACAATGAAAAATGTTAACTAATGCTCTAAGGGCATTGGTTAGAGCATTGATTTATGAATTATTTTTAGAAACATTTTATTAGGAAAATAATAAAATAACAATAAATATTGTTGACAACTTTTTATATTTTTCTTGAAAGTAGTGTCAAAACTTTCCTATTATGATTTATTAACAATTACTCTAAGAGGTGTGTACTAGTTAACTCAATTGGTAAAGTTTCTGATGATTGAATAAGAGATCTGGAGTTCAATCGCCGCCTACACCAAAAACCAATTGGTGTCTTGGTCTAATAATAAAGAGCTATAATTAGAAATGGACGCCATAGGTTGAAATTCTCTTAATTTTTTTTTTTTTTTTTTGCCTTAAGAGTATATATTAATATGACTCATTAACAATTGTTCTAAAAACCCTTCTAAAATGACCCTTGTTATAAACTCATGCACAGTTGAATCTTTTATGATGTATTTATTTGACAATGTTACACAAATTCAATTAATGCACTCGATTACCGTATCCGGCGGGATTATTATGTAGCTCAACATTGATTGTTAATTGCTATGGTTGGCCAATGAGTGCTGTTTACATACAGTTCTCTGAATATTTCATGGCCCATATGTGTTCGTACACAAAATTGAATGTACAATGGGTATGGATAACGCTCTCACGACAAAAAATTGGATGTATAATGGGTATGAATAATGCTCACTACAAACTACAAAGTAGAAACAGCTTTTCAAAGCTAACAGCACCCATACATAATTTCAACTAGTTTTGGAAATATCTGGATTTGGTAAATGGCCCATTCTCGATGTTACAACACTTTAATACAAAGATGCGGTTTATATCCAATGCACTAATATACTAATACGTTAGGATACGAACATGTGTCCGCATTTTAATATGTCCAGTGTATTGATGCATTAAATATAATCTCAACCCTTAATACAACATTAGCAAAAAAATTATATGCTTAGTCTACTAAGACCATTTGTTTTGTGAGTACTGGTGGCTTGATGATCATGAGCGCGTGACATTTGCATGGCGAAGGTGCCTTTCTTGGGAGAGTAATTTTGCAAACCTGCAACAGCATTAATTATATGCTTTTGCATTAGCTTAATGTGAAAACTAAAAACAAAACTTTTCTCTAAAGAAATTGTAGAATATATATATAATAACAGTTTGATATATTTATTTTTAGTACCTTGTGAGAGCAGCTTCATTAGTTTCATGGTTATAAGAGCACCCACAGCAGTGGAGCTAAATTGCTATAATGCTAAAATTTAGCTCCACAAACATAAAAAACCTCATGCAGCAGTGGTGGTAAAGTTAAAATTTATAGATGAATTGCTACAGTGCACATCTAAAAATAGGTGTGCACTGTAGCTGAAGCAAAAAATAAAATATATTTTTTTTATTCGGCCGGTTAAATAAAATAATAAAAATTCTCTCTCATATCTCATCTCTCTCAGTCACTCTCTCATCTCTCTCTCAGTCACTCTCTCAGCTCTCTCTCTCAGTCAGTCTCTCCGATCGCCTCACGCCGCCGATTGCCTCACGCCGCCTCACGCCTCACGCCGCCGATCGTCTCATCTCATCTCATCTCATCTCACGCCGCCGATCGCCTCAGCCACGCCGTCCCAGTCGCCGATCGCTCACCCCACGCCTTCCCAGCCGCCGATCGCCTCAGCCATGCCGTCCCAGCCGCCGATCGTCTCACCCTATGCCTTCCCAGCCGCCGATCGCCTCACCCCACGCCTTCCCAGCCACCGTGGTTGTGGTTTTGGTTTTTGTTTTTGTTTGTTTGTTTTTTTTTTTTTTCTATGTTGTGTTGTGGTTGCCTGGTGGTTGTGGCCGGTAATGGTGGTGGTGGTTGTGGTTTTGTTTTTTTTTTTTTTTTTTTTTTTTTTTTTTTTCTATGTTGTGTTGTGGTTGCCTGGTGGTTGTGGCCGGTAATGGTGGTGGTGGTGGTTGTGGCTGTGGCTGTGGCCGATGGCAGAGGAAGTTGTGGGTGGTGCTGTGAATTTTATTTTTTGGAGTAGGATATATTATTTTATTGTAGAGGGTATATTATTTTAGTGTAGAGAATATATTATTTTATTGTGATGTTTATATTATTTTATTGTGTTAAAAGCTAAAATAGATCCACTGCTGTAGCATATGTGTAGTTAAAATAGATAAAGTAACTTTTAGTGTTGCTAAATAGCTAAAATTATAGATCCACTGCTGTGGATGCTCTAAGCCTCATAAACTCCTGTCTCCAAGTTCACCCTAGCTACTGGTTTCTTTAGCAACTCTTCACCAACTTTCACAAGATCATCCAAATTTTGTTTTGTGGCCACGTCCACAGAAGTTACTGTCCCAACCAAAGTATCGTCCTGCATTGTTTTGATTCAAACTTGCCTATGTTAATTAAGTGAACAAAAACTTTTGACTTTTATATCATGAATTTTATTACATAAGACTTGTATAACAATGTGTCAATTCTTAAATACAAAACAAAAAATGTAAGAAAAATATCAAAGTTTTTATTAATTTTACTATAAATGTTTTCAAACTAACGTCGTCATAATAAATGTGATCATTGTCACTTCAACACATAATAAATAAATGTTTGAATCAATTTTTTAATTCTTGACGAGAAAGTCTCAATACACAACAAAAATCTCACAATATTCTTATGATACATTTATTTTTAGTTGTAGTGGATTTGTGTATAATCTTATTTTATTTTGACCTATGATGAATTGGCACCTCAACTTGTTGAGAAAATATTGTGAAATTTTGTTATGTCCATAGGAGAACTCGATTGGTGAACATTGATTTACAGGATTTGTGTAATAAAATATGTACTAACTCCTAGTCTCACCCAAAGAGAGATTAAAAAATTTATTTATTATTATATTATTGATGTGTCATTAATTGCATTCATTGACATGTAAGTTATTAATTTATTTCTTCGTAATAAAATTGGTAATAGTTGTAGTATTTTCTTATGTATGGAAGGTCTGAATGATATATATGTACCTGAATCCGCAGGTAATTTTTCTCAGAATGAAGGGCTTGAAAAACCACAGAGAGGTAGACATCAACCATGTCTGCACTTGCGTGAGAAAATACATCAATAATTGGGGTGGAAACACCACTTGTTAACCAGTCTAGCAGGCCCCACTTAGATGCCTCGTGTGCCCTGTATTTTCCTTCGGCTTTTTTTGAGCCAGTTCCTAATGATATCACCAAAAACCTTCCATAGTCCATTGGTTTTATTGAAGGGAAGTCAGAACTTCCTTGAAGGATCTGCTTTGTCACTTCACCAATGGCAAGTAAAGCCTGAAATTGCACCAATTTAGTAATACTAGAATAATGATTAAATGATTAAATTTATTATTTTTTAAACAGGTTTATAATTAAAAAATATTAGGAAATTTATTATGGAAAATGTTAACCAGCACTGCCTGGTGCTGGTTAAGTGCAGAAAAGACAAAAAAAAATTGTCAGAAAAAGTCAAAAAAATTCTGAATGGTACTACAAAACTGAAAAAATGACATGGATTGCAAAAAAAGACAAAAATTTGTTAGGAAAAAGTAAAAAAAATTTTGTGGTTAACAGGCACCGCGCGATGCCCATTAACACAACCCATTTATTATATATAATAATCATTAGGAGTCATGTGAAGTTTGAAAAAGACATATACCGGATTATTAGCAGCAACACCACCATCTGTAAGGTTAAATTCTCTCACAAAACCCTCGGGGTCTACAGTTTCAAAGTAATAAGTTGGAAGATAAGTTGGGGCAGCTGAGGTTGCTATGCAAATATCAGAGAGTAAGGCATTCATGCTTGGGTTGTTCTTTACCTGTTTTCAACACCAAATCAGAGTAAATGTTAGTACAATTCAGCCCCATCATTTGCAGTCACTTTCTTATCCAGGGTTAATCTGAACCACTACATATATTTGGAAATTAAAGAAAAAAAAAAGTACTGGGGCAATTAACAAATTAAAAAACCATTTTAATGAGAAGAAGACAAACCTCATTGCTAGAAAAAATGGTTGGCTGGAGTCTTTTGATGTCAAATGTTGGAATAACAACATTAGTCAATGTCTTTTCCAATTTTGTATGTCCTAGTTTTTCCTTAACAAGGTTATGCAGATATTTCCCATCATACTTTGGTCCAGCTAGAGCTTTGATAATCTTTGTAAGATGAGGAAGTACTGGACAACTGCAATTTGGAAAAAATAAAATCATGTTAAAAACCAAAACATATGGGGTCAAGTCAATAATCAAACAGATATATATATATATATATAAACACTAATGATATTTTTATATCTCATGCTCTAATTCTTACCTGTTCTGTGGGAAGATGCGAGGGCAGTGGTTTAGGTAGAAATCCTTGATATCCTTGGCAGCAAAGACAGGTCGGTTATTTTCATTTGGAGCAGCTAGCATGGCGGTGACAAGACCACCTGTGCTTGTTCCTGAGATAACATCAAAATAATCTGCTATTCTTGCATCTTCACCATCCAGTTTCTGCACCATACATAAGCAAATATAGAGTAAGTACTTGGAAAGATTGCATGTTGAACCCTTATAAATGATTTAACAAAGCAGAACTTCACTAGTAAATGAAAAAAGGTGTTGAATTTCTTTAGGTTTGTGGCATGAAACATGTATGATTAGTATATAATATATTTTTCTACCTGAAGTTCAGATTCTAAAAAACTAAGGATAGTTCCTGGGATAACCCCTCTTATTCCACCACCATCAATGCTGAGAACAGTGATTAGGTTTCCATTAGTTGGAGGATGTAGGGGTACATTTGTTGAAGAGAGAGAGAGATAGAGAGGATTTAAGAGCTTTAGAGAAACTATGAACTTTTAAGGAAGTTAAAAAGAGAGGATTATGTGACTTGAAATGTCTTCTTTTCATGGAAGTATGTGTATTTATAGTACTCCTCAGTCATCTCCTTGTCCGAAGATTCAACCGCGTCATTGGATTGGGTCATAAGCCTTAAAAGAAAGTCATTGGATCAAAGTGTATCAAATTTGACCGATAACTTGTACCTTTTCTGATATTGTTTACGTACATACATACTGAAAATTCATAAACCAATGTAGTGATTGGAAAGTTCGTGTGAATTACAAGCATTGCTTCTTACTTTGTCACAAAAATTGTCCCTTTAGGCTATGGTTACTGTAAGTGAGAATTGTAGGGGTGACCACTTCAAAAAGAATTGTAGGTAAGAATGAGTTTGGTTAGACCATAAAGGCAATATGGTTCTGGTTAGGCAACAGGCCTAACAAAGGTGCTCATGAATGGCTACCCCCAAGTTAATCCCTACCTAGTGGCTAAAATTAAATTTAATATTATTCTCAAGCTATGCTTTTGCCACGTACAATGGCTGCAACATTCAAGAATAACAAAAGAATCAAACTTTGCATTTCACATGTTAATTTGATTCGCAATAGGCGGTGCCTCAAGTAACCAAAAGATGTGTTGGATATATACATGTGAGTAGAATGTTCATATAGAGAAAAAGAAAGGAAGTTGAGAAATTAATATAATATAGTAGAGCTCCTATGTCATATTAAGGACTCAATTGGAGTTTTTCCAATAGTATTATCTTCCCAACATGTTGATGATGTTGGGGAGATAAACACCTTGGACTCAATTGGAGTTTTCCTAAGTATTATCTTCCTGACATGATGGTGATGGTGGGGAGACAAAACACTTTAAGGAGACTTCTTGAGTAGTTAATTTATAGAGACACACTTGGCTCAAAAGGTCTAACTATGAGTTTAACTATGTTATATTAACCACTCATTATTATTATCATCATTCAATTTAGGATTTCAATAAATCGTATACACCTAACCGTTGATCATATCATTGAAAAGTCATTTGGGGTACTTGTCAGAATTCAATATTCAAACAAATGCGTACAATTCAATTACATCTAATGCTTAAAGGAAATGTGAAAAACTAAATAATTCTATTGGCCTTTTGCATTTTGTCTTCAAATCATGTTGAATTATTGACCCTATGTATCTATACCATTTTGCAAATCCGACATGCATGGTTATTCATTCTTAAAAGATTTGATTGTTCTGTCAAAAAGGAAAGGAAGCAAGTCTTACAGCTATGATACTTAGTTTTGGTAAATTTCCCAGTTGACATAGTCAAACTTTAGAGAGAGTTGTCTAGGTTATGCTTCCTTTTCTCTTTGGCTAAAACAAATGTGAAGAAAGGGCAAATGGAATTTTAAATGTGGAGAATATTATATCCATTATCAGAGGATAACTTGCAAATGCAATTCTAGTAACTGAGTACTTGTTAGAATTCAACAATTCAACATATGTGTACCATTCAATGTCAAGCGCTGCATAAGAGAAATGTAAAAACTTGATCATTTCTAGGACCTTCAGTAGAGATTAATGAAAGAAAAAAAAAATTACAGTAGAGATTAATGAAAGAACTGCAGCATGAAATTATGCGACTTGTCTCTAAAACTTAAACTATTAGGAAAATGGTGAATTAAATCATTTAACCATTATTCTAACCGTAAGTAGTTCATATTGAGAGTTTACTAAGTTTTTTTTTGACCGGAACTTTGATTTAGCACCACCGGTTTAGAATTTTCTATGGCAGTATTTGACTTACTGCATTTCCAATCTAGTATTAACTGATATTTGAATTGCTGCAAATTTTTTAATTTTTTATATTATATGATTTGTTTTTTTCTTTTGTCTTTGGTCTTTGCCTTTATTTATCTCTTTGTCTTTGTCTTGTCTCCATATTCTGCACTACTAACAAAAACTTTTCTTTCCTTTACTTTTTTCTTTCTTTCTCACTTGTCCCTATTATTGCCCAGACAAACACTACTCACAACACTAATATTCTCTAATCTCCACAAACTCTACTCTCTCCCTCTCTATCTCTCTTATCTATATAATATAAGAGAGAGTCACAAAGCCAAAAAGCCAAAAAAAAAGAAAAAGAAAACACCACAGGCAGTCAGGCACAGATTCAATTCACAATCACAGAATCACCAACATCAGTTCATCACTCATCAGTAAAAACACAAACACCACAAGTCCACAAGTCCACAACCACAAGCATAGATTGTTAGATTCTGAGAACTGTGAAGGCTGGAGCAGTGGAGCAACGAAGCTGGGCTGGGCAGATCGAGCAACCGTAGGCGGCAGCAAGATGGGTCTCGCGTGGCGGCGTGGGTGTGGCTGTTTCCGGTTTGGGTATGCGACAGCTGACAGCTGACAGGGACGGGTCTCGCGTCATGGCGGCGTGGGTACTGGGTAGCAAGATGGGTCTCTCTCGCGTGGGCGTGGGCAGCAGCGTCTCTGAGTACTCTCTAAGTCTCTCGCCCCTCACTTTCATTTCCTTTTTTCCTTCGTTTTTCGCTTTTCCGTTTGGTTTCGGAGTCTTGGACTGCTGGAGAAATTATAAAATTCACGTTGGGGAAAAGTGACGTTATAAAATTAATTATTGACTTAATAATTTTAATCAAGCAAATTTTTTTTTTTAATGAAATGATAGTTCACCTCACTTGTCTACTCAATAATTTCTCGGACCGCTGGTTTTTCTTATTTTAAAAATTTTACCCACTAATTTTTTTTTTTTTTTTTGGGCCCAGGGGATCCGGCCCCTTAGGACCTCAGAGCATCCACAGCAGTGGAGCAATAATTATAGCTATTTGGCACCACAACAAACCACTTTATCTATTTTAACTACACACGTGCTGCAGCAGTGGATCTATTTTAGCTTTCAACACAATAAAATAATATAAACACCACAATAAAATAATATATATCCACAATCAGCTATTTATTTTTTTTTCACTATTCATCTTCTCTCTGTCTTCTCCCTCACTGCCCTCTCTTCAACCCACAGCCCCTCACGGCACCACCACCATCACCGCCACCACCACCACCACCACTAGCACTAACACCACCACCACCACCACCACAGCAGAAAAAAAAAAAAAAAATCCCACAGCACCACAAAACAAACCCACTCTACCATCAGCCACAGCCAACGCACACCGGAGCACAACCACGACCCAGCAGTGGAGTGGAGGTGAGGGAAGCCACTTCGATCCACCAGGCCGGAGGCGATCGGCTGCGTGGGTTTGAGGCGATCGGCGCCGGGTCGGCGCTTGGGTCTAAGGCGATCGCTGCTGGGCGGCGCTTGGGTCTGAGGCGATCGCCGCTGGGCAGGGGCTTGGGTAGGCGCTTGGGTCTGAGGCGATCGGCGCTGGGCAGGCGCTTGGGTCTGAGGCGATCGGTGCGGTCGGTGGCGAGTGGAGGAAGGAGGAAAAAGAAAAAGAAATGGCGAAGGAGGAGAGGAGCATACCGCGCCGAGTTGAGGACGGCGGTGACGGAACCGGAGTTGAGGATGGCAGTGATTGTAGCGGAGCGTCTGTGGGTGAGCTTGAGAGGCTTGGAGGCTTGAGAGTTCAGAGATGAATGAGAGAGAGTGAGAATACAGTGGGAGTTGAGAGCTGAACAAGAAAGA
This sequence comes from Quercus suber, assembly GCF_002906115.3. Lineage (NCBI taxonomy): Eukaryota > Viridiplantae > Streptophyta > Magnoliopsida > Fagales > Fagaceae > Quercus > Quercus suber. The sequence continues at coordinate 266,608 of NW_027069600.1, read as the reverse complement.
GAGACCGGTTTTGATAAATGAATAAAAAAATGGAAGCAAGTGGATCAGTGGAATAAAAAAGCATTTTTTAGTTTTAGCTCCATGCTACAGTGCACATCTATTTTTAGATGTGCACTGTAGCGAATCATCTAAATATTATTGCTTTAGCTCCACTGCTAGAGCATCATTTTAATGAAAATGGTGCTAAAATTTAGCATTATTGCTTTATACCACCACTGCTGCAAATGCTCTCACCTGGGTCTGTCCCTCGTCAGATACAAAACCCTAAAAATTGAAATAAAACACACACAAACAGCTAAACCTAGCTCAAACCCCTAGAATTGAAAACAAAAAAACCAGAATACCCAAACAGTTAGGGTTTAAGATTCCATGTAATTATGATTAGAGTCCTCAATATATACAGAGAGCTAGAGAGAGAGAGAGAGAGAGAGAGAGAGGAGTACCGTGTTTGAGCATTTTGAGGAAAGCGAGGGAAGAGATATAGACTTGCTCCGACGAGTCGAGAGTCGGAGAATCTGGTGGCGGATGGGCCAAACCACCACCGGCGCCGGCGAACATTCACTGCAATCTCTCCATACCTGACATATAGGGTGTGTTTCTCTCTCTCTCTTCTGAGTTTTCTTTCTTATCAAGATTTCTCTAACGTTCTCTCTGCTCTGCTTTTGCTTGGGCTTCGTCTTTTTATATATTGGTTCGGATCCAATAACATTTATATATGAAAGTTTTTTGGGCCTTTTTTAAATATGGCTCATACTGAAAATAGATGGGCTTATGTTTTGTGTTTCAGCCGCTAGGGATATCTGGGCTAGTCCAGTTTTAAATTCTTTTATTGCAGATCTAGGCCCAAGTATGGGGACTTGGGTTTTTTTTTTTTTTTTTTTTTGGGGTCATGATAGGGCATTAAAACTTAAAACCCAACAAATCCATGAAATTTCCCTTTTGGTAAAGAAATTTTAAAGAGATCCTGTCCTAGGCAAATTTTAACATCTTATTATAAGCCCATCCCACAGGTATCTAAACTCAAATTAGTCTCAAATGGTCAAATATGGAAAATTATTAGGTATTTAGAGAGTATGGTGACATGATACTTCATTCTCTTACATATTCAGTGAACTCTTAATAAATTTAATTAGTGAGACCTGCTAGGAATGTGAGTTGAAAGAGCATCACATCACAATATATAATATATGAGAGTACTTAATAATTATGTCTCAAACATATACATTTACTAGATAATAATTCTTGTATATCCATGAGTGCAATTATTAAAAATAACTACAATTGTATGTGTATCTATGTAGCTTTTTTGTTTAAATAAATAATATATTGTATACCTTCATAGTATTACATAAAAATATAATAAATTCAAATTGAGATTTTTTACATTTTCTAAGTTTAGGCATGAATTTGCCAAAGGCATTGTAGCTGAATTGGCATCTCCTCATGCACAAAGTGCTTGGGGTTCTAGGGAGGAAAGGGTTCGAGCTACGGGATTAGCAGCATGTTGTAATTATCTCTCAAGTTTAGGCATGAATTTGAGTGTAAATATAATTGATACAAAACTAAATGGATTGACACTTAGCATGCAAGTGGAATGCATTAAACATTTAAAGACACTTGGCGTCAAATAATAGTTCAATCTAAAGACACTAGTGGTAAATTGTCAAAATTGATGCCTCTGATCTTGGTTATAGAAGTATTCTTTAAAAAAAAAAAAATTGAGTCTAAAGAACAAGTTATTCATTTCCATTTAGGTGTATAAAATGTTGCGTAACAAAATCATAGTACAATCAATAAGAAATTCTAGATGGTGTTTTATGTATTTCAAAATTCCAATCTTTTAAATTGGAAATCTTTAGTTCAATTTGATTGCAAAAATGCAAACGATATTATATTCAAAGATGTTAAAAATTTACCCTCTAAACAAATTTGTGCAATATGACAAGCTCTTTTAAAGTTTTTATTTATTTTTTAATTTGAAATTGTATATATCAAAGGAGAATCAAACTCTATTCCTGAATTTTAACTTGTGGATTTTTATACTGCTGCTCCCTGTCACTAAAAAGTTCACATATATAATAGTCCCCTGGCTCCTGGCCGTGAAAAGAAATAAATACCCATAAATAAAAGAAAATTACAAACTGGTCATATAGATTATAGAATAATTGGTATCAATCACTATCTACGTTGACTGGTAGAAAATTAGAAATCATGTTTTTTTTAAAGTCAAAAGTCTCTTGCTCATTCCTGCCACCAAACCCTAGAAGAAGAAGAAGAAAAAAGTAAAGAGGAGAGAAGAGTACAACTGTACAAGTTTCATATATACTGTCGGCTCTGGATTTTTTTTTAAGTGGTCAATTGTGTTGTAATTTTTGTGCGTTAAAAGTTGTGTAATTTTTGCTAATAAAGAAGAAAATTGTAGGAAAAACAACTTCAATATGCTGTTAATGGCAAAGTAAGCTAGAGTCTGGGGAGAGGATTTATTTATTTTTAAAAATGAAGCAGTGATTTTAAGAGTACAACTAGCTACTTACATAAGACTTTAGCAAAATTTAAGTAGCAAGTTGTTAAAGGTATATAAAAAAGTGATGTGATTTGTGGGTTTAAATAAAAAATTAATTAAAACTTGTCACTTAATTTTTATTATAAAATTATTGTGAAAATAGTACTAAAATAATTATATTTAAACTTATTTCAATTGAAATTAAATAAAATTTAGAGTTAGAAGGTTCAAAATTTTATTTTAAGGGTTTTAAGCCAAGTCAGGAGTTGATTTGAACCCCAGCCGCCTCTGTATACTATTCAAAAATTCAATAGTCTTGACTCTTCATTATAGCAATAGTTAAAGTGTCAAACTTCGGTCTCATTTAAAAATTAAAAAAAAGGCACACCATACTATTCCATCAAACAAGTATCTGTTCCATCACAAATAAAATATCTCATGCTCTTTTGTTTGATTTTCTATCAATAATCACAATCTTAAATCTTGATTCTAGAAAGAATTCTAAAAAAGTCCTAATTTTTTTTTTAGAAAGACACAGACTAAACACATGTAACGAGTGAGAACCCAAGTTTAATATCACAACATATAAAAATTGGTAACTCTTGAATACTGTGTGAAGGCTTTAAACCCATTGGAAGACACAAATATTAATTGTAGCTTGAAAAACATCACACACGTCTTCTTGGAGATTCTATAGGGTGAGTTATTTCCGCACGGGACAAAAACTTTTCCCTTTCACCAAAAGAATTATTAGAGCATTAGCATTGGGGAATGCTAATGCCATATCTAAGAGAAATTTGACATTTCAAGCCTCAAAACCATCTGCATCAGGGAATGCTAAAACCAAGTATTGCAAATTTTTTTGCAATACTGTTACAATGCAATTCTAAAGGTAGAATTGCACTGTAGCACAATTCTAAAACCAAAAACAATATTTTATTCGGTCTGACTCATCCTCTCTCTTCTCTACTTTCTCTCCATCTCCTTCTTCTCTGTTTGTTGGCGTGGTGGTTTTGCTGCCATGGTTGATGGATTTCTAGATCAACAACAGCAAGATCGGTGGTGGTTTTTTTGTGGGTTTTTCTTGGTGGTTGCTGGTCAGTGTTGTGGTGGGTTTGGTTGGTGGTGGCTGGGTTTGGTGGTGGATGGTGCAAAGTTTGATTTTTGATCAGTGCTGATGGGTTTGTTGGGTTGATGGGTTTGATCGGTGTTGTGGTTGTTGATAGGTTGATGGATCGGTGATCGGTGATGGGTTTGGGATAGGTGATCGGTGATGGGTTGGGGATTGGTGATCAGTGATGGGTTGATGCACAGACTAGGAGTCCTTCCGATCGAGGTGATGTTCAGTGGTACTTTTGCAAGGTCCCTTTGGCTGAGAATGGTGAGATTTTTCTTTTTTTCAAATAATTTTGGAAGCATATGGTTTATCTGGTGCATGAAAAGAAAAAGGAAATGAACAAAGTGGAGGATTTGGTTGTTCGTGGTGGTGGTGGTAGTAGGTGGTGATTTGGGTTTTTGTTTTTATTTAGGTTTGGGGATATATTATTTTATTATGCAGATATATTATTTTAATGAGTAGAATAGGAAAATAAAAGTTTGGGATGTTGGAGATATTGTAAAATGATATGGTATAATTGATAAAATAGCTTTTTGGGATAGTAAAATAGAATAGAGTAGCATTTTCTGATGCTAATGCTCTTATGCAAAGGAATTGAAAATTTGTCTCATATGAAAGGGTCAGTATTCTTGGCATCTTGCACTCAAAAAGTACCAATTTTTTTTATTTATTAAAATGGTATGAATTATATTAATTTTTACGATTCTTAAAAACGTATAATTTTAGATTTTTTCAGTGTTCTTATCAATCATATTCATGTCAAGTGGGAGGTGGTATATCTTATATCCGGCATATATGTCGGGTACCTCACAAGGAGGTGGGATCCACACACTATGGGGCCCACCTCTTTGTGAGGTACCCGGCATATATGCCGGGTACAGGATATACAAAATCATGTCAAGTGGAGTAACGACAAGTACTCACATGTTCTTATATATGTAAATGCTTGCATTTTGTTTTATTTTATGGCATATATATCATCAATCTTTTTTTCTCTTTTTCTTTTATAAAAAAAAAAGCTTTTCAATTTCGAACATGGCTTAATTTTTTTTCTCTCCTTCACCAATCTTTTTATTATTATTATTATTTTTTTAAATTCTGAACCTCTCCATCCATGCACAAACATAATTAAGATTTTTTCTCTAAAAAATAAAAATAAAATAAAGATCTTTGTTCCTAGATTTTTGAAGTACCATTTTCTGTGGTTAAACTGTCGTTTTCCTTTTAATACTTTACAAAATCTTGGTAATTGATTTTTCTAAGTCCTGTAACATTCATGATGTTGATGGATGGGGCTAAGTAAGAGGATGGACTTTATATCTATGATGAATAGTCGGCATGGCAATGTGATGGGTGTTGTCGTGTTGTAGAGGTTGGCTTAGTTTGTGAGTCTTGATAGTCGGCATGGCAATGTGATGGGTGTTGTCGTGTTGTAGAGGTTGGCTTAGTTTGTGAGTCTTGTGATTTATTATATGGAGTTGATAAGGTAATATGGAGATTTGGTATGTAAGATAATGTCTAAAATTCTAATTTGACTTTATCATAGTTGTAGGGTCAATTTTTGTAGCCCAAGCCCAAAAGGTATGGATTGTGAGCCCAATGAACCCAAGACAATGAATTTGTAGAGCGTGGGTGAAAGAACTGGGCTGGATGTAAATTAAACAAGAGCTGATTATGGTATTTACGAATGATCTAACATGCAATCATGCTCGGACAAGGGCAAATGTGAAAATCCGAAGAGACATTTTATTGAATGAACGTTTGTTACAGTTCTTAGAGCTACAGTAATGGTGTTTTCTTCCTTTCTCTTTTTTTTGTTCCCTCCCTCATTATCAGAGGCCTCTCCTCCTTATATAGCATCTTCTCCCTTCATCTTCATCGTCCACTTGTTCATCATCTAAACGTCCACTTGAGTGCATGTCCCATCATGTATCTTCTTTGGCCTTGTGTGAGTGGCGGTAGCTAAGATTGTACTGTTCAGGAGTCTTCCCACATTAATGCGGCCAGAAAGGTAGGTGCAGTGCATTTAATGTGGTGGTTGAAGTTTGTCTTCTAGATATTTCTCCGTTCTTGCTATCCTCATGCGTGCCTGAGGTTCATCTTTATCATTAGAATTGTTTGGAGGATTACTTGAACTTCCCAGACATCTATTTGACCAAGCTTCTTCGGATCCGAGGACAATGGCCTCTTTGGACAATTAAACATCTCCTCGGACTATACCCCCCGTTCATCTCTAGGCATGTTTCTTTCACGTGGGCTTCTTCTCGAGTACTCTCGTCTCTTCGGACAAACAGTAGCCCTCGAATAGGACCGTAGGCCCAATATACTAGGTTGGGCTTTTCACCCCCAATATAGTATTTTTGCTTTGTCCAAGAAAAGTATTCATTAACTACCAGGAATTATTTTCAGAAACATTTTATTAAGAAAATAATGAAATAATAATAAATGTTATTGACAGCTTTTTATATAGTGGTGTCAAACTTTTCCACTATAATTTATTAATAATTATCTTAAGAGCATAAGTTAATATAACTCATTAACAATTGGCTTAAATGCATCATTAACAATACCTTTATTATAAACTCATGCGCAGTTTATTCTTTTATGATGTATTTATTTGACAATGTTAAACAAAGTCAATTGATGCACTTAACTACCGTATCCAGCGGGATTATTAGAGCATTCACATTAGTGGATGGAAACTCATGTATAATAGAAAAAATTACTATTTTTACACATTTTGTCTCAAAATTGCTCCACATCCGTGCTTCCAAAGTCTTATATAATCATGTATATTTATCCATGAGCTACAGTAATCGTGTATATATACACAGTTATTGTAGCTCATGTATTTATTATTTTATTAATATCAGTTCGCACCAATTTTTCTCTCTCTTCTCTCCGTGCACAACTACCTCAGCTCCTCATCTTCTTCTCCTCAGATGCACACAAACACAAACACACCCACACACAAACACGTCCACATACTCAATACACAAACACACCCACATACAAACAAACCCACACAGACAAACCCACGCTACAGTTGCTTGATCGGTGCTTGCGCTACAGTTGCTTGATCGGTGCTTGCGCTACAGTTGCTTGATCGGTGCTTGACCGAGAGGGAGTGGGTCTTGCTGGAGATCGGTGCTTGCTGGAGATCGGTGCTCGGAGATCTGACTGGTGCTTGTTGGAGATATGACCGGGTACAGAGTTGGGTTTTGTTTGGAGATTGGGTCTTGTTTGAGAAGTGAAGCTGTCTATGGAGATCTGACCGGTATAGAGATGGAGATAAAGAGACAGATGACCGATCGGTGCTTGCTGGAGATTTGACCGATTGGTGCTTGAGGAGTGAAGCTGATCGGTGCTTGGAGATCTGATCAGTGCTTGTTTGGGTCTTGTTGTTTGAGGAGTGAAGCTATGGAGATCTGACCGGTTTTGTTTGGAGATTGGGTCTTGTTGTTTGAGAAGTGAAGCTGTGGAGATCTGAGATGGAGATAAAGAGAGAGATGAGTAGAGAGAGATAGCAACAGATCGGGAAAATGGGTAGAGAGAGTGAGAGAGAGAGAGAAAACGCGTATGTCAATAGGTAATTGAGTGAAATAATAAAAAAATTGGGAAGAATGAATATTTATTAAAAAATCTTGTAAAATAAATAAACTGATGTGGGTGTTTTATAAAAGTGAATGTGTAAAATAGAAAAAGTAAATTTTTAGTGTAAAAATAAATGTGTAAAATACACATTGATGTAAATGCTCGGATGTACCTCAGCATTGATTGTTATAGTTGGCTAATGAGTGCTGTTTACATACAGTTCTCTCAATATTTCGTGGCCCATATATGTTCGTACACAAAATTGAATGTACAGTGGGTATGCCGTATGGATAATGGGTATGGATAACGCTCACCAAAAGTAGAAACAACTTTTCAAAGCTGACGTTTCTCAAAAAAAAAACTTTTCAAAGCTGACAGCACGCTTAATTTCAACTAGTTTTGAAAATATCTGGATTTGGTGATATTATTAAAAGGTTGATTAATCTATTAAGTAAATCACTTTCCTGGTTGATTCAACAAATTCATCATCGCTAAAGCTAAAGTCATTATTGATTATTTCAATTTCCAACCACCGATGGTGAAATCAAGGACTAGATTTCATTTTCTTGGTCACGCAATTGTGGAAATTTGATCATATTACCATTTATTGGAAGCTCTCTCTTCTTCACTTTCCTCGTAAGTCGTAACCCATTACACGCACGAGGCAAGAAAAATTGTACTACAAAACAAGGAGTAAAGTACTCAGAAATTTGACTAAAGAAACGAGATTTAAAAAAAAAAAAATTCTTTTGAATTAACAAAAAGAATACATAGAAGCTAAATTTGCTTTCATTATCAATTACAAATCACCCACCAAAAAAAGAAAAAAAACATTTGTGTCAGTGTCAAGTTATCTTACCCAACATTTTATTCAAACCAATACTACCAGAGAATCAAAAGGTGGGATTTTTTTTCTCAAAAAAAAAAAAAAAAAAGGTGGGATTTTTGTGTCCCATCCTCAATGTTACAACATTTTAATATAAAGACAAGGCTTATGCTAATGCATTAATACACTAGACACGATGGGATATAAACATGTATCCGTATTTTAATATGTCCGGTGTATTGATGCATTAGATATAATCTCAACCCTTAACACAATATTAGCAAAAGAATTATATGCTAAGTCTACTAAGACCATTTGTTTTGTGAGTACTGGTGGCTTGATGAGCATGTCCAGCGGGGGACTTTGCATGGCGAAGGTGCCTTTCTTGGGAGAGTAATTTTGCAAACCTGCAACAACATTAATTATATGCTTTTGCATTAGCTTAATGTGAAAACTAAAAACAAAACTTTTTTCCTAAAGAAATTGTAGAATATATATATAATAACAGTTTGATATATTTATTTTTAGTACCTTGTGAGGGCAGCTTCATTAGTTTCATGGTTAGAAGCCTCATAAACTCCTGTCTCCAAGTTCACCCTAGCAACTGGTTTCTTTAGCAATTCTTCACCAGCTATCACAAGATCATCCAAATTTTGTTTTGTGGCCACGTCCACAGAAGTTACTGTCCCAACCAAGGTATCGTCCTGCATTGTTTTGATTCAAACTTGTCTATGTTAATTATGTGAACAAGAGCTTTTGACTTTTATACCGTGAATTTTATTACATAAGACTTGCATAACAATGTGTCAATTCTTAAATACAAAACATAAAATGTAAGAAAAATATCAAAGTTTTTATTAATTTTAATATAAATGTTTCAAACTAACGTTGTAATAATAAATGTGATCATTATCACTTCAACTTATAATAAATAAATGTTTAAATCAATTTTTTTTTTGATGGGAAAAAAAAAAAATCTCACAATATTTTTATGATACCTTTATTTTTAGTTGTAGTGAATTTGTGTATAATCTTATTTTATTTTGACCTATGATGAATTGACGCTCAACTTGTCAAGAAAATATTATGAAATTTTGTTGTGCCCGTAAAAGAACTCGATTGGTGAACATCGATTGGTGAACATCGATTTATAGGATTTGTGTGATAAAATATGTACTAACCCCTAGTCTCACCCAAAAAGTAATTAAAAAAATTTATTTATTACTATATTATTGATGTGTCATTAATTACATTCATTGACAGGAAGTTATTAATTTTTTTTGGGTAATAAAATTGGACATAGTTGTAGTATTTTCTTATGTATTTCTTTTCATTATGGAAGGTCTGAATGATATAGATGTACCTGAATTCGCAGGTAATTTTTCTCAGAATGAAGGGCTTGAAAAACCACAGAGAGGTGGAGATCAACCATATCTGCACTTGCATGAGAAAATAAATCAATAATTGGGGTGGAACCACCACTTGTTAACCAGTCTAGCAGGCCCCACTTCGCTGCCTTGAGTGCCCTGTATTTTCCTTCTGCTTTTTGTGAGCCAGTTCCTAATGATATCACTAGAAACCTTCCATAGTCCATTGGTTTTATTGGGAAGAAGTCAGAATTTCCTTGAAGGATCTGCTTTGTCACTTCACCAATGGCAAGTAAAGCCTGAAATTATACCAATTTAGTAATATTATAATAATGGTTAAATAATTAAATTTATTATTTTTTAAATAGGTTTATAATAAAAAAAATATTAGGAGATTAATTATATATAATAATCATTAGAGTCATGTGAAGTTTGTAAAAGACATATACCGGATTATTAGCAGCAACACCACCATCTGTAAGGTTAAATTCTCTCACATTCCCCTCGGGGTCTACAGTTTCAAAGTAATAAGTTGGAAGATAAGTTGGGGCAGCTGAGGTTGCTATGCAAATATCTGAGAGTAAGGCATTCATGCTTGGTTTTTTCTTTACCTGTTTTCATGACCAAATCAAAGTAAATGTTAGTACAATTTAGCTCCATCATTTGCAGTCACTTTCTTATCTGGGGTTAATCTGAGCCACTACATATATTGTGGAAATTAAAGGGAAAAAAAAAAGTACTGGGGTTAAAAAACCATTTTAATGAGAGGAAGTGACAAACCTCATAGCTAGAAAAAATGGTTGGCTGGAGTGTTTTGATGTCAAATGTTGGAATAACAACATTAGTCAATGTCTTTTCCAATTTTGTATGTCCTAGTTTTTCCTTAACAAGGTTATGCAGATATTTCCCATCATACTTTGGTCCAGCTAGAGCTTTGATAATCTTTATAAGATAAGGAAATACTGGAGAACTGCAATTTGGAAAAAATAATATCATGTTAAAAACCAAAACAAATTGGGTCAAGTCAATAATCAAACATATATATATATTATTGATATTTTTATATCTCATACTCTAATTTTTTACCTGCTCTGTGGGAAGATATGAGGGCAGTGGTTTAGGTAGAAATCCTTGATATCCTTGGCAGCAAAGACAGGTCGGTTACTTTCATCTGGAGCAGCTAGCATGGCAGTGACAAGACCACCTGTGCTTGTTCCTGAGATAACATCAAAATAATCTGCTATTCTTGCATCTTCACCATCCAGTTTCTGCACCATACATAAACAAATATAGAGTAAGTACTTGGAAAGATTGCATGTTGAACCCTTATATATGATTTAACAAAGCAGAACTTCACTAGTGAAAGAAAAAAAGTGTTGAATTTGTTTAGGTTTGTGGCATGAAACATGTATGATTAATATATAATATATATAATATATTTTTCTACCTGAAGTTCAGATTCTAAAAAACTAAGGATAGTTCCTGGGATAACCCCTCTTATTCCACCACCATCAATGCTGAGAACAGTGATTAGGTTTCCATAAGTTGGAGGTTGTAGGGGTACATTTGTTGAGCCCATTGGGATAAAGATGCAGGTAAGGAGAGAGAGAGAGAGAGAGAGAGAGAGAGAGAGAGAGAGGATTTAAGAGCTTCAGAGAAACTATGAACTTTTAAGGAAGTTAAAAAGAGAGGATTATGTTACTTGATATGTCTTCTTTTCATGGAAGTATGTGTATTTATAGTACTCCTCAGTCATCTCCTTGTTCTAAGATTCAACTGCGTCATTGGATTGGGCCATAAAAAGTCATGGGGTCAAAGTGTTTCAAATTTGACCAATAACTTGTACTTTTCTGATATTTTTTACGTACATATATACTGAAAATTCATAAACCAATGTAGTGATCGGATCGGGTGAATTATAAGCATTGCCTCTTACTTGGTCACAAAAATTGTCCCTTTAGGCTATGGTCACTGTAAGTGAGAATTGTCGGTGAGACCACTTCAAAAGAATTGTAGGTAAGCATGAGAATTGTAGGTGAGACCATAAAGGTAATATGGGTCTAGTTAGGCAACAGGCCTAACAAAGGCGCTTATGAATGGCTACCCCAAGTTAATCCGTACATAGTGGCTAAAATTAAATTTATTATTATTCTCAAGCTTTGCTTTTGCTACATTCAATGGCTACAACATTCAAGAATAACAAGTCTTTACATTTTACATGTTAATTTGATCCGCAAAAGGTGGCGCCTCAAGTAATCAAAAGATGTGTTGGATATTTACGTGTGACTAGAATGTTCATATAGAGAAAAAGAAAGGAAGTCAAGAAATTAATATAATATAGTGGAGCTCCTATGTCATATTATGGACTCTATTGGAGTTTTCCCAAGAATTATCTTCCCAACATGATGATGACGATGTTGGGGAGATAAACACCTTAGACTCAATTGGAGTTTTCCTAAGTATTATCTTCCCAACATGATGGTGATGTTGGGGAGATAAAACACTTTAAGGAGACTCCTTGAGTATTTAATTTATATAGATATACTTAACTCAAAAGGTTTAACTATGAACTCAACTTTGTTATATTAATAACTTATTATTAATGTTATTTTTCAATTTAGGACTTCAATAATGTGTATACACCCAACCAGTTATCATATCACTGAAAAATCATTTGAGGTACTTGTCAGAATTCAATATTCAAACAAATGTGTACAATTCAATTACATCTAATGCTTAAAGGAAATGTGAAAAACTTGATAATTCTATTGGCCTTATGAATTTTGTCTTCAAATCGTGTTGAATTATTGACCCTATGTATCTATACCATTTTGCAAATCCGACATGTATGGTTATTCATTCTAAAAAGATTTGATTGTTCTGTCAAAAAGGAAAAGAAGTAAGTCTTATAGCTACGATACTTTTAGTTTTGGTAAATTTTCCAGTTGACATAGTCAAACTTTTGAGAGCGTTGTCTAGGTTATGCTTCCTTTTCTCTTTGGCTGAAACAAACATGAAGAAAGGGCAAATGGAATTTTAAATGTGAAGAATATTATATCCATTATCAGAGGATAACTTGCAAAGGCAATTCTAGTAACCGAGTACTTGTTAGAATTCAACAATTCAACATATGTGTACCATTCAATTTCAAGCGCTGCATAAAAGAAATGTAAAAACTTGGTCATCATCTTGGCCTTATGCATTGTTTTCAAAACTTGATCGTTTCTAGCACCTTCAGTAGAGATTAATGAAAGAAAAAAAAATTACAGTAGAGATTAATGAAAGAACCACATAATGAAATCATGCGACTTGTCTCTAAAGCTTAAAATAATAGGAATGGTGAATTAAATCATTTAGCCATTATTCTAACTGTAAGTAGTTCATGTTGAGAGTTTACTAAGTTTTTTCTTGACAGGAACATAGATTTAGCACCACCTGTTTAGAATTTTCTATGGCAGTATTTGACTTACTGCATTTCCAATCTAGTATTAACTGATATTTGTATTGCTGCAATATTTTTAAATCAATTATTTGCAGTTTACTAGCAAGGTAGGAAGAAGATTAATTTATGTTTTGAGAAGGGAACAAATTTAGTATGAAAATTGATAATATCTTTCCTGTTAGACCTTATAACATTAGGAATAAGCAGGATGACAACATTGGAAAAAGACACATCAACATACATCTCAGAAGACCATCATAAGTTAAAAAAAAAAAAAAAAATTCACAGAAGCTAGTGCATGGGTGGTATATATTAAATGATATATTATTATTATTTTTTTTTTATACAAGATACTTTAGTCTAATCTAAGTGTATATGTGTGTAAAACTCCATCTTAAAGACTTGAAACATGACCTTTGTCCCCCACATTCTATAAACACTTATATTTGTAAGTGACCATCGCATTAAGAGTACACGATTGTAATGATATATTACTAAAGGTTTAAAGCTTGGCTTTCCTTGTTTTTATATTAGGAAAATGCACAAAAGTGGAAGCCAAAAAAGTAAATTGTGAAAGATGAGTCTTCTATTGCCCAATTTTGACGGCACAAACTGATAATATTAACAATAACATTCTTGACAAATGTAAGTGCACCCATACCCGGCCGCAAGACATTTTTTTATGCATGGCTGAGGGCTAGAAGCCAGAGCAAAGACAATACAATTCACATGGATGGCTATAGATCCAACTCAGGATAAACAAAACACCAATTAGAATAAATACTAAAAACAAGAACAACAACAATAATAAACAATACATTAAAACTTAAAGCTCAATCTGTCTCCCACAAGACTAGCTGATATCTTTACCAAGCCTCCTCCACCAAGATGTTTTCGTGCATTAGCTGCCAAATTCAAGTTGGTCTCCACTCACCCAAATGAGTTTGTGAGTGGCTGTTAGAATATAAGCCCAAGGTGCTTAGGCCAATTATTCTAGGTTTCTTGTACTACACCTATATTACTTATTCAACGTATCTGTCTGCCTATATAAAAGACAGACCTTTTGTACTTTATTCTATTTAGTTTAATACACAGTCTTTTAGACTTTAACAAGAGGACTCAAGCAAATTACTGACTAGGCTCCATTTCATTGCACTGGAAGCCTGTTCAAAGTTTCATGGAAATATGTTATATTAACTTTATATCATTTCTGCAGTTCTTAGATTAACATCAGTTACGTTTCGCATCTCATTTCTGCAGTGATGAGGTTTCGCGACAGTGCTTCTCTTTTGAGAGTAGCTTTGCAAACCTGCATTATTTAGATAAAAGCTATTGTTATTATTAACAATGCAGATTTTTTTTACTTCACAAAAATTTGAATAATTTACACCTTATCAGAGCCTCCTCATTAGTCTCATGTTTAGTAGGCTCCAGATTACCCGTCTCTAAGTTCACCCTTGAGATCGGTTTCTTTAATAATCATTCTGCAACTTTTGCAAGATTTTCCATATTCTCCTTGGTGGAAATATCAGCAGAAGACACTTCTCCCTTTAGTGTATCGTCCTGAAATGTCAATGTTAAAATAATTTTTAAATAATTAAAGTTGTCTTTTTCTATTGACTTAAACTTTTAGAACAAGTGGTAACTAATTTATCACTCTCATATTAATGTGCCAACATGGGTATTGACTATGAAGTTACATCCCTTGCACTTTTTGGACTCAAGGCATCAGTTAAAATCAATCAATGAAATACTGAATTGAATAAAACTTGAGTATAGTAGTATATGCACACATTGGACTTAAGCATTGAAGTTTAATTATTACCTGAATTCGGAGGTAGTTATTTTCACTATCGAGAGCTTTAAAAACAACAGAAATGTGGAAGTCCACTATATCAGCACTTGCTTGAGTGAACACATTCACCAATGGGGCAGAGTGACCACTAGTTAACCACCCGAATATACCCCACCGACATGCTTCTTTGGCAGTGTATTTCTCTTCAACTTTTGTTGAACCAGTTCCTAGTGATAGAACCAGAAATCGACCATAATCTGCTGCCTTTATGGAACTGAAGTTAGGACTCCCCCGGTTAATCTCTTTTGTCCCTTCGCCAATGGCAATCAAAGCCTACAGAATCATATGAGAATTAGACAATGATATAGATAAGAGAGTACGATTCCGGAGAGAATAAAAAAGCGACGTATACTAAACTTATTACCAGATTATTAGCAGCTACACCACCATCAATAAGATTGAATTTTCTGAAAGTAAGGCATCCTAGTGTGCATGGTTCTTCACCTAATTAAGGCATGGATACAAATATATGTTAGTTCTTTTTTTGTTTATGTGAAGTGTTAATTCCTTCTCATTAGACTGGATTAATTTCAGGTAAAGTTAAAAACTTGGATTAATTTAAAAACCTCATTGCTGGAGAAAATGGCCGGCTGGAGTTGCTTGATGTCAAAGGTTGGGATTACCAAATTGGTCAGTGTGTGGCGTAATTGAGTATTCCCTAGTTTTTCCTTCAGAAGGCCATGAAGATACTTTCCATCGTATTTTGGTCCTATTATGGCTTTGATCAATTTTGTTGCTTGGGCAAATGGAGAACTGTTGCTTAAGCAGATTAGTATAGTGTTATTTAATATGGAATAAGACATAGTGATAGCATGAAAAACATTGAGGCTCAATTGTTACCGATCTTGAGGAAAGATTTTGGGTCCATTATCAAAATAGAAGGCCTTGATGTCTTTTGCAGCATACATGGGGCGTTTGTTTTCATTTGGTGCAGTTAGCATGGTAGTCAAAAGACCTCCCGTGCTTGTCCCTGCGATCACATCAAAATAATCTGCAATTCTAGCTTCAGGGCCATCAATTTTCTGCACCACAAGGTAAAAAATGTAAAAAAAACCATGTGACAGAAATAGTCATATGTTAATTGCCATTACTATTTTGAATAACTTATATGTAGTACCACTTTAGTCAATTTTTATAAAGCTCAAGCTTGTCAAATGGTCTTCTGGAAGTTAATCTACACGCATGGCTTGTAAGTGACTATATTGAGATGAAAGTTACTAATCAAACCCATTTTTTATTTGGAAAAAAAAAAAAAAAAAAACCAATTATGCAAGCTACCAATGATTGATTTCTTTTTCCTATTAAATAAGAACTTTAGATTGAAAACTAATATTTCAACTTTATACGCATAGATGACATGTGCCAACTGGCTGGTATATAACAATATTGTAACCTGTAACTTAGAATCAAGGAAGCTAAGTATGATTCCTGGAATAATCCCCCTTATTCCACCTCCATCAATGCTAAGAACAGTAATGAAGTTTCCATGTGTTGGAGGCCGCAGGTGTCACGCCCCAAACCCAAAAGGGTCCAAAGCATGAGAAATACATCCCAAGGGTACTTGTAGATTTTTCCTTTTTGGACAACCTACTATAGGAGATCTTTATTTTCCTTTCATTTCCACATGATAAGAATGTATAACCATAAATCTCCACATTACAAGTCAGAGCTCTATAACACATTTACGAACAATAACTAAAAATCATGTGCTTCCACATAATACATGAATATATTACAAACTCTGATTAAATTACACAAAGTGACAATCTTATCAAGAATAATGATCTTAACATCGAGTCTAGGCCTACCATGCCAAAGGCTAACAAACTTCAAGCGACCAACCTCCAATACAATTAATTAAGGCATCATTGAACTTAGCAAGATTAAGTCACCAACCATTTATAGCAAAAGTCTCCAAATTTAACATAGCATTCCAATCATCACCAATGATGTAAGCTCCATAGCCAAGATATAACTAATAAATCTGAAAAACTGTTAAAGGGTGGGATGAGCTAAAGCCCAGTAAGTAGCATATTTAATGGGGGTGGGGGAAATACAAGTTTCATATTCAATAATAATAATATGACAAGAATGATTTAATAATAAAACACAAAGTTTCTCAAAGTAAATACCTTGAAACTATACATTATAATTTGTGAGCATCAACAATACAATTTCCAAAGCCATAATATCTAGCATAAGATAAATTATCACAAATCTACCATACTACCACATAGACCGGTCAGGAAATCCACCCATTCATAACTGACATGATATTGTCCTCTCTGGTATGCAGACTCTTGGCCCCATGGACAGCAGCCTCACCCATACCCTCAAGGTTTTTCTCTCCCCACATAGGCAGCAGAGAGAGCGCGTCAAATAGGACCTCTCTTGCATGTGGTCTCTTGGCCCCATGGGCAGCAGCCTCACCCACACACAATCAAGGAACCTCTTCCCCCCATGGACAGCAGGGAAGAATACGTCATCCAAAGTGAAAGGGCACTGACCTGAATTTGATTCCATTGTCACAAAGACCACGAAAACCAAATCAGGTGATCACCGGGAAATCACATATGGCATAGTGTTAAAACCACATAAGCTCATAGGTTATATTACTTTGAAACACATAGTTCATATTCAGGTAGTTTCAGAAAACCTTAAATAATCTAACTTCTACAAAGTTTGTAAGGTTTTCAACTTCATTCTTGTCAAAAGATTTTCCATATATTTCCCAAATAATACAAGACAAGATAAGCATCTCTAAATTTTTCAATATACAGTAAAATCAATGATTTTCTTATCAAAGATTAAATAAAAGATGCTCATTCTTTCATATCAACAATTCATGCATTTTCTCAAATGCAATACCAAATATGATGCATTTTCATATATAATCATATATATATATATATTAAGGTTACGACACAGTAGTTTTTAGGAAAATATAGTTTCCATAGATAATTTCCAAAAACGTGTCTAATCCAAAAACAATATTTATGTTATTTTTCAAAATCCCATTAAAAAAACTACTTACCTCGCAACCGCGAAAGCCTAATTTTCCAAGCTCCAAAGAGATTAGATAGAACCTAAACAATATCAAGTATACCTATCACAATAAATATAGAGCTTGAAATTGCATCTAGCCACAATTTAGGAATTGCCAAATAATTACTTAATTAGGCAACCCTAGTATTCAACCTCACATGCAATGTATTCCACTTCCAAATTTTCTCAAAACAATTTAATTTGCAAGGCATAGACTCCCATTTATACTCATAAATCATTCGAGGTGTCATATCTAACATCAGAACCTCCACACTTTATAAGTACTTCTCATAGAATTCATATAACATCATCAAGTGACCCATGACACCAAAATCATAATTTTCTCAAAGACAAACAATTTAAATCTTTAACTAACTCCAAATAATTAATAAAAATTATATTCACCATCTATCACATACTATAACTCAAAACCTCTAAATTTTCACCATAACAAGCCTTAGATAGCCATCATTGTAAAAATCATTAACTCACTCATCAAATACATCCACCAAGACCAAAACCCATACATATAAACACATGAATATCATTTCCAAAACTCTTAAGTCACATGAATATCATTATTAAAACTTGGGTAAAATAACCTCAAACAAGAACATTAATACCCATCAAAAGAGATTAGAACTTTTACCTCAAATAACTTATGTGAAGGTGTGATGTTCTTGAGGGTTTTCCAGTGATTTGCCGGAAAAAATGGTGGAGAGGATGATGAGGAGTGTACCGGTGGGAGAGTGAGGGAGAGGAGTGTGTGTATGTGTGGTGTGTTGAGTGAAAATGAAAAAGAAAAGAGAAACAAGAATGAGACAACCGGCCAAAGAGAGAAAAGAGAGAATTGTGAGATATGTGGTGGGAATGGCTGGGGTAGGTGGGGTAGTTGGGAGGCACATGGGAACCATTAAAAATCTGCCCTTATTCTTCTTCTTCTTTCTTTCTTTTCCTTTTTCTTTTTCTTTTTTTTTCTTTTCTTTTTTTTTTTTTTTTTTTTTTTTTTTTTTTTTTTTTTTTTTTTTTTTTTTTTTTTTTTTTTTTTTTTTTTTTTTTTTTTTTGACTTGCTGGGACGTTACAGGAGTGGTGATATTGTTTTTTCCATAAGGGACTGGGATGAGAATATGATTATGGGGCTAGGAGGTTAATTGTGCTGCCGGAAACTACATAGTGCCAATCTATTTATAATCCTTTAAGCTTTCAAGAACTGGTTAAGAATCAACATTTTCATCATTTTTATGGGACTAATAATGCTGTAATAAGGACCATATGCATACATAGTGGTTTCTTCAATATGGTTTGAGTTGATACGTTGCTTTATCATTGACAGGAACAACAGAGTATTCCATTTCCTTATAGTGAACTTTCTTTAGCAAAGAAGAAATTGCATCTTAGACGCTACATATACAGGAATTGTAGTTGAGACTCCAGGAGAATTGCAGGTAAGAAGAATTAGGTGAAGTGATATCCTAATGGCAATATGGATAGTGGATTTCATTATCTAGCAAAAGGAATTTTAAGGCGGGCAATAAATTTTGGATTTAAATATCCTATCCAATGACTCTTTTTTGGTTTAATTTCAATAAGTTTAAGATATAAATATTTTCACAATTCTTTTACAACAGTGGAGATTTCACAATTCTTTTACAACGGTGGAGATGATATGTTATGATAGATGTATAATAAAATGATGTTACTAGTGTGAGTCCATGGCTGTGTTTGTTTTGCGTAAAATGTTTTCCGGAAAATACATATTTTCCGGAAATGCTATTTTCCGGAAAAGGAAAATGTATTCAGGGCGTTTGGTTGTTTCGGAATTCGTTTTTACAGAAAATCAATTCTGGTGTTTGGTTCGTTCAAATATTTTACGGAAAATACTTCTTGTTTTACGGAAAATCAATTCTCATGTTTGGTTCAGGTAAACATTTTACGGAAAATGAAATTCACTTTTTCCGGAAAATCAATTTCCATGTTTGGTTTGTGAATTAATTTTACGGAAAATATGAAATGCCTTACAAATTTCTACTCCTACATTATCTAGACAAACCTGTAACAATACAAAACTAATCATCCACTTCAACATACACCTGCATTGCGTATTCATATCTGTAACAGTACAAAAATAATCATCTACTTCAACATCAAAAATAATCATTTAAATATACCGATAATATTAATATAAAAATAGCCACATTCATCGTTCACCATTGTCATTACACCTCCATGGTGTACAAAAATGATACCTACTCATGGTATCTGAACAGTACAAATACATAATTTGGGCAATTGTATCGTCCTAATAATACAAAATACTACATATATATTACAATGGTAGATCAATACTAGTATTACAACAAAAGTGAATTCCTAAAGTTACCGTCACAGTCTACATGAAACAAGCAAGTCAAAGTTGTGAGAAAAAAAAACTATCCAACCATATCTTTCGCAGCCTAGCATTCTTGGCTAGAAATCCCCGTGCTACCTTCTCATTTTTACACAGATGGTCAAGCGCAGTTGCGAGCATTTCTTCGCTATACCCATCCGCCATCATAGCCATAACCTCATTATAAAGAGATGTGTAATCCACCGGGCCCCGATTGATTTCTTTAAGAGCCGTAGCTATTTCCTTCAACTGATTAGACAGATCAGTCAACATGCTATCATCAGCAGTAGAAGGTGCACGCCCTCTTTTGCGGGACTTGGAAATTCTCGACCCAGTGGTGGATGACTCGACTGCATTTTTACCTTTTTCGACCACATCTTCCTCCACATTATCTGCAACAAATTCAGCACTGTCGCCATTATCTGGCTCATTTTCAATATCTACATAGGACTTTGAAAAGCCACCTGTGGCTGTGTCCTTCCCCACGACAAGAGCTAACTCATCATACATCTCTATTTTCTTGTTTAGAAACTCTGCACGTTTTCGATGCGCCTGTAAGGGAGAAAGGAACGTTTAATAACAATGCAATAATCACTTCACTCATAAATTCTATATTCAATGCAATATTCATGTCAGTAAATGTTTTAGGTCAATGATAAACAAACAAATCTGTTATTATATGAAAAATATAGTGGGTGTCCATCCTTTTCAAATTAAACATAAAATCATGGTATGGAGTAGATGCTGAGTTTAAACATCTAGATATGGTGGTGTGACATTACTCTTGGACTATGGACAGTAAACTGTACTAGGCAGGATATGGTTGAAACTTTGAATATCTTTTCAAATAATTCTTTGCCTTCAATTTCCAAACTAAGATATGACTGTCTTTCTTTTTTTTTTTTTTTTTTTTTTCATTTACAACTCTTTAAAATACCAAATAATTGACAAAAGCAATGGAATCCTAACAAAGAATGACATTATAAATTTCAATTTTTGGACAAAAACATATATTATCATTTATATTAAGAAAATATAGTTGGAAGGCATACCATAACTTCTTCTTGGTATGTCTTTGCATCGCACGTTATCATTTTAGGTTGTCATCCCAACCAAATCCACTTTTCTTTCGAAGTTTCTCAATAGTAGACCACATGGTCCTTAGAGTTCGCATCCGATTATCAACATAGGATGGGTGGCACTTAACCCCAAATTGGGCAGTTATCTCCTTTGCTACAAGAGCAAAGGAGCCTGCCCTGAAGGTGCTAGAGGGCTTGTTGCCCTTTGCAGCCTCTTGTGCAAGTATCCTCAGCATCATTTCATGCATGGGAGGCAGCCACTTGAATTGCTTGTTGCTGGTTACCTTCTCTTTGCCCTTTGACATTACTATATATGAAAATTGTATAGTCAGAATAGCATTTAAAAATGAGAGTAGCATTTAGTAATTATGCCGGAATATGAACAACAAATCAAACAA
>NW_027069600.1:52507-244970 GCF_002906115.3 Quercus suber | reverse complement strand
TTCCACTGATATAATCAGACCACATAGCTTGATATATCTCATCTCTCTTAGCATTCCACAATTTACTGTCTTCAATGGACTCTCGACGTGATTGTGTTTCTTGTTGGGGGTTACTAGACTCTACTTCGTTCATTGCAGCTTCCATAATATGGTCATGTGGTTCAACCCCCATAATGTGATTATGAACCACACAACATGCTAACACTACTTTCACTTGGGTTTCAAAAGACCAAAAAGGTTCTGCATCCAACACTCGAAAACGTTTCTTCAACACTCCAAACCCTCGCTCAATGGTAGTTCTCAATGAAGAGTGTCGCAGGTTGAACAATTTTTTCTCATTCTCAGGAGGATGATCACTAAACTCTTTTAAGTGATATTGCACACTTCGATAAGGTGACAATATCCCATTTTTATTACCATACCTAGCATCACCAAGATATATTTACCTACATATATTAAAAAAATAAAACCAAATCACTACTATGCTTAAGAAAACGCACAATATTTATTAAACTAATAAACAAAAGGTGAAGTAAACGTATAATACCGTTGGGAATTGAAAATCCCCTTGGCCTAGCAAATGCATCATTTAACACACGTGAATCATGTGCACTGCCTTCCCATCCAGCCAATACATAAGTAAACTTTAAGTCAAAACTAATGGCAGCTAACACATTTTGTGTGGTTCCATCTTTGCGACCACGAAATCTTCCTTGTATTTCAAGTGGCACAGATGCACGAACATGTGTACCATCTATTGCTCCAACACAATCCTAATTTTTGACAGACATAATGGTTTAAAATTACACAAATCTTCATAATTTACAAAAATACACAAGTCGCAATATTTACCTTAAAATATGGGTAGAACCTTCTGCTATTCCTTATCTCTTGGGGTGTATCTTCGTTACGTAGTCTTATTAGAGTTTTATATAATTTCAGGACCCCCCTAAGGACGACCTTAAAGTATCTATGAACAGTCTCAGTTGATTTATAAATTCGACTACCCATTACACGAAACCTCACATTATGACCAATAATGTGTAAGAAAATAAACACTTGCTCCGTAACCAGGGCCGGCTGAACCATATAAGCAATTGATGCAATTGCCTAAGGCCCCCAAATAAAAAAAGCCCCTACTAGTAAAAAAAAAAAAAAATTATATATATATTTAAAATATATTTATATATATATTTTAATTACAAAAAATATATATTTTTTAGGTACTTTTATTGGTCAATAAAATGCATTAAAAAAACCACATTGTATCTTAAAATGCAGAATACTGCACCATAACAGTGCATACAACTTGATAGGATAAGACTACACAGTGCAAATAACATTGTGCAGTCTTGTCCACAAGCCCCAACACATCACAAGGCCTAAGCTAAGCTGGCCCCCACACAACCCCCCATTAATTAATAAGTTATCACATTTTTTTTATAATGTAAATTTATTATTTATTATAAATTATCACACCAATTAATTATTTGATGTATATTATATCAACTCATTTGTATTTTAGTGATACTAATTTATTAAACCATGTAATAAATTAATTTTAATTTGTACAAATTTAGACTTTAAAGTTAAAAAAAGAATCCACTTAAAATTTTCGCTTAAGGCCCTCAAAATTGTTGAGCCGGCCCTGTCCGTAACAGGCATGTGAATAGTCGGGTGTACATGCTCCCCCTCAGTGAGGATGTGACATAAGCGGTGAAAAGCTATAGGCTTCATCCTAATTTGATTCACACAATATTTCTCACTTCCATGCAGAACACTATTTATGTATTCCTCTCTCTCGGCTGCATGATTAACAAAAGGCGCCCTAGGCAGTTGTTTACATCTACGCTGCAATTTCCTTAACAATGCAACACCCACAAGAAAGACAGATGCAACTGAGGCAAGAATTGCGGCTTTGGTTTTTTTCTTCATCTAAAAAATCACAAACACTGTGGTCTAAGAGGTATGTAAACAAGCATGCTATTGATTACACAGTAAATAAAAACAGCCACAAACAAAAAATATCCAAACCACATTGATAACGAGTACCAAAATTTTTATGCACATATATTTCTGTATAATTGTATCATCAATAACGTACACAATATAATACCATCACAATCAATATTTACACCTATGAACAAATCACATTGCATTGTTATTATAGAAAACACTGAACAAAGGGTTTCCCAAAAAAAGAAAAAACACAGAACAACAATAGCCGCATCAAATTTCACAACTCACAGAACAACAATAGCCACATCAAATTTGTGCCCAATAACCAACTCCCACCACAGCAACTATTTTTACATCAAATTTATACCCAAACCCACAGTATCCACATCAAATTTATGCAACCCACTCAACATCAGCTACACCCAATACTCATCATCAACCAAATAAAACTGAGGAAATTTTAGTCATAGCCTAAAAAAATAATAATAATAATAATAATAATAATAAAGGTTGGGTTGTTTATGAGGGACTGATGATTTTCAGTTTTTTGTATTTTTGGTGTGTGGATCGGGTTGAGAAATGAAGTGATGAGAGGGTGGATTGGACTGAGAAATGAGGGTGGATTGGACTGAGAAATGAGGGGATCGGACTGAGAAATGGAAAAGGGAAACTCACTGTGCGTGGAGAGGATCGGCTGCGTGAGGGAGATGGTGGAGCTCGGTGTGTGGATCGGAGCTTGGAGCTCGGTGTGTGGATCGGAGCTTGGAGGTTGGAGCTCGTCGATGTGTGGATCGAAGCTTGCTCGTCGGTGTGGGGATCGGAGCTTAGAGCTTGGAGCTCGTCGGTGTGTGGATCGGAGCTTGCTTGTCGGTGTGTGGATCGGAGCTTCGAGCTTGGAGGTCGTCGGTCTGTGGATCAGAGCTTGGAGCTTGGAGGTCGTCGATGTGTGGATCGGAGCTTGCTCGTCGGTGTGTGGTCGGAGCTTGGAGCTTGGAGCTTAGAGACTTGCTGCTGAGTGCGTGTGAGTGTGTGTGAGAGAGCTTGGAGAGTTGCTGTGTGAGCTGTGTGAGAGAGCTTGGAGAGTTGCTGTGTTGCTGTGTGAGAGAGAGTTGCTGTGTGAGAGAGCTTGGAGCTGTGTGAGAGAGCTTGGAGAGTTGCTATGTGAGAGAGCTCTCTTTTCTGGAAATTGGTTTAAGGGAAAATAAAAGGTGAAATGGATTTCCGCTTAGGGAGGGGTATTTTACGGTCAAAGCTGAAATTATTTTCAGTTGACCGAATTTTCCTAATCAGCCAAACACCCAAATTTTACGGAAATGGTTTTTCGGAAGTAGTTTGAAGTCAAAACAAACACAGCCCATGTAAAAAAGTTAGGCACATCTCTAATATTGTTCTTTTGATTTTCAATCTCAAGTTGTAGTGCGTAAGTGTCCATGTGCACACTCTAGGGCAAATCTCTAGTTGTTGCGCTCAATAATTGGCAAACATTTTAATCACTAGTTGAAATCTGGATTTTTTCCACAAGTAGTGGCAACCTATGATGATTGGAATGTAGAAAGTTCAGTCATTAGATCACACCGGTTTTTGAAAGATACAATTCATAATGATGTGCATTGGGTCACATTTCTTAGGTCATTTAGGCTGTGTTTGGTTTATGTAAAATATTTTCCGAAAAATAAATATTTTTCGGAAATGCTATTTTCAGGAAAGGAAAATGTATTCAGATTGTTTGGCTGTCTCGGAATTCATTTTACAGAAAATCAATTTTGGTGTTTGGTAATATTCTAAAAATACTATTTTCCTACTAATTTTTCACATTTTCTTAGCCATTTTCTCATCTTCCAAACAAATTTTATATCACAAAATCCACCACCACCCACACATTAGCACCCACAGAAAATCCACCACCACACAACACAAAAACCACCAAATCACCACCACCCACACCACCACAACAACAACAAAAAAATAAAAAATCAGAGATCAAAGACAGAAAGTAGATCGGTGAATGGCAGACGATGAGATCGAGAGGGAGGCGGCGACGCGATCAAGAGGAGATGATTTGACCCAGAGGAGGATGACGCGATCTAGAGGGTGGCGGCGACGATCAGACCCAGTTCAAAAATCAAAGGCGCGATCTTGACGGGACGATCTTAAAGGCGATGATTTGACCTAGAGGAGGACGGCGCAATCTCACAAGCGTGATCTCGAAGGCGCGATCTCACTAGCCGGCATGTCTGGGGTTTGGTTCGATCTAGCTCACTCTCGTCGGCACGTTTGGGATTGGATCTGGGCTTCACCGATGATAGCTCTCTCTGTCCTTCGGCTTGGGCTTGGCGTGAGTGATGAGAGAGAGTAAGGAGAGAAATATTCTGAGGAGAGTGGAAATGGTTTGAAGTGAAAATATAAACGGAAAATCATTTCTGGGTGTTTTGGGTTATTTTATGGTCAAAGGGGAAAACCATTTCAGTTGATTGAATTTACTGGTTCAACGAAACACTCAAGTTTTACGGAAAAGCATTTCCGAAAGTAATTTGAAGCCAAAACAAACACAGCCTTAGTGTTCGTTTTGAGCAACTCATACTTATCTTATCAAAATCTACCATCTTATAGGTATGGTTGTATATTACTAAGGATCTGTTTGGATACAACTAAAAATTGAAAACTGAAAAATACTGTAGCAAAATAATTTTTAAAAGTGTTAATAGTATTGTGGGACTCATTTTTAATAAAAAATTTGTTAAAAAGTGAAGTTTGTGGGTCCCATGACTGAAAAGTTGCTGAAAAATTACTGAAAAGTGGCTGAACATTTGCTACAAAAGTTACTATAGGAGCACTGTTCACACCCCAAAGTCAACGATCATGGCTTTTGAGAAAAAAGAAAAGAAAAATGAAAGCACAAAACGTGGACGTGGGAAGCGCAAAACGCACTTTCCAAACGCACACTAAGTATATTAAGATTCTACTCTTTTTGATATTTTTAAACATTTGATCGAAATTCCTATTCTCGTCACAATAATAAGTTTCAAAATATTCATATAGTTTACCAAATTTTGGTTAAATTTTAAATTATAGTCATTTTTTAAAAGTATTTATACACATTAAATTTATTAAATAAGATCTAATTCATAGTAATTCCAAATCTAAAATGTTAATTTAGTGTTAGTTTGGTACAACTTATTTTCCAATATATTCTTAATTTCAATTAGGGTGTGAGATTGGATTAAATTAATCGAAACTATCTAAAATCTAGATCTTGCTCCCGAGTCACAATGCATTTGCAGGTTCACAATTAATTTCGGTTTCATTGATTATATTTTTTTATGTTTTTGTTTTTGGACTTGATTAAGATTCTGAAGTAGTGCTCTTCTTCAAAATCATATAGCTTGCCTTATTACACATTTAACCAAAAAAAGAGAGGCAAAAATACACTTTTAGTCCCTAAATTCACCCGTGATACTGGTTTCTTCAATATTCTTTCTCCTACATATTGAAGTCTTTCCAAGTTTTGTTTTGTAGACACGTCAACTGAAGCATCTGTCCCGGTCAAGGTGTCATCCTAATGTCATATTTCAAAAGACTAGTCAATACTAAATAACTTTATATGAATTCAACATAAAAACCTAGAGAGAAACCAGAATTTTTCTTACTTGAATTCGAAGGTAATTATTTTCTGAACGAAGAGCTTGGAACAGCACAGCAATATGGACATCAACCATATCTGCACTTGCTTGAGTAAACACATCCACTAGTGGAACAGAACCACCATGATGTTACCAACCCAGAGTGGCCCACCTGGCTGCCTTTTTGGCATTGTATTTTTCTGCTGTCTTTGGTGAGCCGGTGCCTACTGAAATTACTAGAAAGCGGCCATAGTCCATGGGTTTGATTGGGAAGAAATCAGGATTTTCTTTGAAGACCTGTTTATTCACTTGGTTTATGGCTACTAATGTCTAGACCATGGTGCCAAAAAGAAAAGAAAAACACTGTAAAGATTAGGCTTTCTTGTGTTGAAACTTTTAACTTCAGAATAAATTGCATATTTTGTTCTCAACTTTTGATCTTTTCTTAACAAAATCATCTATATGCTTTAAAATGTTTCATTTTAATCCCTCTACTTTCAATATTTCAATTTTTTATTATTTTAATCATCATTTGGTTGATGAAAAATGCAATATGGCAAACATAATTCATGCCATATCATAAACTCCACATTATCAATGTACTCAATTTCGCGAATTCAATTCAATAGATAAATGTCAAAAGTTGAGCATCAAATATGCAATTTAAAATTAACTTTCTCTCTAAATAATTATATACCGGATTTTTTGCAGCAACACCACCATCTATAAGATTGAATTTTCGAACATTCCCTTCATTATCTTGGTTCTTGAATTGGTAGGCAGGAAGATAAGTTGGAGCTGCTGAAGTACTGATGCATATGTTGGACAATCGAGCATCCAAACAAGGGAAATTTTACACTTGCATGAAGTTAGAATTTTCTCTTAGGTTGCGTTTCAATTTGAGGATTTACATTTAAGGGATCTAAAAAACAATTGTAATCATAAATTGCTTAATATAAATTTAACAACACATGATGATGTGAGCTTTGAAAATTTTGCTTGAGCACACGTGATAATATGGATTTGAAATGAAATCTTTATATATTCACCTCAAATGCACGTATTAACAAAAGGAAATTCTCTTCATAAATTTCAACAATAAAAAAAAAATTATATAAGAATTTCATACTCTATATTCAAGCCATTGAAACTAATAATAAAGTCCAAATCATTCTCTTTATATTCACTTATAAAACAAATCATTAGGTTTGTTCACCATAGTTTTTTATTTCAAGAGAAGCTCCTCAGACTCTTTCATGCACTTCAAATTAATAGACTAGACGACTAGTGAACAATATTTAATAATAAGGTTTCAAAATCCATGCAACACAATTTTTTAAAGGGAAAATCATAGTATATACTACAAAAAATGAGGCCTATAGTTGCGTTTATAAAACGCAACTATAGACCCTAAAAACGCAGCTATAGTCTATAGCTGCGTTTTTTATAGCTACATTTGTAAATACTGTGCGATAATAGCTTTGTAGGCCTATAGCTTTGCTTATGGGAACACGGCTGTAGGCTTTGACCTATAGCTATGTTTTTAAAAATGCAGCTATAGGTTTTTTTTTCCCCCCTTGCCCAATCACATACCTAATATTCTTATGAGACAATTCCTAGCAGCCTTTTCAACAACAAAACTGCCCAACAAAACTGTAATTCATTATTGCAATCAATGGTATGTGGTATAACTTTTGTGTTAGATCCCCCTTCCCTCTCCCTTGTGTGGGTGTGTGTGTTTGTTTCTCAAAAAAAAAAAAAAAAAAAAAAAAAAAAACTCCAAGGGGCATAAAAAAAAAAAAAAAAAAAAAAAAAAAAAAAAAAAAAAAACTCCAAGGGGCAGAAAATTCAAGTTAATTACATCAATAGCCATCATAAGAACATACTGGGGAAAACCAGATTTGACATGCATAATGCATCTAAAGGTAAACACAATGGAAAAAAAAAACACACACACAAATAAATTTGTACTGTTTACCAGAAGTCTAATGAATGTCTCGCCACCTTTTTCTTGTATTTCAAAGCACCCCTTTCTTGGCTGTTTGAAAGAGGACAAGTATAAATGAACCAAATCACTAAGAGCAACCACATCAGCTCGTGGAAAAGATTTCGTCTATTTTACACAAAAAACTATTTTTTCTATTTTACACTATCACTTTTACAAAACACCTACATCAGTTTATCTATTTTTCAAGACTTTTCAATAAAATATTCATTCTTTATCAATTTTTTTTTTATTATTTTCCCTAATGGTCATACTTTTTTAATTGAAACTTATATTTTAAGTAAACTACCAACACCGGTGGCTTCGCCAATGGAGCCACTTGTGGTGGAGGTCCGATGGCTGAACCGCCAAAATAGTGGCTCCAGTGAACTCCGTCGGACTGGTCTCGTTGCCCACCGTACCGCCGAATAGTGACCCACCGGTGGGTGGATTATTAAAATAGTGGCTTCGACGAACGCCGTCGATGCCCAAACTACCAAATAGTGGCTTTGGTGACCACCCAATGGATTGGTGTCTTGGACCATTGTACTACCATCACCAATGGGCTGATTGTTGTAATAGTGACTCCGAGGACTGTCGTCGAATCGATGTCTCCAACCACTGTATTGCTAGAATCGGTGACCGAATCAATGTCTCCAACCAATGGTCATATTTTTTTTTTTTGACCCAACTGTCATAATTTTTATTGTTATATCCACCTGCCATAATTTTGAAATTCAAACGGTAATTCAAACCTAACTTTAAACCCAATGGTAAATTCAAACCTAAAGGTTATATTTTTTTAACTTTAAACCCAATGGTAAATTCAAATCTAAAGGTCATATTTTTTTAACTTTAAACCCAATAGTAAATTCAAACCTAAATGTCATTTTTTTAAAAAACTTTAAACCCAATGGTAAATTCAAACTTAAATTTCATATTTTTTTAACTTTAAACCCAATAGTAAATTCAAACCTAAATGTCATATTTTTTAACTTTAAGTTGACATACCCTTAAGTAAGTTTATCAACTCAAGTTTAGTTGTAAACTTACACTAGATACTATCCTGATCATTGGTCATTTTTAACACAACTGCAGCTATTTAACAAAGCTTATTTGCTTAGTAAATCAATATATGTAGAAGCAAGAAGCAAGAAATATGCAAAAAAACAAAACAGTTTCTACAGAAACAAATAATTATGTAGAAAAATAACACTATGTAAGTACAACCACCTGTTGAAAAAGTGTAGAAAAATAACGTTATGCAGAAATAGCAGTTTCTGTTGAGAAAGTGCTATTTACATTCAAATAGCATATACAACCAATAAAATCAGCAAGTACAACCACCTTCAATAGAGACATTGCTTCACCAAAAACAGAATGACAAGAACAGAATCACAAATCAAGTGCTATTGTCCATGCACAATACAAAATTTACAACATTGCATCTATTTCCTTGCACAAGTGAAGACTACAAAAATATATCTAACATGATTAGAGATTGAATAATCATGTTCTCTGCATAAGTAAATATTACAAAAGAGATGTCTAACATCAAATCATCTATGTCAACCATGTGCTAGTATCTTTGCACTATACAAAAAATTACTTGATTAGATATTGTCAATAATAATATTCAAATTATGATGGAAATTTAGACTTTAATCTCTCCAAGATTTCCAAACGACGTAGACTAATATATTCTTTTTGCTCAGGATCCATGGTTCTTGTATCTTTCATCATAATTTTATCTTCCATTTTCCTCTTTTCTACTTCATTCTTCTCTTCCTTGATATGAATCAACTCTTCACTCTTCTCTTCCTTGATACGAATCAACTCTCTTCGTTCTTCGGATGCAATGCGCATTAACTCTCTTCGTTCTTATAACGCAATATGCATACTTTCCTTTTTCTCCTCATGCATTCTCCTCTTTTCTTCCTTGATTTCGTCCAATTAGGAGGAAAGTATTGGGACCACATCATCACAATTCTTTATTTTCTTTAATTCCTCATTTTCGGCCTTCTTGCCTATGGGTCTCTCTAAGGTTTCGCCGGTGTTCATCTCATCATTATCTTCATCTAGATTTATTCAGCTTGCAAAAGTATGACAAGATTGTATGGCTAGTTGTCTTGTGCAGGCCTTCAAATTCTCTCTTAAAATCAACCACTTAGCTTCATTACGCAAAGTTCTACAACAATGTTTCAATTGAAATGCATTTTTACAATTACTTTGATACATAGCTTTTGCATCTTCAATCTACAAAAGTAAATAATGAGAAGCATAAAACTAAAAGTGTATTAATGTACAATATATATTAGATGTTGAGTCAAAATGTCTTGTCATGCTTAGTTTTACCACTTTCATTCCGGTTCTCAGTTTGGGCCAAGCATTCACAAAACTTGTTGGCCTCCCTTTGAATTGTTGACTACTGACTATTTAAAGAATCCTTGGTGCGGTTAAATTTCTTGTCATTGTGGAAGGTAGACCAAATTCTATCCCAAAATGTTGTGTGTTTTTGGTTCGTCGATGTCACGACATCTAAGCTAACATTGAGCCATGCCGACACTAGCATAATATCTTCATCTATGGTGAAGTTGATTCCTCATTGACCACTCTTAGTAGTTGATTTTTTTTTTTTTTTTTTGGCAATGGGGGGTATAGATTGTCCCATTTCAACTTGGGGTGGAGATTGATGGACATTCATGTCTGAATGCGGAGTGGACATCAAAATACTACTGTCAAAAGACTCAAAACCTTATTCATTGTCTTGTAAAATGTTAAGGAAGAAGGGATTTTGATTTTGTGAGTCCATTACCTAACAAACACCAAAGTAATTTAGAAGCAGCACTAATAAGCAACAAAATTGAAAACAAAAAGAAAAGGCATTGTTTAACATAGATTTAAAGAGTATAACTTGCTGAAAACACAAAGGTAAACAGTATGGGATCTATAATAGAGCTTCTCCATCCTTCAGAAGCTAAAAGAAACCTCATGAACTAAGAAGATGAACACAAGACTTTGATCAAAGAACACCAACCATCCCCATTGACACATGATCCATCCATGTCTAAAACACTAACATTATCAACAGAACTCTCAACTCTCAAGTAAAACCCATATGCATTTGTACTTATATTAACATAGAATCAAGGAAACTCACATTCAATATAACAACCAAAATTCATTTAACTACATAGAGTTAATCAAATTCTACAATCACAACCAAGCACCCTTATGAGCTAATTCATTGACCAATTCATGTACAGACACAAGAAAATCAAACCTCAAAGCAACTGAAATAAAAATAAAAATCAAAACCCTCACTTTCAACCCCACCAACAAAACACAAAAAAGAAAATAAAAAAAGACAATTACAAGCACAATCCTTTAGCTTTAAGATAAAACCCACATGGAATTCAACCTCAGAAATAATAAGTATTCAACATAATTCAAAAATAAACCAAAATTTAAACCGATTTCCCACAAATTATTCTCAAACGAAGAACTAAAAAAAGACTATGATTTTATCAAATTTGGCTTGCAAAAGAGAGACAGAAAGACAAGTAGTTAGCTATACTACTTGCAACTTATAAGATTAGTGCTAGAATAAAAAAAAAAAAAAAAAAAATTAAAGATTAGTCCTAGATTAAAATTACTCCACAGGTAGAGACATTCTAGGCAGTTTTTTCATGGCCAACAAACAGTATATGTTTCTCAAGTATATCCCAAAGAAACATCCAAAATCAATGTAAAACTTTTAACATTAGGTCGAAGTAGTTTATAACTAAGAAATAACAGACTCTACCAAATCAGCACAAGGAAAACAGTCCGAAAACTAAGTATATAACTAAGTAGTTTATAACTAAGTATATACCTTGTTCAATCAGTCAGAAAACAGGGGAGAAATAGAAATTTAATATAAGTTTAAAAAACTCCAAATTCTTCAAACACTCCCTACACACGGTGAAACTAATCCCTATCAAAAGAAATAAAATTTAATCCTTACCTGAACTCTAAAATAATCAAATATAAATACATACAAAATCTGAAATACTAATAAATTCCAAAAATAAACTTCGGGTGTGCTTTGAAGAATCCCTAAAAAAAAAACCCCAAACCAGAAAAAATTTGAAACAAGAAACCCTAAAAAAAATAGTTTAGAGAAACTCCTAAGAATCTTGCTTGAAACCAAAAAGCAAAAAAACCCTAAAATCTCAATGAGAAAAACCCATATCATTTTAGAGAAATTAGCCCCAAAGTTTGATAAAAGAGAAGATGAGTCTGTCAATTGATCAACCTTACAAAACCCCCAAACCAGTCACATTATTATTTCCCATGGTGATGAGAATGAGCAAAAGCCAATGAGAAGCAGACAAATAGAGAAGATGAGAGGAAGATCTCAGGATTGAAACAGGGAGAGAGAAGCTGAGACTTGAGGCGTTGGTGTATTTTAATGTATAAACGAGTTACAGTATCCGTGTAAATATACACGGGTACTGTAGCTCATGGAAATATATACACAGTTTTACACATTTTTACACCCACTGATGTGGGTGCTTTTTTGCTCAAAATGTGTAAAATTTATACTTTTTTTTTTTAATTTTTAATTTTATTTTAGAAGACTTTAGATGATTTGATGGGGTTGCTCTAAGCCAATAATGAAATGGCAATTAACCTTTAAAAGTAAGTCACAAGGGACTGACGTAGGACAACCACACAAACAATCGAAACAATAGAATAAGAAGATAAATCCTAGGAGTCAGCACCTAAGGGTTGCTTGGAGTCAGCACCAAGCAAAACTGGAGTTGGAACTAATAAAAGAAAATACACGTTTTTTTAATAATCATCAAAACTGTCTTACAATAATCCCAAAAAGTGTTTAAATAGCTAACAACAATAAGGCATAAAGAAACCCTAATTATTAAATGTCTGTGCTTGCTTAAACTCAAGCCCAGTAACTGATAGGCTCCATCCATAAGGCCACAGGTTGGGTCGTCTTCTTTCTTCTATACGTGCGTGTAATTGGGGGCTTGTACCTCGTGTCCGCACCAACTCCCCCCGGGTGAGAAGAACTCGACCCCGTCGAATGGAAATCTGAAGAGCTCTGATAATACTCCAGCAAGTCAGGATCTAGTCGCTAGCTCATCTCGAGTAATCCAAGTGCAAACAGAATCTGGTCACCCTCGCCACCAGACTAGGAAATGGTGAACTCCTCCATCCCTGGTAGAAACAATCTGCTCATCTAAAATAGCATCAATAGATTCTTTATGTGCATAAAATATATTTAAGGATAAAGGGGTGGGAATAGGGGCATCAATAGGATTAGGCAAAGACTCATCAAAAGGGGTATCAGGAATAGCTGTAGGGCTTTTATAAGCAACTAGATCCTCAATATTAAAGGAGAAGCTAATACCATAATCATGAGGAAGGTCAATGACATATGCATTTGGGCCCATTCGTTTCAATACCTTGAATGGTCTGGCACTACGAGCCTACAATTTTTTAACGGTCCTAGAGGGAAACCGTTCAGGTCGAATTCGAATCATGACATAATCCCCTACCTGAAACTCTGCATGGCATCAATGAGTGTCAGCATGAATTTTATATTGAGAATTACTTGCCTGAATTTTTTTGCGAATCTCATTATGCAAATCATGAATATGTCGTGCAAATGCCTCAGCAGACTCAGACACCCTAACATGTGGGGACATAGGCAAAAGATCTAAGGGCTTCCTAGGTGTATATCCGTGCACACCCTCAAAAGGACTAGCGCCTATAGACCTATTGACAGAGCTATTATATGCAAGTTGGGCTACAGGAATAATTGAATCCCAATTCCTATTGGCTTTACCCACTAGACATCGCTGGAGATTGCCTAGACTACGATTAACCACCTCAGTTTGACAATTAGTTTGAGGATGAAATGCTGTGGAAAATTTCAATTTGGTGCCCACTAAATGCCACAAGGTCTTCCAAAAATAACTCATGAAGCGAACATCCCTATCAGACACTATGGTTTTGGGAAGACCACACAGTTTGACAATCTCATCAAAGTAGAGCTTTGCGATCTTAGAAGCATCAGAGGTCTTCGAACAGGGTAGGAAATGAGCCATCTTAGAGAAGCGATCAACAAATACTAGAATGGAATCATGCTTCCTAAAGGTGCGGGGCAAACCTAACACAAAGTCTATACTCACATCCTGCCACGGGCGGTCTGGCACAGGCAGAGGCGTGTACAGGCTAGTGTTTTGCTTGCGATGTTTAGCCAGTTGACAAGTACGACACTGACCAACTATCTTGGCAACGCCCCTCTTAAGACCAGACCAATAGAATTGACGTTCCACTTCCTCAATTGTTTTGTCTCGGCCAAAGTGACCTGCAAGGCCTCTCGCAGGTATCTCCCAAACTAGGAAATCTCGTACTGAAGACCGAGGGATACATAATTGGTTGGCTTTGAACAAGTAACCATCTCGAATTGTATAATCATCCAGGATTGGCCGTGGGGCATTACTTAGGCTAATGTAGAGCTCCCCAAAATCTGGGCATGACTCATATTCATCCTTAAGTCGTTCAAACTCAGTAACCTTAACACTCATGATGGATAGCAAAGACACATTTCGACTTAGTGCATTAGCAGCCTTATTCTCAACTCCCGCCCTATGTTTCACCACAAAGTAGTAGCGTTGTAGAAATTCTACCCAACTACCATGCCTAAAATTCAGCTTCTTTTGGGAATGAAGATAGCGCAAAGCCTCATGATCAGAGTAGATAACAAACTCTCGAGATAACAGGTAATGGCGCCAATGCCAAAGAGCTCCAATAATGGCATAAAACTCTTTGTCATATGTGGAGTACTTTTGCTTAGCGTCATTCAATTTCTTACTGAAATAAGCAATCGGGTGGTGCTCTTGACTAAGTACTCCTCTTATACCAATACCTGAGGCATCACATTCCATTTCAAAAAGCTTGGTAAAATCAGGGAGACGCATGACAAGTGCCTCAGTCATCTTTTGCTTTACCTCATGGAAAGCCTTAGTAGCAGCTTTAGTCCAAACAAACTCCCCTTGCTTCATGTAGTCAATGATGGGGGATATGATGGTACTAAACCCTTTGATGAATTGGTGGTAAAAGGAAGCGAGCCCATGAAAACTTCGAATTTCATGGATATTCTTGGGCTCGGGCCACTCCACAATTGCTTGAACCTTTTGGGGGTCAGCAGAAACTCTCTTAGAGGATACTATGAAACCTAAGAAGACGACTTTATCGGTGAAGAAAGAGCACTTCTTGAGGTTGCCATATAAACTCTCCTTCCTAAGGGTAGTACAAACTTGAGTTAGGTGGTCTAAGTGTTGCTCCCTAGATTTACTATAGATAAAGATGTCATCAAAGTACACAACCAAGAATTTCCCTATAAAAGGCTTGAGCACTTGAGTCATCACTCTCATAAAGGTACTAGGAGCATTGGACAATCCAAAAGGCATGACCATCCACTCATATAAACCATCCTTCATCTTGAAAGCAGTTTTCCACTCATCGCCAAAACGAACCCTAATTTGATGATAACCGCTCTTCAAGTCTATCTTAGAGAAGATCGTTGCTCCAGCCATCATATCCAACATGTCATCCAACCGAGGGATAGGAAAACGATATTTCACAGTGATCTTGTTGATGGCTCGGCTATCAACACACATCCTCCAAGTTCCATCTTTCTTTGGAGTCAAGAGTGCAAGGACTGCACAAGGACTCATGCTTTCATGAACAAAACCCTTCCTAAGAAGTTCTTCTACTTGCCTTTGCAACTCGACATGCTCTGCAGGGCTCATCCTATAGTGAGGCAAATTGGGTAAGGTCGCTCCAGGCACAAAATCTATAGCGTGTTGTATGTCACGCATGGGTGGTAAATGATCGGGGAGTTCCTCAAGGAAAACATCCTTAAATTCCTGGAGCACTAACTTCACTCCTTCAGGTTGCTCCTCATGGGTCTCTCCATGAACTTCTCTGGCAACTAAGACAAACACAATAGACTCTTGAATTGCTACCCTTTCAAATGCCTTTGGGCTTATGATGTTTAGGCCCTTCGCCTTTGGTGCTTCTTTCTTCTTACTCACGTCGATTGGCTTAGGTTTCAAAGGATTGAGCACAATCTTCTTACCTTCAAACATAAATGAGCAAGAATTGGATCGCCCATATAGGGTGACATTCAAATCATAAATCCAAGATCTACCTAAGATAATATGCCTTACATCCATAGGAATTACATCACACCATATCTCAGCCTTGTAGGTAAGGAATTGAAGTGAGACAACACATTTTTCTTTTGTGGCTATGGAGGAGGTATCCACCCAAGAAACTTTATATGGGTGAGGGTGAGGGGTTAATTTCAAGCCTAGGTGGGAAACAACGGTAGAGGATACTGCATTAATGCAACTCCCACTATCTATAATAACCTTGCAAGTTTTGTCTCCACACTTAGTGTAAGTTTGGAAGATGGCACTTCTTCGCCAATCATTAGTGTCTCTCTGCTCTGTCAAAGCGCATCTTACCACATTCACTCTAGGGACACCAAAGTCCTTGAAGTCATCAACTTGGGGAGAAATGGCTCTAATGCATGCGAGATAGTTAGGATCATCTTCCCATTCTGCCTCAACATCTTGGGTTTCTTCAACATTAGGATCATACACTAGCTCCTCAAAATCTTCAACCTTTTCATCTTCTTCCTGAACGACAAAGGCTCTAGAGGGACACCTAGCTGCGATGTGCCCAACCCCATTGCATTTGAAGCATTGGAGGCGAGAGCCTAATCTTGAAGGCTCATTGACCACACCTTTTTCCTTGTCCTCTTTTTCTATTGGGGTGCTATTGGGGTTGACCTTAGGGGGTAAGGCAAGTCTAGATCTGCGACCAAAAGGTTGAGGGTTGGTGGGACTACTTCGGAGCTCAGAACGATGCCAAAAGATAGATTTGGAGGCTAATTCACAATTCCTAGCGAGTTCATAAGCTTCTCTTAAGGTAGTGACTCCTCGGATGATAATCTCGCCTAATAGGTTAGCGTTTAAACCCTTCTTGAACCTATTGAGTGTGACAACCTCTTCCTCGGCTATTTGAATTCGCCTCTTGAACTTCTTGAACTTCTTTATATACTCAGCCACAGGAGCAATGCCTTGC
Organism: Quercus suber; assembly: GCF_002906115.3. NCBI lineage: Eukaryota > Viridiplantae > Streptophyta > Magnoliopsida > Fagales > Fagaceae > Quercus > Quercus suber. The sequence goes on along the minus strand of NW_027069600.1, from coordinate 228,242 downwards.
TTTAGGCGATCCCATTCCTCAAGGAGGGAGCTCCTATAAGTTGGAGGAAGATAATTCCTCGAGAGTGCATCCTTCATCTCAAGCCAATCAATAATGGGGGGCTCACGTCGTTGCCTAAGGGTTTCCTCAAAGTCCTCCCAGAAAAGGTCAGCTCTCCCAATTAATTTCATCCTGGCATACCTCACTTTCTTGTTCTCAACCCAATGGTAATAGTCAAAGAATTTCTCCATTTGACGCAACCAATCAGTGAAAACCCAGGGGTCTAGGCAGCCATCAAAGGTGGGTGCTTCTATCTTGTCCTTAAACATCCTATCATCATAATCCCTAGGGCTATTGTGATTATAGTGATCATGTTCAAAGTTTGGAGCCCTATTATAGTAATCGAAGTTATGTTGCCTAAGCATGTTATCTCCTTCATGGTTAATGGTCTCTCGTTGAGATGCCTCAAGTTGCCCAACCCTATCCAGTAAATCATGGACACTTTTTGCTAGGCTATCTATGGTTTGCTCTAAGGCGGGCCTAGACTCGGAAGTGGATTGATGTTCAAAGTTTGACATGATGCGACTATTACGCAGATGCATGCACACTACATTTATGAATGCAATTGAGATTCACAAAAGCTCAAGTAACCAATTCTCAATGTAAAATTAAGGTCAAGCAAGAGTGCATGTAGAGATTAGATCAATGAATCAAAGGAGTAAATTGCAGTCAAGTAGTGACAGGTGTTCACAATATTGAAAGATAGTCCAAATAATAGTCAATTTCCAATAAGCTCCACAATTAATAAAGAGAATCAGATATTTCAAAGATTTTTTTTTTTGAATTTTAGAATGGGTACTGAAAGAAAGCACAAATAATAAAATAGTGAACTCAAGCACAAAATGGGTAAGCCAGTGGGATATGGTGGGACATGCACATAAAAAATATAAAGATAGTATTTTTTTAATGAGACAAAATTGAATCCACCAAAAAGAGAGTAAGAATTGTACCCTTGTCAGTGGCCAACTAACTGCACTCGATAGTCACGTGCTTGGCTCCTCAAGTGAATGGATCTTACTTGGACAAATGTACCTATGGATGAGCAATTTAAAAGGCCAGTACATGCAGTGGGCTATCACAGTAACAATTTTTTTTTTTTTTTTATTCCTTTTTTTGGTTGCAAAAGTAATAAAATACACGGAATGACAGACACGGACTAAAGGAAATTCAAAAGAAAGAACTTAAAAAAAAAGAGCTCACAGAATAGAAAAAAAAAGTGAAAACCACAAAACTGAAGCATCATAACCGGCTCAGCGATGGAGAAGAAGAAGGAAGGAAATAAGCTCTCGCCCAGAAGAAAAGAAGAAGAAAACGAGAAGGCCGACGACTGTGGCGGCGCGAAGATAGGGGGGTTAGCAGCGGCACAGGACACGGCGGTGGTTGATGTCCTCAACGGCGGTGGTCGACGGTGATAAGAGTGTCGGCGGCATCCAGGTGCTGATCTGGGGGTTTTGGCGGTTGATGGGCAATCTCAGTGGTGGTGGAGCGAAGTTGGTGCGGACACGAAGTACAAGCCCCTAATTACACGCACGTACAGGAGGAAGAAGACGGCCCAACCTGTGGCCTTATGGATGGAGCCTATCAGTTACTGGGTTTGAGTTTAAGTAAGCCCAAACATTTAATAATTAGGGTTTCTTTAGGGTTTCTTTATGCCTTATTGTTGTTAGCTATTTAAACACTTTTTGGGATTATTGTAAGACAGTTTTGATGATTATTAAAAAAACGTGTGTTTTCTTTTATTGGTGCCGACTTCAGTTTTGCTTGGTGTTGACTCCAAGCAACCCTTAGGTGCTGACTCCTAGGGTTTATCTTCTTATTCTATTGTTTCGATTGTTTGTGTGGTTGTCCTACGCCCGTTTTGTAAGGATCTGATACCAAAACTGACGTAGGACAACCACACAAACAATCAAAACAATAGAATAAGAAGATAAACCCTAGGAGTCAGCACCAAGCAAAACTGGAGTTGGCACCAATAAAAGAAAACACACGTTTTTTTAATAATCATCAAAACTAGCTTACAATAATTCCAAAAAGTGTTTAAATAGCTAACAACAATAAGGCATAAAGAAATCCTAATTATTAAATGTTTGGGCTTGCTTAAACTCAAGCCCAGTAACTGATAGGCTCTATCAATAAGGCCACAGGTTGGGCCATCTTCTTTCTCCTATACATGCGTGTAATTGGGAGCTTGTATTTCGTATCTGCACTAAGGACACTGACGTACAAGATGACCCTTTTGTTTCTATTGCATTTAAGTGGAGTGTATTTTTAAGATATCTGATTAGGGAAAAGTCAATCTGACCGAATAGTGTACTCATACTTCAGTACATAATTCACTTAGTCGTACATCATCAAAAAATTTCCTATTTCATTATTACAATCAAAAATAAAAATGAAAAATTAATCAAAATTTCAAAACTTAATTGCAGCATAATACAAAAAAGTATAAAAATGGAGCAAATATGAATATTTAAAAAATAAAAAATAAAATCTTTAGAAAGATGAAGAATTAATCTATACGCTGAAGTAATGAACTGTCCTGCTACATGACTTAATAGGTTTCATTGAATCACATCAAATAAATAAACCTTTAAAAAATGAAAAATAAAAACTTGTAATATAACATCACACTTTACTAAATAGTTTTGGATATTTCAAGAAACAGATTTGAAAAACTAAATTCATTGGTAAGGAAGGTATGAGCAACAAAAGGTAGAATAATTCAAACATCAAAATAGAATATTGATGATAAACAAAATAAAATTTTGCTTTTCGATTCAAAAGAACAAGATTTAAGCTTATGCAGCACAGAACAATAAACTTGTCTAATAATTTGTACTCCAATGCCATTAAGGTATGCCATAACTAGAATGTTAATAAAGAAGAAATTTTATGATAAAATTCAATCCTAAATGTTTGCTAGTTATCCATGCATATTCAAGAAAAGGCATTTTATGAATAGAATATCCTTGAGAATTGCAGATGGTGTATTAATGATTGTTATTAAGATTAGTTTTCTACGTCTATTTTGCATGGGTTAAAGGCATTATAATAGATTCATTACTCAAAACAGTTTTTGACACTTTTTCCCCTGCATCAAATAAACCATAAATTGAATCCACCAGATCAACATCAGTATGGATATCTTGTGCAATGGCTTTGCAAAGGTGCTCTCATAGTTTGTACCAAGACTCATTTTTTTCTGACAGGAGAATGGAAGACAAAGAAACTATTTTTCATAATTATCACATTCATACTATTTTTCAGAGACATTTGAGATGTTGGAAGCAGATTTTGTGTCCTGCGAGATAAAAATTGGTTAAAGATTACACCTCTAAATGTTATCCACCATTTATATATACAAAAGATCTTATGCTAAGGCATGAAGCTAGATAGAAGGACATACAATTGTTGAAGATTCAGGCCTGGGTTTGTTCCACATTGCACAATACCGATTCAAGGTGTGGTTGCAAGATTGAGCATCTTGAATGGTCACCTTATGTATTCCTACAACAGCAGAAAAGGAAATAGTTAAAAAAGTTCAAGCCACAAAAAATGAAGCTAGGAAGAAATGTAAACATAATTCCAATTAAAATCAAAGAAAATATATATTATGGTACCTGAATTCCAAAAGTGATACTCTTTGAGAAGTGCAGGGAGAGATTTTCTAACCAATTGCATATCACTAATCCTGCTGTATATGGCATGAACCATAGCACTCAGGAGGGGAGGCTGGCTGCAAAAGGTACCCCCAAGTTTGTGGTTTAACTCCAATTATATAATCATTTAGATTACGAAAGAAATTATGTAAATGAAATTTGCATAAATGAGATTCATATGACAAAATGTCAAAAGGGAGAAGAAAACAAAAACAAAAACTTGAGGATCAAATGATTAAGCCAAAAAGTGTTATATGATGTAGAACAGACAGCACATGTTTTCTTGGAGCAGCAAGGGCACAGGAAGTCACAACGCAAGATCAAAGGGGGGTGCCAGTAGGGGCCATCAGAGGTGACAGTATCGGAATTGCATGAAATTTGGCAGGTTGAAGGGAAACGGCGTTCTGATCCAGATTCATGACGCCATGAACGTCGCTAAATTTTAGGCAAATTCCTTCGTTAAGGCCCCGAAAACAATGTTTTCGCTATTTATAGTAATATTTGTTTTTCCTTAATAACTTTTAGTTTAAAAGCCAGAATAAGGCCCCGTCTGTTTTGGGACGACCTTTAAGGTCAGTAGTTTATGATTTTGCGTTTAACTCAATTTTGCCATTTTTGGTAAAATTCGGTAATTTTGTCACCTAATCACTTAATTAGTGCGAATTAGGGTTTTAAACGTTTTTGCTCAGTATTTATATGTTTTGTAGCCGTCAGAGGCAAATCAGACTATTATCAAAAAACACAGACATTTTGTCAATTTTCTCTTCTGGTGGATTCCAGTTTTATCTCCTTGTGGATTCAGGGAAACCCCTCGTGGATTCGAGGTTTACTACCAGAAATTAACAGTTTAGTTTCTGTTTCATCAAGAGAGCATCGTGTGTGCTTTTCTTTAGGCTTTCGCGACATCAGTTGGTATCAGAGCCTTGACTTACCCTGGTCTGATGGCTAACCGGCGAGACGGTGACCACCATAACAATGACGGCGGTGACGACGTCAATAACCCAGTCCTCACTAGGGCTGAGTTCCTTGATTTTCGTGATGAAAATCAACAATTTCGTGATTCTACCCAACAGACTCTGGACCAGATTCAAGCAGCACTTGCCACTTTGCTTAACCGAAACCCTAATCGCGTTGATGAAGAGCGACGTGATAACCGAGTGCGTGGCCCTCCCTATCGTGGTCCAAATCGGAACAGGCAGCAAGACTACAACGAAGAAGACAGTGAAGATGAGGAGTATGCAGAGAGAGTCCTTGGAAATCATCGTGGTCCTGCAAGGGATAATGGTCGAGATTATCAGGAGCAGAGGGACTATCGGATGAAAATAGAGTTACCATCTTTTAATGGTAATGTCTCCGTTGAAGAGTATCTGGATTGGGTCAGTGAGGTTGAAAAGTTTTTCGACTATATGGGTAAAGCAGAAGACAAACATGTGTGTTTGGTGGCCTACAAATTGAAGGGAGGAGCATCTGCCTGGTGGGATCGTGTTCAATTAAACCGTACTCGGGAACGAAAGCTTCCAATACGGTCATGGAGGAGGATGAAAAGGTTAATGGCAGATCGGTTCTTACCACCCGATTACCAGCAGGAGTTGTTCAGACAGTACCAGGATTGCAGGCAGGGTACTCGGACAGTTAATGAGTACATGGAGGAGTTTGATAGGTTGGCGAATCGCAATGATTTGGAGGAAACTGAAGATCAACGGATATCCAGATTTGTACACGGGTTACGAGTTTCCATTCGAGATCAGGTATCCTTACAAACCCTATATACTTTGAATGAGGCTGTAACCTTATCCAAGAAAATAGAATTTCAGCATCTCAGGACAGGTTCAAAGTTTTCCAACCGCAGTTCGGAGTCCTCTAGTTCCATTGCCAACAAAGGTAAACAGCCCATGTTTACACCACGGTCACAACCCGTGGTTAGGGAGAATAGTGGTGTCAACCAATCCACAGTGGTAGTAGCAGGTTCCGCAGCCCAGCCAGTAGCGAATGCCAACCCCTATGCTAGACCAACTGGGAATAAGTGCTACAGGTGCGGAGAACCAGGACATCGATCTAGTACTTGCCCTAAGCGAGCTGCAGTAAATCTGGTAGTGGCAGAAGAGGGTGAGGTAGAAGGTGAACAGGAGGGCGAAGAGGTGTATAATGATGCAGATCCGTATGCCTATGATCCCAGTGAGGTCCAAGAGGATGAGGAAGGTGTGCCATTAGGGCAGTCTTTGGTGATTCAGAGGTTATTACTCACACCAAGGGTGGAATTTGGTGACCAGCGGAATGAGATCTTCCGAGCACGATGCACCGTCAATAAAAGGGTTTGCGATTTGATCATAGACAATGGCAGTGTAGAAAACATTGCGTCGAAGAGTTTAGTTACCAAGCTGGGACTGAAAACAGAAAAGCATCCCTCCCCGTACAAGATAGGTTGGATCAAGAAAGGTACGGAAACTCTTGTTACTCAACAGTGTCGTGTTACTTTTTCTATGGGTAAATATTATGTAGATGAAGTAGTTTGTGATGTTGTTGAAATGGATGCATGTCATTTAATATTGGGTAGACCTTGGCAATATGATGTAGATGCTACTCATAAGTGTAAGGATAATGTGTATGTGTTTTTTAAGAATGGCAGAAAAATTGTCCTTGGTCCTATTAAGGAAGGCAGTAGACCCAAAGCTTCTAAAGTGGAGGGGAAGCCAGCACTCCTTATCGTGAACAATGAAGATGAGTTTGACAGGGATTGTAAGGAGTTGAAACAGGTATACGCTGTAGTGGTGACAGATGGTGAGCCTAAGAAGGTTGCTGAGATACCTGAGGCGATTCAGCCATTGATCAAGGAGTTTGAAGAGCTTTTTCCAGAAGAGCTGCCTGCAGGTTTACCACCGATGCGTGACATCCAGCATTGCATTGATTTAGCTCCTGGAGCTAGTCTACCAAATCTGCCACATTACAGGATGAATCCTCAAGAGGGTCAGATTCTACAGGGGCAGGTGGATGAGCTTTTGAGCAAGGGGCAAATCAGGGAGAGTATGAGTCCATGTGCAGTACCGGCATTGTTAACACCAAAGAAGGATGGGAGCTGGCGTATGTGTGTGGATAGTCGAGCCATCAACAAGATCACAGTCAGGTATCGATTTCCTATTCCACGACTAGATGACATGTTTGATATGCTGAGTGGGTCCAAGTGTTACACTAAACTGGATCTCAAGAGTGGGTATCACCAGATTCGGATCCGACCTGGAGATGAGTGGAAGACGGCTTTTAAGACAAAGGAGGGGTTGTATGAGTGGATGGTAATGCCTTTCGGATTGTCTAATGCTCCCAGCACTTTCATGAGACTTATGAATCAGGTACTGAAACCATTTATTGGAAAGTTTGTGGTAGTTTATTTTGACGATATCTTGATTTACAGTAAGACAGAAGCAGCCCACTATAATCATGTGCGAGAAGTATTAGCGGTGTTGCAGGCCAATGAGTTGTATATCAACTTGAAGAAGTGCAGCTTCTTGACTGATAAGTTGCTGTTCTTAGGGTATGTGGTCAGTGTGGATGGGATTCATGTTGATGAGGATAAGGTCCGTGCAATCAAAGAGTGGCCAACCCCAAAGACAGTGAGTGATGTGCGAAGCTTCCATGGGCTAGCAACCTTCTATCGGTGGTTCGTTCGAGATTTCAGTAGCATAGTAGCCCCTATCACTGAGTGTCTGAAGAAAGGAAGGTTTTCATGGGGAAAAGAGGCTGAACAAAGCTTTGCCTTAATCAAGGAAAAGTTGAGCACAACCCCGGTTTTGGCATTGCCTAACTTTGATAAGGTGTTTTAGGTGGAGTGTGATGCATCTGTGGTCGGGATAGGCGCTGTTCTTTTACAAGACAACAGACCAGTAGCATTCTTCAGTGAGAAAGTTTGTGAAGCTCGAAGTAAATGGTCAGCCTATGAACTAGAGTTCTTTGCTGTAGTACGGACTCTTAAGCATTGGGAGCACTACCTGATTCAGAGGGAGTTTGTATTATACATGGATCATCAGGCATTAAAGCACATCAACAGTCAAGTTAGCATTAACAGGATGCATGCTCGGTGGGTAGCTTATATACAGCGCTCTCATTTCACTCTGAAGCACAAGTCTGGTGTCACCAATAAGGTGGCTGATGCACTCAGCAGGCGAGCATCGTTGTTGACCACTCTACGTACTGAAGTTGTAGGGTTTGATTGCCTCAAGGAGCTGTACGAGAATGACGAGAATTTTGGTGATATTTGGGGTAAGTGTCAACAAACTCATACTGCTATCAATAGTATGTACATCCACCTTTTTCGGGGTAACCAATTATGCATCCCTAAAAGTTCATTGAGGGAGCAGATTATTAGGGAGCTGCATGGTGGAGGTTTGGGTGGACATATGGGCACAGATAAGACTATAGCACTGGTGGAAGAGAGGTATTATTGGCCACAACTCAAGAGGGATGTTGGCAATCATGTGAGGAAGTGTCCAATTGCCAAACTGCTAAGGGACAATCTCAGAATACTGGTTTATATATGCCTTTGCCAGTTCCACAAGCACCATGGGAAGATCTGTCTATGGACTTTATACTGGGTCTTCCTCGAACCCAGCGAGGTATGGATTCTATTTTTGTTGTGGTTGACAGGTACTCCAAGATGTCCCATTTCATAGCATGTAAGAAGACTTCAGATGCTACTCGAGTGGCCAATCTGTTCTTTAAAGAAGTTGTGCGTTTGCATGGAGTGCTAAAGTCCATCACCTCTGACCGGGATACCAAGTTCATTAGTCATTTCTGGCGAACTTTGTGGAAGCGTTTTGACACTTCCTTGAATTACAGCAGCACTAGTCATCTACAGACTGATGGCCAGACAAAAGTGGTTAATCATACTTTGGGGAATCTGATTCGGTGTATCTCAGGTGAGAAGCCCAAGCAGTGGGATCTTGCGTTGTCCCAAGCAGAGTTTGCATACAATAGCTCAGTCAATAGAAGCACTGGTAAGTCTCCATTTACCATTGTCTACTGCGTGCCCCTAAAACACGCTTTGGACTTGGTACCTTTACCTGAGCTTCCAGGAGTGAGTCAAGCAGCAGAGAATATGACTGACCGTATTCAGGCCATGCAAGAGGAGGTGAGGCAGAAACTAGAAGCTACAAATGCTAAGTACAAGGAGGCTGCTGATAAGAAGAGGCATGAGAAGATCTTCAATGTTGGGGATTTAGTGCTGGTGTATCTTAGGAAGGAGAGATTTCCTGTTGGTACCTACAACAAATTGAAGGACAAGAAGTACGGGCCATTTCAGATTACTAAGAAGATCAACAACAATGCTTATGTGGTTGCTCTTCCTCCAGATATGAGCATTTCTTCTACCTTCAATGTTGCTGACTTGTATGATTATCATCCTCTTGATGAACCGGATAGTGGGAACTCGGGGTCGAGTTCTTTTCAAGTGGGGGGGACTGATGTAGAACAGACAGCACATGCTTTCTTGGAGCAGCAAGAGCACAGGAAGTCACAACGCAAGATCAAAGGGGGGTGCCAGTAGGGGCCATAAGAGGTAACAGTGTCGGAATTGCATGAAATTTGACAGGTTGAAGGGAAACGGCGTTCTGATCCAGACTCATGATGCCATGAACGTTGCCAAATTTTAGGCAAATTCCTTCGTTAAGGCCCCGAAAACAATGTTTTTCTATTTATAGTAATATTTGTTTTTCCTTAATAACTTTTAGTTTAAAAGTCAGAATAAGGCCCGTTTGTTTTGGGACGACCCTTAAGGTCAGTAGTTTATGATTCTGCGTTTAACTCAATTTTGCCATTTTTGGTAAAATTCGGTAATTTTGTCACCTAATCGCTTAATTAGTGCGAATTAGGGTTTTAAACGTTTTTACTCAGTATTTATATGTTTTGTAATCGTAAGAGGCAAATCAGACTATTATCAAAAAACACAGACATTTTGTCAATTTTCTCTTCTGGCGGATTCCAGTTTTATCTCATTGTGGATTCAGGGAAACCCCTCGTGGATTCGAGGTTTACTACCAGAAACTAACAGTTTAGTTTCTGTTTCATCAAGAGAGCATCGTGTGTGCTTTTTTTTAGGCTTCCGCGACATCATTATATAAAAGCTGAAGCATTAATACCAAGTTTAATGAAATGAAACTGTATGTGCCCACCTTTCAACTAGAGACTAGTGGTCTAGTTTTCATTTTATTTATAATAAAAAGGTAGCAAAAACAGTTTAAATTTCAGGTTTGGACTGTATTAATTGACAGTTTAAATTTCAGGTTTTGACTATATTAATTAACTAGTGTCTCCTCATCATATGAGAATTGTAGCTCAGTCTCTTTATTGTTATCTTCTGCAGCAAATTAGTACAGTGGTCTAAATGAGAAAACACAGGCTTATCTGGGCATATATTTACTATTTAGCATCCGTGGAGAGAAAAGAACACAAATAGAGAAACAAAACTATCAAACCGGTTAATATCTAGGTATTAAGGAAAAGCTTTTTTTTTTTTTAATTACAATTAAGTTTCATATTTTTTTTTTCAACCCTATTAAAACATCAAAAAAAATTTAGTAGTAATATTATTATTCCGCAAAAGAAGATTTATAATGGATACCAAAGCACAATGGCCATCAGTATTGAAATGGGTGCATATAAATTTACTTTATGTTACATGAAAAGCAAAGACTCCATAAGACGCATGGAATAAAGTTAATAAGAATCGGAAGTTTTGCATTTATGAGAAACAAAATCCTTGACCTGTGCTATCAACTGAGACGACTGAGGCAATTCCGGAAACACATAAAACGCATGCATCATGTCTGGATACTCGATTAAGCGAGCCTGTTTCCCAGATTTCTTCAACCACTCATAGTAACTCCTCTGCCGATCCTGTAACGGGTCGAATCCCCCAACAAACACAACCGTTTCCGGATACTCCAAACCCGAAATATCAACCGCGTTGGGCCCACTCACATTGACTGCTTCACGATCCTTATCCGACCTTGAGGCAAAAACACCTTCCAAAGCCAATCAGTTCGTTCCAACCAAACGATTGGAATCTGTTCTCTCCTCTCCTCCGAAAAACGGTTGGATCGAAATCAACCCGATAATTTTAACGACCTGGTCCTGGAACTGGAACTGGATTTGCCACGGTTCTTGGCAGATCCGTGAAGTGATGAGAGGTTGGGAACCACCATCGTGGTGGTGGCGGCTGGGCTTCACGACGGAGCTAGGAGGCTGTGCCTCGTTTACATCGAAGAGAGGGTGAGACCGATCCAGAGTGAGAGAGGTTATAGGTTTTGGTTTTAGAGAGAAGTTGAGGCTGAGATATGAAAGGCTTCGGCCATGGTGGGGAGGATAGGTGGTAGAGGGGTGGATTGGCGGTGAGGGTTTGGAGTCAAAGGAAGAGAGTGAGAGACCGGATTAGAGAGAGAATAAACTGAGGGTTTTTTTTTTTTTTTTAATATTTTAAATTTATACCAAACCTTTAGCCGCGTTTAAGGAAACGCAGCTATAGACATGGTTTAAACCGCCTTTTACTGAAACACACGCATCTGTAGGCAGGCTATCAAAACGCGGCTATAGACCCTTTTTAAAAAAAATAATTTGTTCAACCTATAGCTGCGATTAAAACTTGCGACTACAAGGAAACACTATAGCCGCGTTTTTGCACTAATTTAGTTGTATTAAAATGGCGGTTGAATGATTAAATTTATTATTTTTTAAACAAGTTTATAATAAAAAAATATTAAGAAATTTATTATATATAATAATCATTAGGAGTCATGTGAAGTTTGAAGAAGACATATATCGGATTATTAGCAGCAACACCACTATCTGTAAGGTTAAATTCTCTCACATTTTTCTCGGGGTCTATAGTTTCAATGTAATAAGTTGGAAGATGAGTTGGGGTAGCTAAGGTTGCTATGCAAATATCTAAGAGTAAGGCATTCATGCTTAGGTTGTTCTTTACCTATTTTCATGACCAAATCAAAGTAAATGTTAGTACAATTCAGCCCCATCATTTGCAGTCACTTTCTCATCCAGGGTTAATCTGAATAAAGGAAAAAAAAAAAAAAGTACCAAGGTTAAATCCCGATCCTACGATTTTACGATCCACCTACCTAAAACGATCTAAATCTTTTAAAGATCTTAGTGATCGTTCAGGATCGATAGAATCGTACAATTCTAACCATCTCAAACGACCTTCGTTTCTTGTAATCTTCTTTACTTGACAGAAGGCTTTGTAGGACTAAANAAGAAGACTTCAGATGCTACTCGAGTGTCCAATCTGTTCTTTAAAGAAGTTGTGCGTTTGCATGGAGTGCTAAAGTCCATCACCTTGACCGGGATACCAAGTTCATTAGTCATTTCTGGCGAACTTTGTGGAAGCGTTTTGACACTTCCTTGAATTACAGCAGCACTAGTCATCTACAGACTGATGGCCAGACAAAAGTGGTTAATCATACTTTGGGGAATCTGATTCGGTGTATCTCAGGTGAGAAGCCCAAGCAGTGGGATCTTGCGTTGTCCCAAGCAGAGTTTGCATACAATAGCTCAGTCAATAGAAGCACTGGTAAGTCTCCATTTACCATTGTCTACTGCGTGCCCCTAAAACACGCTTTGGACTTGGTACCTTTACCTGAGCTTCCAGGAGTGAGTCAAGCAGCAGAGAATATGACTGACCGTATTCAGGCCATGCAAGAGGAGGTGAGGCAGAAACTAGAAGCTACAAATGCTAAGTACAAGGAGGCTGCTGATAAGAAGAGGCATGAGAAGATCTTCAATGTTGGGGATTTAGTGCTGGTGTATCTTAGGAAGGAGAGATTTCCTGTTGGTACCTACAACAAATTGAAGGACAAGAAGTACGGGCCATTTCAGATTACTAAGAAGATCAACAACAATGCTTATGTGGTTGCTCTTCCTCCAGATATGAGCATTTCTTCTACCTTCAATGTTGCTGACTTGTATGATTATCATCCTCTTGATGAACCGGATAGTGGGAACTCGGGGTCGAGTTCTTTTCAAGTGGGGGGGACTGATGTAGAACAGACAGCACATGCTTTCTTGGAGCAGCAAGAGCACAGGAAGTCACAACGCAAGATCAAAGGGGGGTGCCAGTAGGGGCCATAAGAGGTAACAGTGTCGGAATTGCATGAAATTTGACAGGTTGAAGGGAAACGGCGTTCTGATCCAGACTCATGATGCCATGAACGTTGCCAAATTTTAGGCAAATTCCTTCGTTAAGGCCCCGAAAACAATGTTTTTCTATTTATAGTAATATTTGTTTTTCCTTAATAACTTTTAGTTTAAAAGTCAGAATAAGGCCCGTTTGTTTTGGGACGACCCTTAAGGTCAGTAGTTTATGATTCTGCGTTTAACTCAATTTTGCCATTTTTGGTAAAATTCGGTAATTTTGTCACCTAATCGCTTAATTAGTGCGAATTAGGGTTTTAAACGTTTTTACTCAGTATTTATATGTTTTGTAATCGTAAGAGGCAAATCAGACTATTATCAAAAAACACAGACATTTTGTCAATTTTCTCTTCTGGCGGATTCCAGTTTTATCTCATTGTGGATTCAGGGAAACCCCTCGTGGATTCGAGGTTTACTACCAGAAACTAACAGTTTAGTTTCTGTTTCATCAAGAGAGCATCGTGTGTGCTTTTTTTTAGGCTTCCGCGACATCATTATATAAAAGCTGAAGCATTAATACCAAGTTTAATGAAATGAAACTGTATGTGCCCACCTTTCAACTAGAGACTAGTGGTCTAGTTTTCATTTTATTTATAATAAAAAGGTAGCAAAAACAGTTTAAATTTCAGGTTTGGACTGTATTAATTGACAGTTTAAATTTCAGGTTTTGACTATATTAATTAACTAGTGTCTCCTCATCATATGAGAATTGTAGCTCAGTCTCTTTATTGTTATCTTCTGCAGCAAATTAGTACAGTGGTCTAAATGAGAAAACACAGGCTTATCTGGGCATATATTTACTATTTAGCATCCGTGGAGAGAAAAGAACACAAATAGAGAAACAAAACTATCAAACCGGTTAATATCTAGGTATTAAGGAAAAGCTTTTTTTTTTTTTAATTACAATTAAGTTTCATATTTTTTTTTTCAACCCTATTAAAACATCAAAAAAAATTTAGTAGTAATATTATTATTCCGCAAAAGAAGATTTATAATGGATACCAAAGCACAATGGCCATCAGTATTGAAATGGGTGCATATAAATTTACTTTATGTTACATGAAAAGCAAAGACTCCATAAGACGCATGGAATAAAGTTAATAAGAATCGGAAGTTTTGCATTTATGAGAAACAAAATCCTTGACCTGTGCTATCAACTGAGACGACTGAGGCAATTCCGGAAACACATAAAACGCATGCATCATGTCTGGATACTCGATTAAGCGAGCCTGTTTCCCAGATTTCTTCAACCACTCATAGTAACTCCTCTGCCGATCCTGTAACGGGTCGAATCCCCCAACAAACACAACCGTTTCCGGATACTCCAAACCCGAAATATCAACCGCGTTGGGCCCACTCACATTGACTGCTTCACGATCCTTATCCGACCTTGAGGCAAAAACACCTTCCAAAGCCAATCAGTTCGTTCCAACCAAACGATTGGAATCTGTTCTCTCCTCTCCTCCGAAAAACGGTTGGATCGAAATCAACCCGATAATTTTAACGACCTGGTCCTGGAACTGGAACTGGATTTGCCACGGTTCTTGGCAGATCCGTGAAGTGATGAGAGGTTGGGAACCACCATCGTGGTGGTGGCGGCTGGGCTTCACGACGGAGCTAGGAGGCTGTGCCTCGTTTACATCGAAGAGAGGGTGAGACCGATCCAGAGTGAGAGAGGTTATAGGTTTTGGTTTTAGAGAGAAGTTGAGGCTGAGATATGAAAGGCTTCGGCCATGGTGGGGAGGATAGGTGGTAGAGGGGTGGATTGGCGGTGAGGGTTTGGAGTCAAAGGAAGAGAGTGAGAGACCGGATTAGAGAGAGAATAAACTGAGGGTTTTTTTTTTTTTTTTAATATTTTAAATTTATACCAAACCTTTAGCCGCGTTTAAGGAAACGCAGCTATAGACATGGTTTAAACCGCCTTTTACTGAAACACACGCATCTGTAGGCAGGCTATCAAAACGCGGCTATAGACCCTTTTTAAAAAAAATAATTTGTTCAACCTATAGCTGCGATTAAAACTTGCGACTACAAGGAAACACTATAGCCGCGTTTTTGCACTAATTTAGTTGTATTAAAATGGCGGTTGAATGATTAAATTTATTATTTTTTAAACAAGTTTATAATAAAAAAATATTAAGAAATTTATTATATATAATAATCATTAGGAGTCATGTGAAGTTTGAAGAAGACATATATCGGATTATTAGCAGCAACACCACTATCTGTAAGGTTAAATTCTCTCACATTTTCTCGGGGTCTATAGTTTCAATGTAATAAGTTGGAAGATGAGTTGGGGTAGCTAAGGTTGCTATGCAAATATCTAAGAGTAAGGCATTCATGCTTAGGTTGTTCTTTACCTATTTTCATGACCAAATCAAAGTAAATGTTAGTACAATTCAGCCCCATCATTTGCAGTCACTTTCTCATCCAGGGTTAATCTGAATAAAGGAAAAAAAAAAAAAAGTACCAAGGTTAAAATCCCGATCCTACGATTTTACGATCCACCTACCTAAAACGATCTAAATCTTTTAAAGATCTTAGTGATCGTTCAGGATCGATAGAATCGTACAATTCTAACCATCTCAAACGACCTTCGTTTCTTGTAATCTTCTTTAACTTGACAGAAGGCTTTGTAGGACCTAAATGAAAAATAAAATCTCAATAGACCAAGTTTTTCCACCCTAATGTAGAGAGTGTTAGTTGGACCTAAATAAAAAATATCTCAATAGAGTGTCACATTTTGAGATTTTTGACATTTTAAATGATGCTTACAAATGAAGGTAGTGATATATGGTAATTATATCAATGAATGTATAATTTATGTGATTATTTAACATACCAATGTGTATTTTTTATTTTTTTCTCAAATAATGTAGGATCTTATGATCTACGATTCGATCCGATCCTACTATCTACAATCCAACCTACCTCTCATAATCCTATGTAAGATTCTGATTTTGACAATCTTGCCATAGGGTGAGTTATTTCCGCATGGGGCAAAAACTTTCCCTTTCACCAAACGAATTATTAGGCAGAGGAATCGAAAATTGTCTTATATGAAAGGGTCAGTACTCTTGGCATCTTGCACTCAAAAAGTCACCAAAATTTTATTTTAGAGTTTTAAAAGTGGTATGAATTATATTAATCTGTATGATACTTAAAACGTATGGTTTTAGACTTTTTAGTGTTATTATAGATCATATTCATGTCAAGTGGAGTGAGGACAAGTACTCACATGTTCTTGTATATGTAAATGCTTACATTTTGTTTTATTTTATTGCCTAGATATCATCAATATTTTTTCTTTAAAAAAAAAAAAAACTTTTCAATTTCAAACATGACTTGTAGGACCTAAATAAAAAATAAAATCTTAATAGACCAAGTTTTTCCACTTTAATGTAAAGAGTATTAGTTGGACCTAAATAAAAAAATATCTCAATAGAGTGTCACATTTTGAGGTTTTTGACATTTTAAATGATGCTTACAAATGGATGTAGTGATATATGGTAATTATATCAATGAACGTATAATTTATATGATTATTTAACATACCAATGAGTATTTTTGTTTTTTTCTCAAATAATGTACAATCTTACGATCTATGATCTGATCCGATCCTACTATCTACAATCCCACCTACCTCCCACAATCTTATGTAAGATCCTGATTTTGACAATCTTGCCATAGGGTGAGTTATTTCTGCATGGGGCAAAAACTTTTCCCTTTCACCAAACGAATTATTAGGCAGAGGAATTGAAAATTGTCTCATATGAAAGGGTCAATACTCTTGGCATCTTGCACTCAAAAAGTCACCAAAATTTTATTTTAGAGTTTTAAAAGTGGTATGAATTATATTAATCTGTATGATACTTAAAACGTATGGTTTTAGACTTTTTAGTGTTATTATAGATCATATTCATGTCAAGTGGAGTGAGGACAAGTACTCACATGTTCTTGTATATGTAAATGCTTACATTTTGTTTTATTTTATTGCCTAGATATCATCAATCTTTTTTTCTTTTTTCCTTTAAGAAAAAAAAAAAAAAACTTTTCAATTTCAAACATGACTTCATTTTTTTTTTTTTCTCTTTCACCAGTCTTTTTCTTTTTCTTTTTTATTATTTTTTAAAAATAAAATTTTGAGTCTCCATCCACAAACATAATTAAGATTTTTTCTCTCAAAAAAAAAAAAAAAACTTTGTTTCTAGAGTTTTGAAGTACTGTTTTGTGTGGTTAAACTGTCGTTTTCCTTTTAAAACTTTACAAAACCTTGTTAATTGATTTTTGTAAGTCCTGTAACATTCATGATGTTGATGGATGGGGCTCAGCAAAGAAGATAAGCTTATATCTAAGATGAATAGATAGGCATGGACATGTGGTGGGTGTTGCCGTGTTGTAGAGGTTGGCTTAGTTTGTGATTCTTGTGATTTATTATATGGAGGAGATTTATTATATAAGATAATGTCTAAAATTCTAATTTGACTTTGAGATGTGCTACGTTCACAACATTTTTACAATATTTTTATAATAAATTATAGGTGGTTAGTTGTTATTGGCTCAAATTTGAATCTAACATTAAGATTACTTTTTTACCCTAACAATAATAACCAGTAACAACCTATCACTTAGGATTTGTTGTAAAAATATTGTGGACATATCATCTCTTTTTGACTTTATCATAGTATTTTTGCTTTGTTCAAAAAAGGATTCATTAACCACCAAGAAAATATACTCTTTGACCACCAAAAAACAGTTATTAAAATCTTATAATTAAATAGACAATATAAATAAAGGTTTGGTAGCTTTACCCAAGAGTCGTCCCACATAAGAAGGGACTTTGAATTAATTTGAGAAAGCCTTATAGAGATTTTATTATTTGTGAGTCCTATTTGAGTTTGTACGCATTTAGAGATCTCTTTTTGATATAGTGAATTAATTCATCTGCTACTCCTTGTGGACGTAGGTTATTGTCGAATCATGTAAATCACTGGGGTTCTTCTCATGTTTGGGATTGTCTTTTTTTTTTTTTTTGGTTTTTTCTTTGTTCCTATTAATTATTTGGAAATCTTTCAAAAACCAATAATAATTTTTATAATTAATCTTGTGTTGAAGTGTCACCAGAGACACTTTCTCGCAATAGTTTGGTATTTGATGTTAGAATTATAATTAAATGATTAAATTTATCATTTCTTAATAGTTTAAGCTTTTGGGACTATTAATAATTTAATATAGTATTAGAGTAAGAGATCATAAATTTGATATTTGGTTTTACTCTACCTTCCATTTAAAATATTAAATATCTCACATATTGGGCCACACTTATTAAGGGGGGAGTTTAGGGCCACATGTGAGGGAAAATATTAAAATTATGGTTAAATGATTAAATTCACATTTTCCTAATAGATTGAGCTTTTAAAACAATTGATAATTTAACATTAGAGGTGACAAAATATCTAAAAAGGAGAAAAAATTGTATAATATACCCTGAGTAAAGAGAGTATGCCCTTACTCTTGAGTAATTATTAGGTACTTTTAGAGGAATGAGCAACACGCCATTGTATTTCAGGAGTATCGAATACTTTTGCCTTACTCTTGATGAAAAAAAAAAAAAAAAAAAAAAAAAATCCTACTCAAGCAATGAGCATAATGTTGTTGCAAGCCCTTACTTTTGTTGAAAATTTTAAAAAGTGTGTCGAGGATAATAAAAAATATACCAAAAAAAGAGAGAGATTAATATACATATTTATACTATGAAGTAGGATTAAGAAAGAAATTTGCATTCATTTGGGTATAATGTAGTTTCTGGTAGTTGATTTGCATAGTCTTTAAGTATCATGTAGTTTCTAGGAGCTAATTTGCATAGTCTATGTCATAAGTGAGACAAAGCTAAAAAGTTATTTATTCATCATATAGAAATTTCACCATTTATCACATTTAGTGTCCGTTTGGAATAGCTTATTTAGTTGAAACTGAAAACTTTTTGCTGAAAACGTAAAAAAAAGTCAAAAAATAAGCTGAATAGTATAATGAGACCTATAAATAGTATCAAAAAGTGCAGTGAGACTCATAAATAGTAGCAAATATAAGCTGAAAGTGGAGATAAACTGAAAAATTCAGCTCATCCCAAACACACACTCATTTTAGTTGACAAAAAAAACCCTTCCACTAGTGTAATGCCACCACTTTGATTATATGGAAATGTTAAAAAATGTCATAAGGTATTGGTTTAGGAACCATTTTATGTGAAAATAATAAAATAATTAATTCTAATAAAAATGATGTCAAAACTTTCCTAATATGATTTATTAATAATGAGAAATGTTAATTAATACTCTAAGAGCATTGGTTTAAGAATTATTTTTAGAAACATTTTATTAGGAAAATAATAAAATAACAATAAATATTGTTGACAATTTTTTATATTTTTCATAAAAATAGTATCAAAACTTTTCTCTTATAATTTATTAACAATTATCCTATAAATATATGTTAATATGACTAGTTAGTAATTGTTATAAAAGCATTGCTAACCTAACCCTTATAGGCTTATTATAAACTCATGCGCTGTCTTTTCTTTTATGATGTATTTATTTGACAAGGTTATACAAAGCCAATTAATGCACTGGATTACCTTATCCGGCGGGATTACTATGTAGCTCAACATTGATTGTTATGGTTGGCAAATGAGTGCTGTTTACGTACAGTTTTCTGAATATTTTCATGGCCCATATATGTTCGTACACAAAATTGAATGTACAATTGGTATGACAACGCTCTCACGACAAAAAATTGAATGGTTAACGCTAGGGTTGTCCACCAGAACCCGTACCCGACCAAACCGAGGCGAACCGTCCGATCCGTATCCGAAACCGGCCGACCCGACACCGGTGACGGTCGGCAGCGGGTTTCAACTTCCAAAAACCGAGACCGGCGGGTCGGTTGACGGGTCTGCTCTTCAAAATCCGATTCCAACCGATCCGACCGCCTATATATCGGAAACACCCACCGATTTTCTCAGGTATGAGGATTTCTGATCATTTCTCGACAGGTCCGTTGAGATCCGGCGAGATCTCGTCGGGATCTCAACAGATCCTTGAGATCCGGCGAGATCTCTTCAAGATTTGGTGAGTGCGTTTTGAAATCTTGCTCGATCCGGCCATGTTTCGGCCAGATCTAGCAGATTTCGGCCAGTTTCGGCTTGATTTCGCCTGATTTCATCTTTCCCGAGTCCGACCGATCACCGACCGATCCATACCCGATATCCGAGTCGCCGGAACCGACTCATTAACGGTCGGCGGCGGGTCTGGATGTTGAAGACCCGATGTAGTCGGGTCGGTTCCGGGTTGGGCACAAACCCGACCCGGACCGACCCGTGGACAGGCCTAGTTAACGCTGGCAGCAGGCTTACATAATTTAATGCTGCCTAATGGGCATGGATAGCGCTTTCACTTCAAAGTAGAAACAGCTTTTCAAAGGTGACAGCATGCTTACATAATTTCTACGAGTTTTGGAAATATCTGGATTTGGTAATATTATTTATTTATTTATTTTTTTAGATGGCGATTTGGTGATATTATTAAAAGGTTGATGAATCTATTAAGTAAATCACTTTCCTGGTTGATTCAACAAATATCATCATCACTAAAGTCATTGTTGATTATTTCAATTTCCAACCACTAATGGTGAAATCAAGGACTAGAGTTTTATTTTCTTGGTCACGCAATTGTGGAAATTTGATCATATTACGATTTATTGAAAGCTCTCTCTTCTTCTCTTTCCTTGTAAGTCGTAACCCATACAATTACATGCACGCACGAGCCAAGAAACATAGCACCACAAAACAAGGACTAAAGTGTTCAGAAATTTGACTAAAGAAACGAGATTTAAAAAAATTTCTATTGAATTAACAAAAAGAATACATGGAAGCTAAATTGGCTTTCATTTATCAATTACAAATCACCCACCAAAAAAAAAAAAAAAAAAAATTTGTGTCAGTGTCAGGTTATCTTACCTAACATTTTATTTAGACAAATACTACCAAAGAATAAAAATGTGGGATTTTTGTGTCCCATCCTCGATGTTACAACATTTTAATACAAAGACTCGGTTTATGTCAAATGCACTAATACACTAGACACATTAAAATACAAACATGTGTCTGCATTTTAATATGTCCAGTGTATTGATGCATTAGATATAATCTCAACCCTTAATATAATATTAGCAAAAAAATTATATGCTTAGTCTACTAAGACCATTCGTTTTGTGAGTACTGGTGGCTTGATGATCATGAGCATGTCCGGCGGGGGACTTTGCATGGCGAAGGTGCCTTTCTTGGGAGAGTAATTTTGCAAACCTGCAACAACATTAATTATATGCTTTTGCATTAGCTTAATGTGAAAACTAAAAACAAAACTTTTTTCTAAAGAAATTGTAGAATATATATAATAAGAGTTTGATATATCTATTTTTAGTACCTTATGAGGGCAGCTTCATTAGTTTCATGGTTAGAAGCCTCATAAACTCCTGTCTCCAAGTTCACCCTAGCAACTGGTTTCTTTAGCAACTCTTCACCAACTTTCACAAGATCATCCATATTTTGTTTTGTGGCCACGTCCACAGAAGTTACTGTCCCAACCAAGGTATCGTCCTGCATTGTTTTGATTCAAAGTTGTCTATGTTAATTAAGTGAACAAGAACTTTTGACTTTTATACCATGAATTTTATTAAATAAGACTTGTATAACAATGTGTCAATTCTTAAATACAAAACAAAAAATGTAAGAAAAATATCAAAGTTTTTATTAATTTTACTATAAATGTTTTCAAACTAACGTTGTCATAATAAATGTGATCATTGTCACTTCAACACATAATAAATAAATGTTTAAATCATTTTTTTTTAAAAAATTCATGACTAAAAAGTCTTGATATACAATAAAAATCTCACAATATTCTTATGATACATTTATTTTTAGTTGTAGTGGATTTGTGTATAACCTTATTTTATTGACCTATGATGAATTGACACCTCAACTTGTTGAGAAAATGTTGTGAAATTTTTTTATGCCCACAGAACACAATTGGTGAACATCGATTTACATGATTTGTGTAATAAAATATGTACTAACCCCTAGTCTCACTCAAAGAGTAATTAAAAAATTTATTTATTACTATATTATTGATGTGTCATTAATTGCATTCATTGACATGTAAGTTATAATTTTTTTTTTTGGGTAATAAAATTGATAATAGTTGTAGTATTTTCTTATGTATGGAAGGTTTGAATGATATATATGTACCTGAATCCGTAGGTAACTTTTCTCAGAATGAAGGGCTTGAAAAACCACAGAGAGGTGGACATCAACCATGTCTGCACTTGCGTGAGAAAATACATCAATAATTGGGGTGGAACCACCACTTGTTAACCAATCCAGCAAGCCCCACTTAGCTGCCTTGTGTGCCCTATATTTTCCTTCGGCTTTTTGTGAGCCAGTTCCTAATGATATCACTAGAAACCTTCCATAGTCCATTGGTTTTATTGGAAAGAAGTCAGAACTTCCTCGAATGATTTGCTTTGTCACTTCACCAATGGCAAGTAAAGCCTGAAATTGCACCAATTTAGTAATACTAGAATAATGGTTAAAAGATTAAATTTTCTATTTTTTAAACAAGTTTATAATAAAAAAATATTAGGAAATTTATTATATATAATAATCATTGGGAGTCATGTGAGGTTTGAAAAAGACATATACCGGATTATTAGCAGCAACACCACCATCTGTAAGGTTAAATTCTCTCACATTTCCCTCGGGGTCTACAGTTTCAAAGTAATAAGTTGGAAGATAAGTTGGGGCAGCTGAGGTTGCTATGCAAATATCTGAGAGTAAGGCATTCTTGCTTGGGTTGTTCTTTACCTGTTTTCATGACCAAATCAAAGTAAATGTTAGTACAATTTAGCCGCATCATTTGCAGTCACTTTCTTATCCAGGGTTAATCTGAACCACTACATATATTGTGGAAATTAAAGAAAGAAAAAAGTAATGGGGTAATTAACCAATTAAAAAACCATTTTAATGAGAAGAAGACAAACCTCATAGCTAGAAAAAATGGTTGGCTGGAGTCTTTTGATGTCAAATGTTGGAATAACAACATTAGTCAATGTCTTTTCCAATTTAGTATGTCCTAGTTTTTCCTTAACAAGGTTATGCAGATATTTCCCATCATACTTTGGTCCAGCCAGAGCTTTGATAATCTTTGAAAGATGAGGAAGTACTGGACAACTGCAATTTGGAAAAAATAATATCATGTTAAAAACCAAAACAAATGGGGTCAAGTCAATAATCAAACATATATATATATATATATTTTTTTTTTTTTTTATTGATATTTTTATATCTCATACTCTAATTTTTACCTGTTCTGTGGGTGGGGTCAAGTCAATAATCAAACATATATATATATATATATTTTTTTTTTTTTTTATTGATATTTTTATATCTCATACTCTAATTTTTACCTGTTCTGTGGGAAGATATGAGGGCAGTGGTTTAGGTAGAAATCCTTGATATCCTTGGCAGCAAAGACAGGTCGGTTATTTTCATCTGGAGCAGCTAGCATGGCAGTGACAAGACCACCTGTGCTTGTTCCTGAGATAACATCAAAATAATCTGCTATTCTTGCATCTTCACCATCCAGTTTCTGCACCATACATAAGCAAATATAGAGTAAGTACTTGGAAAGATTGCATGTTGAACCCTTATAAATGATTTAACAAAGCAGAACTTCACTAGTGAATGAAAAAAAGTGTTGAATTTCATTAGGTTTGTGGCATGAAACATGAATGATTAATATATAATATATTTTTCTACCTGAAGTTCAGATTCTAAAAAACTAAGGATAGTTCCTGGGATAACCCCTCTTATTCCACCACCATCAATGCTGAGAACAGTGATTAGGTTTCCATAAGTTGGAGGTTGTAGGGGTACATTTGTTGAGCCCATTGGGACAAAGATGCAGGTAAGGAGAGAGAGAGAGAGAGAGAGAGAGAGAGAGAGAGGATTTAAGAGCTTTAGAGAAACTATGAACTTTTAAGGAAGTTTAAAAGAGAGGATTATGTGACTTGATATGTCTTCTTTTCATGGAAGTATGTGTATTTATAGTACTTCTCAGACATCTCCTTGTCCAAAAATTCAACCGTGTCATTGGATTGGGCCATAAGCCTTAAAAGAAAGTCATCGGATCAAAGTGTTTCAAATTTGACCAGTAACTTGTACCTTTGCTGATATTGTTTACGTACATATATACTGAAAATTCATAAGCCAATGTAGTGATTGGAAAGTTCGGGTGAAGATCAAAGTGTTTCAAATTTGACCAGTAACTTGTACCTTTGCTGATATTGTTTACGTACATATATGCTGAAAATTCATAAACCAATGTAGTGATTGGAAAGTTCGGGTGAATTACAAGCATTGCCTCTTACATTGTCACAAAAATTGTCCCTTTAGGCTATGTCACTGTAAGTGAGAATTGTAGGTGAGACCACTTCAAAAGAATTGTAGGTAAGCCCGAGTTTGGTTAGACCATAAAGGCAAAATGGGACTGGTTAGGCAAGAGGCCTAAAAAAGGCGCTCATGAATGGCTACCCCAAGTTAATCCCTACCTAGTGGCTAAAATTAAATTTGTTATTATTCTCAAGCTTTGCTTTTGCTACATTCAATGGCTGCAACATTCAAGAATAACAAGTCTTTACATTTTACATGTTAATTTGATTCGAAAAAGGCAGTGCCTCAAGTAACCAAAAGATGTACTGGATATATACGTGCGAGTAGAATATTCACATAGAGAAAAAGAAGGGAAGTCGAGAAATTAATATAATATAGTGGAGCTCCTATGTCATATTAAGGGCTCCATTGGAGTTTTCCCAAGTATTATTTTCCTAACATGATGATGATGTTGGGGAGATAAACACGTTAGACTCAATTGGAGTTTTCCAAGTATTATCTTCCTAACATGATGGTGATGTTGGAGAGATAAAACACTTTAAGTAGACTCTTTGAGTATTTAATTTATAGAGACACACTTAACTCAAAAGATTTAACTATGAGCTCAACTATGTTATATTTGTAAGGTTGAAATTTATCAACCATCTTGTTGGCTTTATTCCGTGCCAATTTGCTTGTAATTTAACACTTAGTAACCTTGTATTTAGGTGGGATTATTGTAAGGGTAGTGTGTAAGAAGATGTGAAGAAAATCTCAAGTATGTGCAAAGAAGCAGAGCTTCGCGGTTAGGACTCGCGGGTGGCTCGCGGCTACAAGCCGCCAAATGCAGGCACATGAGATGCACACAAGGAAGCTGAAGGGTTGCGCCAGCTGTTGCACTACAAGACAAAAGTCCTAAGCTGGCCAGGCTGTTATGCCGCGACTTGAACTTGTGACTTGGACAAGCCGCGAGACCAAGCCGCCAATTTACCATGTTTGGCAAAAACTGTCTCTTCGTATTCATTTCTCACCCCACTATATATAGACCTTTATACCCACAATTTAAAGAGAGTTTCCAGAGAGAATTTTTGTAAGAGAAACCCTAGAGAAAAATGTAAAGTTGTTATTTACAACTATGTATTTTGTTGGCTTTTATTCCGTGCCAAATTTGATTGTATGTATTTTCAATCGTTTATACCCTGTATTTGTTGTGGGATGTGTTGTAAGGGTTGTGTGATAGAGAGTGTGTGTGAAGACTCAAGCATTTGGAGGCTGAAGGATTCTCGCGGGTATGTCGCGACCTAGCTTCCCGCGAAGTGAAGCATGTGCCCTGCACATGCTGGAATGCGAAGAGTCAGGCCAGGTGGAGATAGCTGTCTCTCGCGAGTATCTCGCAGGTAAGGCCTTCCCGCGAGACACCCGCGAGACATGCTGTTCTGCCAGCCTGTACTGAATGACTCACACATTTTGCACCTATCCTATATATACCCTCATTACCCACAAATGTTGAGGAATGCTTCAGAGAGAAAACCCTAGCCAAACACATTGAGAATTAGAGATTGTCATCCCCACCTTTCTCTATACAATTGCTTGTGGTATCTCCTCAACCCTTTCCTCTTCATTTCCACACCATTGAGAGGTTGATAGCCCAAACACTTACCACATCCTTTGAGAGTATTGAGTGACGTTTTGGTGCTGCTGGGAAGCATTGGAAGAAGCCTGGAATGGCAGATGCAACATGGAGCTTGTTGCGGGATCCGGGGTGCTAGACAAGACACGGTTCCGAGAAGCCTTGTTGGAGTAGGAGCTTGGAGGGCTTATGTACATTGGGTAGATTAGGCTTGGAGGGTCTCTTGCTAACTCATGTATCCCAACTGATTATTTAGTAGATCGATTTTCGCTTGGAGGGCGGCGGAGAGGTTTTTCGCTGAGGTCTTCGGTTTCCTCTTCGAAAACACGTCTCGGTATTTTCTGTGTTTGCATCCTTCTTCCCTACTCTTGTTTATTTCATTTTTACTGCTGTGTTGCTTTAAATATGGATTAGAGTAGGTATATTGCTTTTACGCTTGTGTTTACACTATTCTGCACTTAGTATTAAGTTAGTGTAAAATCAACCAAGCCGTAATTTTAATTGGGGGTCTAAACGGCTCTTGTGTTTTCAACACATTTACGAGCTTTCAAAAAACAAGATTGCCTCATCTCTAATCTTTACCTTAGAGACTCTACAAATTTCTCTACTCTCTTCCTCTCCATTGTTACATCCTTAAGAGGCCATTGATTAAATCCTTATCTCACCACACCTACGTCTGTGAGAAGGTTCATTTCGTGCTAAGGGAAGCAGTTTGGAAGGAACCAATATAGATTGGTTGATGCTATGGTATAGTAGCGGAATCCGCGAAGTTAAAGAAGAAATAGATTCGGCGTAACCTCGTTGGAGTAAGAAGCTTGGAGGGCTTAGGTACTTGGGTAGATTAGGCTTGAAGGGTCTTCTACTGTTCATGTATCCTAACTACATTCTTTAGTGGATTATTTACCGCTTTGAGGGCGGCGGAGAGGTTTTACGCTGAGGACTTCGGTTTCCTCTTCGATAACACATCGTGTGTTGTCCGTGTGTTTGCATCTTCTTTCCCTTTATCTTTGCCTTATATTTACTGTTATGGATGTGTTTATATTTGGCTTAGATTGTTTATCAATTCTGTTGTGAGCTTGTTATCATGTTCTGCACATTAGTTGTTTGATATAAGGCTTGAATTGGTAACTTTGTATTTGGGAGTCTAAACGTTCAAGGGTGTTTTATACACATTTTGAACTTTCAATATTAACCACTTATTATTAATATTATTATTTAATTTAGGACTTCAATAACGTCTATACACCCAACAGGTGATCGTATCATCGGAAAGTCTTTTGAGGAACTTGTTAGAATTCAATATTCAAACAAATGTGTACAATTCAATTACATCTAATGCTTAAAGGAAATGCGAAATGTTAATGATTGTATAGTATTTCATGATAAAAGAATATACATAGGTGCCTTTATATAGGAGGCATATGTGTGCAGTACAAGTAAATATGTGTGCTATACAAGTAACCTAATTTGGGCCTAAAGCCCACAACACTATATACGTTAACACGAAAAACTTGATAATTCTATTGGCCTTATGAATTTTGTCTTCAAATTGTGTTGAATTACCTATGTATCTATACCATTTTGCAAATCCGACATGCATGGTTATTCATTCTTAAAAGATTTGATTGTTCTGTCAAAAAGGAAAAGAAGTAAGTCTTATAGCTACGATACTTAGTTTTGGTAAATTTTCCAGTTGACATAGTCAGACCTTTGAGAGCGTTGTCTAGGTTATGCTTCCTTTTCTCTTTGGCTAAAACAAACGTGAAGAAAGGGCAAATGGAATTTTAAATGTGAAGAATATTATATCCATTATCAGAGGATAACTTGCAAAGGCAATTCTAGTAACTGAGTACTTGTTAGAATTCAACAATTCAACGTATGTGTACGTACCATTCAATTTCAAGCGCTGCATAAAAGAAATGTAAAAGCTTGGTCATTCTATTGGCCTTATGCATTGTTTTCAAAACTTGATCATTTCTAGGACCTTTAGCAGAGATTAATGAAAGAAAAAAAAAATTACAGTAGAGATTAATGAAAGAACTGCAGCATGAAATTATGCGACTTGTCTCTAGTGCTTAAACTAATAGGAAAATGGTAAATTAAATCATTTAGCCATTATTCTAACCATAAGTAGTTCATGTTGAGAGTTTAATTACTAAGTTTTTTCTTGACAGGAACATAGATTTAGCACCACCTGTTTAGAATTTTCTATGGCAGTTTTTGACTTACTGCATTTCCAATCTAGTATTAATTGATATTTGTATTGCTGCAATATTTTTAAATAAATTATTTGCAGTTTACTAGCAAGGTAGGAAGAAGATTAATTTATGTTTAGAGAAGGGAACAAATTAAGTATGAAAATTGATAATATCTTTCCTGTCAGACCTTATCACATTAGGAATAAGCATGATGACAACATTTGAAAAAGACGCATCAACATACATCACAGAAGACCATCCTAATTTAAAAAAAAAAAAAACATACATCATAGAAGCAAGTGCACGGGTGGTATATAATAAATGATATATTACTTTATTTTGTTATTTATTTTTATACAAGATAGAAATCTACTCTAGCATAGTTTAAGTATATATATATATATGTGTGAAACTCCTTTTTGAAAACTTGAAAGCACTTATATTTTTAGAGTGAACATTGCATTAAAGGTGCGTAGTGATAATGATATATTCCTAAAGGTTTAAAGCTTGGCTTTTTTATTTTTATATATATACATATATATATATATTTTTTTTTATATTAGGAAAATGCATAAAAGTGGAAGCCAAATAACTGAATAAGTAAATTGTGAAAGATGAGTCTTCTATTGCCCAATAACATTCTTGATAAGGGTAAGTGCGCCCATACCCGGCCGCAAGACATTTTTTTAATGCATGGCTGAAGGCTTGCAGCCAGAACTAAGACAGTACAATTCACATGGACGGCTATAGATCCAACTCAGGATAAACAAAACACCAATTAGAATAAATACTAAAAACAAGAACAACAATAATAAATAATACATTAAAACTTAAAGCTCAATCTGTCTCTCACAAGAGTAGCTGATATCTTTACCAAACCTCCTCCACCAAGATGTTTTAGTGCATTAGCTGCCAAATTCAAGTTGGTCTCCACTCACCCAAATGAATTTGTGAGAGGCTGTTAGAATATAAGCCCAAGACGCTTAGGCCAATTATTTTAGGTCTCCACCACACTTATATTACTTATACAATGTATCTTGTCTACCTATATAAAAGGCAGACCTCTGTACTTTATTCTATATAGTTTCATACAGTCTTTTAGACTTTAACAAGAGGACTCAAGCAAATTACTGACTAGGCTCCATTTCATTGCACTGGAAGCCTGTTCAAAGTTCTATGGAAATATGTTACATTAACTTTATATCATTTCAGCAGTTCTTAGATTAACATCAGTTGCGTTTCGCATCTCATTTCTACAGTGATGAGGTGTCGCGACAGTACTTCTCTTTTGAGAGTAGCTTTGCTAACCTGCATTATTTGGATAAAAGCTATTGTTATTATTAACAATGCAGATTTTTTTATACTTCGCAAAAATTTGAATAATCTTACACCTTATGAGAGCCTCCTCATTAGTCTCATGTTTCGAAGGCTCCAGATTACCCGTCTCTAAGTTCACCCTTGAGATCGGTTTCTTTAATAATCCTTCTGCAACTTTGCAAGATTTTCCATATTCTCCTTGGTGGAAATATCAACAGAAGACACTTCTCCCTTCAGTGTATCATCCTGAAATGTCAATGTTAAAATAATTTTTAAATGATTAAAGTTGTCTTTTTCTATAGACTTAAACTTTTAGAACAAGTGGTAACTAATTTGTCACTCTCATATTAATGTGCCAAACATGGGTATTGACTATCAAGTTACATCCCTTGCACTTTTTGGACTCAAGGCATCAGTTAAAATCAATCAATGAAATACTGAATTTAATAAAACTTGTGTATAGTAGTATCTGCCCACATTGGACTTAAGCATTGAAGTTTAATTATTACCTGAATTCGGAGGTAGTTATTTTCACTATCGAGAGCTTTAAAAACAACAGAAAGTTGAAAGTCCACTATATCAGGACTTGCTTGAGTGAACACATTCACCAATGGGGCAGAGTGACCACTAGTTAACCACCCGAATATACCCCACCGAGATGCTTCTTTGGCAGTGTATTTCTCTTCAACTTTTGCTGAACCAGTTCCTAGTGATAGAACCAGAAATCGACCATAATCTGCTGTCTTTATGGAACTGAAGTTAGGACTCCCCCGGTTAATCTCTTTTGTCACTTCGCCAATGGCAATCAAAGTCTAGAGAATCATATGAGAATTAGACAATGATATTGATAAGAGAGTATGATTTCAGAGAGAATAAAAAAGCGACGTATACTAAACTCATTACCGGATTATTAGCAGCTACACCACCATCAATAAGATTGAATTTTCTCACTCTTCCAGTTGAGTCTTTGGTATCAAAATTATGGGCAGGGAAATATGTTGGGGCAGCTGAGGTTCCGATGCATATATCTGAAAGTAAGGCATCAAAGTGTGCATGGTTCTTCACCTAATTAAGGCATGGATACAAATATATGTTAGTTCATTTTTGTTTATGTGAAGTGTTAATTCCTTCTCATTAGACTGGATTAATTTCAGGTAAAGTTAAAAACTTGGATTAATTTAAAAACCTCATAGCTGGAGAAAATGGCTGGCTGGAGTTGTTTGATGTCAAAGGTTGGGATTACCACATTGGTCAGTGTGTGGCGTAATTGAGTATTCCCTAGTTTTTCCTTCAGAAGGCTATGAAGATACTTTCCATCGTATTTTGGTCCTGTTATGGCTTTGATCAATTTTGTTGCTTGCGCAAATGGGGAACTGTTGCTTAAGCAGATTAGTATAGTGTTATTTAATATGAAATAAGACATAGTGATAGCATGAAAAACATTGAGGCTCAATTGTTACCGATCTTGAGGAAAGATTTTGGGTCCATTATCAAAATAGAAGGCCTTGATGTCTTTTGCAGCATACATGGGGCGTTTGTTTTCATTTGGTGCAGTTAGCATGGTAGTCAAAAGACCTCCTGTGCTTGTCCCTGCGATCACATCAAAATAATCTGCAACTCTAGCTTCAGGGCCATCAATTTTCTGCACCACAAGGTAAAAATTGTAAAAAAAACCATGTGAAAGAAATAGTCATATGTTAATTGCCATTACTATTTTGAATAACTTACATGTAGTACCACTTTAGTCAATTTTTATAAAGCTCAAGCTTGTCAAATGGTCTTCTGGAAGTTAATCTACACGCATGGCTTGTAAGTGACTATATTGGGATGAAAGTTACTAATTAAACCCATTTTTTATTTGGAAAAAAAAAGCAATTATGCAAGCTACCAATGATTGATTTCTTTTTCCTATTAAATAAGAACTTTAGATTGAAAACTAATATTTCAACTTTATACACATAGATGACATGTGCCAACTGGCTGGTATATAACAATATTGTAACCTGTAACTCAGAATCAAGGAAGCTAAGTATGATTCCTGGAATAATCCCCCTTATTCCACCTCCATCAATGCTAAGAACAGTAATGAAGTTTCCATGTGTTGGAGGCCGCAGGGGTGATATTTTTTTTTTCCATAAGGGACTGGGATGAGAATATGATTATGGGGCTAGGAGGTTAATTGTGCTGCCGGAAACTACATAGTGCCAATCTATTTATAATCCTTTAAGCTTTCAAGAACTGGTTAAGAATCAACATTTTCATCATTTTTATGGGACTAATAATGCTGTAATAAGGAAAGGACCATATGCATACATAGTGGTTTCTTCAATATGGTTTGAGTTGATACGTAGCTTTATCATTGACAGGAACAACAGAGTATTCCATTTCCTTATAGTGATCTTTCTTTAGCAAAGAAGAAATTGCATCTTAGACGCTACATATACAGGAATTGTAGTTGAGACTCCAGGAGAATTGCAGGTAAGAAGAATTAGGTGAAGTGATATCCTAATGGCAATATGGATAGTGGATTTCATTATCTAGCAGAAGGAATTTTAAGGCGGGCAATATATTTTGGATTTAAATATCCTATCCAATGACTCTTTTTTGGTTTAATTTCAATAAGTTTAGGATATAAATTTTTTCACAATTTCTTTTACAACAGTGGAGATGATATGTTATGATAGATGTATAATAAAATGATATTACTAGTGTGAGTCCATGTAAAAAAGTTAGGCACATCTCTAATATTGTTCTTTTGATTTTCAATCTCAAGTTGTAGTGCGTAAGTGTCCATGTGCACACTCTAGGGCAAATGTCTAGTTGTTGCGCTCAATAATTGGAAAACATTTTAATCACTAGTTGAAATCTGGATTTTTTCCACAAGTAGTGGCAACCTATGATGATTGGAATGCAGAAAGTTCAGTCATTAGATCACACCGGTTTTTGAAAGATACAATTCATAATGATGTGCATTGGGTCACATTTCTTAGGTCATTTAGGCTGTGTTTGGTTTATGTAAAATATTTTCTGGAAAATAAATATTTTTCGTAAATGCTATTTTCAGGAAAGGAAAATGTATTCAGGTTGTTTAGCTGTCTTGGAATTCGTTTTATAGAAAATCAATTATGGTGTTTGTTAATATTCTAAAAATACTATTTTCCTACCAATTTTTCACATTTTCTCAGCTTCCAAACAAATTTTATATCACAAAATCCACCACCACCCACACATTAGCACCCACAGAAAATCTACCACCACACAACAAAATAAAAAAAAAAAAAAAAAAAAAAAAAAAATCAGAGATCAAAGACAGAAAGTAGATTGGTGAGTGGCAGATGATGAGATCGAGAGGGCTGCGGCGACGAGATCAAGAGGAGATGATTTGATCCAGAGGAGGACGACGCGATCTAGAGGGCGGCGGCGGCGATGGCGATGATCAGACCCGATTCAAAAATCAAAGGCGCGATCTTGATAGAACGATCTCGAAGGTGATGATCTGACCTAGAGGAGGACAGCGCGATTTCGTAGGCGTGATCTCGAAGGCTCGATCTCGCCGCCCGGCACGTCTGGGGTTTGGTTCGATCTAGCTCACTCTCGTCGGCACATCTGGGATTGGATCTGGGCTTCATTGACGATAGCTCTCTTTGTCCTTCGGCTTGGGCTTGGCATGAGTGGTGAGAGTGAGTAAGGAGAGAAATTTTCTGAGGAGAGTGGAAATGGTTTGAAGTGAAAATATAAATAAAAAATCATTTCCGAGTGTTTTGAGTTATTTTATGGTCAAAGGGAAAAACCATTTCAATTGATTGAATTTACTGGTTCAATTAAACACTCAAGTTTTACGGAAAAACATTTCCGGAAGTAATTTGAAGCCAAAACAAACACAGCCTTAGTGTTCGTTTTGAGCAACTCATACTTATCTTATCAAAATCTATCATCTCATAGGTATGGTTGTATATTACTAAGGGTCTGTTTGGATACAGCTGAAAACTGAAAACTGAAAAATACTGTAGCAAAACAATTTTTAAATATGTGAATAGTATTATGAGACCCATTTTTAATAAAAAAGTTGTTAAAAAGTGAAGTTTGTAGGTCTCATGACTGAAAAGTTGCTGAAAAATTACTGAAAAGTGGCTGAACATTTGCTGCAAAAGTTACTATAGGAGCACTATTCACACGCCAAAGTCAACAATCGTGGCTTTTGAAAAAAAAAAAAAAATGAAAACACAAAACGTGGACGTGGGAAGCGCAAAACGCACTTGCCAAACGCACACTAAGTATATTAAGATTCTACTCTTTTTGATATTTTTAAACATTTGATTGAAATTCCTATTCTCGTCACAATAATAAGTTTCAAAATATTCATATAGTTTACCAAATTTTGGTTAAATTTTAAATTATAGTCATTTTTTAAAAGTATTTATACACATTAAATTTATTAAATAAGATCTAATTAATAGTAAATCCAAATCTAAAATGTTAATTTAGTGTTAGTTTGGTACAACTTATTTTCCAATATATTCTTAATTTCAATTAGGGTGTGAGATTGGATTAAATTAATCGAAACTATCTAAAATCTAGATCTTGCTCACGAGTCACAATGCATTTGCAGGTTCACAATTAATTTCGGTTTCATTGATTATATTTTTTATGTTTTTGTTTTTGGACTTGATTAAGATTCTGAAGTAGTGCTCTTCTTCAAAATCATATAGCTCACCTTATTACACATTTAACAAGAAAAAAAAAAAAATAAATAAATAAATAAAGGCAAAAATACACTTTTGGCCCCTAAATTCACCCGTGATACTGGTTTCTTCAATATTCTTTCTCCTCTATATTAAAGTTTTTCCAAGTTTTGTTTTGTAGACACGTCAACTGAAGCATCTGTCCCGGTCAAGGTGTCATCCTAATGTCATATTTCCAAAGACTAGTCAATACTAAATAACTTTATATGAATTCAACATAAAAACCTAGAGAGAAACCAGAATTTTTCTTACTTGAATTCGAAGGTAATTATTTTCTGAACGAAGAGCTTGGAACAGCACAGCAATATGGACATCAACCATATCTGCACTTGCTTGAGTAAACACGTCCACTAGTGGAACAGAACCACCGTGATGTAACCAACCCAGAGTGGCCCACCTGGCTGCCTTTTTAGCATTGTATTTTTCTGCTGTCTTTGGTGAGCCGGTGCCTACTGAAATTACTAGAAAGCGGCCATAGTCCATGGGTTTAATTGGGAAGAAATCAGGATTTTCTTTGAAGACCTGTTTAGTCACTTGGTTTATGGCTACTAATGTCTAGACCATGGTGCCAAAAAGAAAAGAAAAACACTATAAAGATTAGGCTTTCTTGTGTTGAAACTTTTAACTTAGAATAAATTGCATATTTTGTTCTCAACTTTTGATCTTTTCTTAACAAAATCGTCTATATGCTTTAAAATGTTTCATTTTAATCCCTCTACTTTCAATATTTCAAAAAAAAAAAAATTTTAACATCATTTGGTTGATGAAAAATGCAATATGGCAAACATAATTCATGCCATATCATAAGCTCCATATTATCAATGTACTCAATTTCACGAATTCAATTCAATAGATAAATGTCAAAAGTTGAGCATCAAATATGCAATTTAAAATTAACTTTCTCTCTAAATGATTATATACCGGATTGTTTGCAGCAACACCACCATCTATAAGATTGAATTTTCGAACATTCCCTTCATTATCTTGGTTCTTGAATTGGTAGGTAGGAAGATAAGTTGGAGCTGCTGAAGTACTGATGCATATGTCAGACAATCGAGCATCCAAACAAGGGAAATTTTACACCTGCATGAAGTTAGAATTTTCTCTTAGGTTGCATTTCAATTTGAGGATTTACATTTAAGGGATCTAAAAAACGATTGTAATCATAAATTGCTTAATATAAATTTAACAACACATGATGATGTGAGCTTTGAAAATTTTGCTTGAGCAAAAACACACGTGATAATATGGATTTGAAATGACATCTTTATATATTCACTTCAAATGCACGTATTAACAAAGGGAAATTCTCTTCATAAATTTCAACAATAAAAAAAAAATTATATAATAACTTCATACTCTATATTCAAGTCATTGAAACTAAATAATAAAGTCCAAATCATTCTCTTTATATTCACTTATAAAACAAATCATTAGGTTTGTTCACCATAGTTTTTTATTTCAAGAGAAGCTCCTCAGACTCTTTCATGCACTTCAAATTAAGGGACTAGACGACTAGTGAACAATATTTAATAATAAGGTTTCAAAATCCATGCAACACAATTTTTTAAAGGGAAAATCATAGTATATACTACAAAAAATGAGGCCTATAGCTGTGTTTATAAAACGCAGCTATAGACCCTAAAAATGCTGCGTTTTTTACAGCCGCATTTGTAAATACTACTCGATAATAGCTCTGCGGGCCTATAGTTTCACTTATGGAAACACGGTTGTAGGCTTTGACCTATAGCTGCGTTTTTAAAAACGTGAATATAGTTTTTTTTTCCCCCCTGCCCAATCACATACCTAATATTCTCATGAGACAATTCCTTGCAGCCTTTCAACAACAAAACTGCACAACAAAACTGTAATTCATTATTGCAATCAATGGTATGTAGTATAACATGTCCTACCCTCCCTTAAAAGTTATCATGGTTTTTGAGTGGAGTTGTGGTGTGCCTTTGTGTTAGAACCTATTTCCTTCTCTCTTATGTGTGTGTGTGTGTATGTGTGTGTGTGTGTGTGTGTTTCTTAAAAAAAAAGAATGGATAATTGTCCCACATTGATTAAGAGGGTGTGTTGTGTGTAGTATAATTTGCCTCACCCTCCCTTAAAAGTTATCATGACTTTTGAGTGGAGTTGTGGTGTGCTTTTGTATTAGATCCCTTTTTCCTCTCTCTTATGTGTGTGTGTGTTTGTTTCTCAAAAAAAAAAAAAAAAAAAATTCCAAGGGGCAGAAAATTCAAGTTAATTACATCAACATCCATCATAAGAACAACATACTGAGGAAAACCAGATTTGACATGCATAATGCATCTAAAGGTAAACACAATGGAAAAAAAAAACACACAAATAAATTTGTATTGTTTACCAGAAGACTAATGAATGTCTCGCCACCTTTTTCTCGTATTTCAAAGCACCCCCTTCTTGGCTGTTTGAAAGAGGAAAAGTAAAAATGAACCAAATCACTAAGAGCAACCACATCAGCTTGTGGAAAAGATTCCGTCTATTTTATACAAAAAAACTTACTTTTTCTATTTTACACCATCATATTTACAAAACACCTACATCAGTTTATCTATTTTACAAGACTTTTCAATAAAATATTCATTCTTTATCAATTTTTTATTATTTTCCCTAATGGTCATATTTTTTTTTAATTTAAACTTATATTTTAAGTAAACAATCAACACCGGTGGCTCAGCCAATGGAGCCACTTGTGGTGGAGGTTCGATGGCCAAACCGCCAAAATAGTGACTCGGGCGAATGCCGCCGGATTGGTCTTGCCGCCCACTGTACCGCCGAATAGTGACCCACTAATGGGTGGATTATTAAAATAGTGGTTTCGACAAACGCCGCCGATACCTAAACTACCAAAATAGTAGCTTTGGTAACTGCCCACCAGATTGGTGTCTCCGACCATTGTACCGCCATCACCAATGGGCCGATTGTTGTAATAGTGGCTCCAACGACCGCCGCCGAATCGATGTCTTCGACCACTGTATTGCTAGAATCGGTGACCGAATCGATGTCTCTAACCAACGGTCATTTTTTTTTTTTTGACCCAACGGTCATAATTTTTTTTGTTATATCCACCGGTCATAATTTTGAAATTTAAACGATAATTCAAACCTAACTTTAAACCCAATGATAAATTTAAACTTAAAGGTCATATTTTTTTAACTTTAAACCCAGTGGTGAATTCAAACCTAAAAGTCATATTTTTTTTAACTTTAAACCCAATGGTAAATTCAAACCTAAAGGTCATATTTTTTTAACTTTAAACCCAATGGTAAATTCAAACCTAAAAGTCATATTTTTTTTAACTTTAAATCCAATGGTAAATTCAAACCTAAATGTCTTTTTTTTTTTTTTTTTAACTTTAAACCTAAAAGTCATATTTTTTAACTTTAAGTTGACAGACCCTTAGGTAAGTTTGTCAACTTAAGTTTAGTTGTAAACTTACACTAGATACTATTCTAATCATTGGTCATTTTTAACACAACTGCAGCTATTCAACAAAGCTTATTTGCTTAGTAAATTAGTATATGTAGAAGCAAGAAGCACGAAATATGCAGAAAAACAAAACAGTTTCTGCAGAAACAAATAATTATGCAGATAAATAACACTATGCAAGTACAACCACCTGTTGAGAAAGTGCAGAAAAATAACATTATGCAGAAATCTGTTGAGAAAGTGCTATTTACATTCAAATAGCATATACAACCAATAAAATCAGCAAGTACAGCCACATTCAACAGAGACATTACTTCACCAAAAACGGAATGACAAGAACAGAATCACAAATTAAATTGAATAATTAAGTGCTATTGTCCGTGCACAATACAAAATTTACAACATTGCATCTATTTCCTTGCACAAGTGAAGACTACAAAAATATATCTAACATGATTAGAGATTGAATAATCATGTTCTCTGTACAAGTAAATACTACAAAAGAGATGTCTAACATCAAATCATCTATGTCAACCATGTGCTAGTATCTTTGCACTATACAAAAAATTACTTGATTAGATATTGTCAATAATAATATTCAAATTATGATGGAAATTTAGACCTTAACCTCTCCAAGATTTCCAAACGACGTAGACAAATATATTCTTTTTGCTCAGGATCATGATTCTTGTATCTTTCATCATAATTTCATCTTCCATTTTCCTTGATATGAATCAACTTTTCACTCTTTTCTTCCTTGATACTGGAGAAAAGTATTGAAACCACGTCATCACAATTCTTTATTTTCTTTAATTTCTCCTTTTCAGCCTT
This sequence comes from Quercus suber, assembly GCF_002906115.3. Classification (NCBI taxonomy): domain Eukaryota; kingdom Viridiplantae; phylum Streptophyta; class Magnoliopsida; order Fagales; family Fagaceae; genus Quercus; species Quercus suber. Next base: position 189,696 of record NW_027069600.1, on the reverse strand, counting down.
CTTGCCTATGGGTCTCTCCAAAGTTTCGTCGGTGTTCATCTCATCATTATCATTATCTGCATTTATTGTGTGGCTGGTTGTCTTGTGCAGGCCTTCAAATTCTCTCTTAAAATCAACCACTTAGCGTCATTCCTCAAAATTCTCCAACAATGTTCCAATTGAAATGCATTTTTGCAATTACTTTGATACATAGCTTTTGCATCTTCAATCTACAAAAGTAAATAATGAGAATCATAAAACTAAAAGTGTATTGATATACAATACATATTAGATGTTGAGTTGAAATACCTTGTCATATTCAGTTTTACCACTTTCATTCCGGTACTCAATTTGGGCCAAGCATTCACAAAACTTGTTGGTTTCCCTTTAAATGGTTGACCACTGACTATTTAAAGAATCCTTGTTGCGGTTAAATTTCTTGTCATTGTGGAAGGTGGACCAAATTTCATCCCAAAATGTTGTGTTTTTGGTCCGTCGATGTCACGGCATTTAAGCTAACATTAAGCCACGCCGACACTAGTTTAATGTCTTCATCTATGGTGAAGTTGATTCTCCGTTGACCTTTCTTAGTAGTTGATTTTTTTGCAATGGGAGGTATAGATTGTCCCATTTCAACTTGGGGTGGAGATTCATGGACATTCACGTCTGAATGTGAAGTGGACATCAAAATACTACTGTCAAAAGACTCAAAACCTTGTTTATTGTCTTGAAAAATGTCAAGGAAGAAGAGATTTTGATTTTGTAAGTCCATCACCTAACAATCACCAAAGTAATTCAGAAGTAGCACTAATTAGCAACAAAATTGAAAACAAAAAAGAAAAGGCATTGTTTAATATAGATTTAAGAGTATAACTCGCTGAAAACACAAAGGTAAATAGTACGAGATCTATAATAGAGCTTCTCCATCATTCAGAAACTAAAAGAAACCTCACGAACTAAGAAGATGAACACAAGAATTTGATCAAAGAACACCAACCGTCCCCATTGACACATGATCCATCCATGTCTAAAACACTAACATTATCAACATAACTCTCAACTCTCAAGTAAAACCCATATGCATTTGTACTTATATTAACACAGAATCAAGGAAACTCACATGCATTACAATAACCAAAATTCATTTAATTGCACAGAGTTAATCAAATTCCACAATCACAACTAAGAACCCTTATGGGCTAATTCATTGATCAATTCATGTACAAACACAAGAAAATCAAACCTCAGCAACAAAAATAAAAATCAAAATCAAAACCCTCACTTTCAACCCCACCAACAAAACACATAAAAAAAAAAAAAACCAAAACGACAACTACAAGCACAATTCTTCAGCTTTAAGATAAAACCCACATGGAATTCAACCTTAGAAATAATGATTATTCAACAGAATTCAAAAATAAACCAAAATTTAAACCGATTTCCCACAAATTATTCTCAAATGAAGAACTAAAAAAAGATTGAGATTTTATCAAATTTGGCTTGCAAAAGGGAGACAGAAAGACAAGTAGTTAGCTATACTGCTTGCAACCTATAAGATTAGTCCTAGAATAAAAATAAAAAATTAAAGATCAGTCCTAAATTAAAATTGCTCCACAGGCAAAGACATACTAGACAGTTTTTTCATGGCCAACAAACAGTATATGTTTCTTAAGTATATCCCAAAGAAACATCCAAAATCAATGTAAACCTTTAACATCAGGTTGAAGTAGTTTATAAATAAGTAATAATAGACTCCACCAAATCAGCACAGGGAAAACAATCCGAAAACTAAGTATATAACTAAGTATATACCCTGTTCAATCAGTCCGAAAACAGGAGAGAAATAGAAATTTAATACAAGTTTAAAAACTCTAAATTCTTCAAACACTCCCTACACACGGGGAAACTAATCCCTATCAAAAGACATAGAATTTAATCCTTACCTGAACTCTAAAATAATCAAATATAAATACACACAAAATCTGAAATACTAATAAATTCCAAAAATAAACTTCGGGTGTGCTCTAAAGAATCCCTAAAAAAAACCCCAAACCAGAAAAATTTGAAACAAGAAACCCTAAAAACAAATAGTTTAGAGAAACTCCCAAGAATCTTGCTTGAAACCAAAAAGCAAAAAAACCCTAAAATCTCAATGAGAAAAACCTATACCTTTTTAGAGAAATTAGCTCCAAAGTTTGTCAATAGAGAAGATAAGTCTGTCAATTGATCCACCCTGCAAAACCCCCAAACCAATCACATTATTATTTCCCGTGGTGATGAGAATGAGCAAAAACTGATAAAAAGCAGACGAAAAGAGAAGATGAGAGGAAGAGCTCAGGAATGAAATAGGGAGAGAGAAGTTGAGACCTGAGGCGTTGGTGTGCTCAGTGAGAGGAGAGAGAGAAAAAAGAGCGAAAAAGAAGTTTTTATACTGTACAAAGATAATATTATTTTAATATATAAACGAGCTACAGTACCTGTGTAAATATACACAAGTACTGCAGCTCATGGAAATATATACACAGTTTTACACATTTTTACACCCACTAATGTAGGTGTTTTTTTGTTCAAAATGTGTAAAATTTGTACTTTTTTCTATTTTAGAAGACTTTAGATGACCTGATGGGGTTGCTCTAAGCCTCTAATGAAATGGCCATTAACCTTTAAAAGTAAGTCACAAGGGACACTTTGACGTACAAGATGACCCTTTTGTTTCTATTGCATTTAAGTGGAGTGTATTTTTAAGATATCTGATTAGGGAAAAGTCAATCTGACGAAATAGTGTACTCATACTTCAGTACATAATTCACTTACTCGTACATCATCAAAAAATTTCCTATTCCATTATTACAATCAAAAATAAAAATGAAAAATTAATCAAAATTTCAAAACTTAATTGCAGCATAATACAACAAAGTATAAAAATGGAGCAAATATGAATATTTAAAAAATAAAAAATAAAATCTTTAGAAAGATGAAGAATTAACCTATACGCTGAAGTAATGAACCGTCCTGCTACATGACTTAATAGGTTTCAGTGAATCACATCAAATAAATAAACCTTTAAATGAAAAACAAAAACTTGTAATATAACATCACACTTTACTAAACAGTTTTGGATATTTCAAGAAACAGATTTGAAAAACTAAATTCATTGGTAAGGAAGGTATGAGCAACAAAAGGTAGAATAATTCAAACATCAAAATAGAATATTGATGATAAACAAAATAAAATTTTGCTTTTCGATTCAAAAGAACAAGATTTAAGCTTATGCAGCACAGAACAATAAACTTGTCTAATAATTTGTACTCCAATGCCATTAAGGTATGCCATAACTAGAATGTTATTAAAGAAGAAATTTTATGATAAAATTCAATCCTAAATGTTTGCTAGTTATCCACGCATATTCAAGAAAAGGAATTTTATGAATAGAATATCCTTGAGAATTGTAGATGGCGTATTAATGATTGTTATTAAGATTAGTTTTCTACGTCTATTTTGCATGGGTTAAAGGCGTTATAATAGATTCATTACTCAAAACAGTTTTTGACACTTTTTCCCCTGCATCAAATAAACCATAAATTGAATCCACCAGATCAACATCAGTATGGATATCTTGTGCAATGGCTTTGCAAAGGTGCTCTCATAGTTTGAACCAAGACTCATTTTTTTCTGACAGGAGAATGGAAAACAAAGAAACTATTTTTCATAATTATCACATTTATACTATTTTTCAGAGACATTTGAGATGTTGGAAGCAGATTTTGTGTCCTGCGAGATAAAAATTGGTTAAAGATTACACCTCTAAATGTTATCCACCATTTATATATACAAAAGATCTTATGCTAAGGCATGAAGCTAGGTAGAAGGACATACAATTGTTGAAGATTCAGGCCTGGGTTTGTTCCACATTGCATAATACCGATTCAAGGTGTGGTTGCAAGAGTGAGCATCTTGAATGGTCACCTTATGTATTCCTACAACAGCAGAAAAGGAAATAGTTAAAAAAGTTCAAGCCACAAAAAATGAAGCTAGGAAGAAATGTAAACATAATTCCACTTAAAATCAAAGAAAATATATATTATGGTACCTGAATTCCAAAAGTGATACTCTTTGAGAAGTGCAAGGAGAGATTTTCTAACCAATTGCATATCACTAGCCTGCTGTATATGGCATGAACCATAGCACTGAGGAGGGGAGGCTGGCTGCAAAAGGTACCCCCGAGTTTGTGGTTTAACTCCAATTATATAATCATTTAGATTACGAAAGAAATTATGTAAATGAAATTTGCATAAATGAAATTCATATGACAAAATGTCAACAGGGAGAAGAAAACAAAAACAAAAACTTGAGGATCAAATGATTAAGCCAAAAAGTGTTATATAAAAACTGTATGTGCCCTACCTTTCAACTAGAGACTAGTGTTCTAGTATTCATTTTATTTATAATAAAAAGGTAGCAAAAACAGTTTAAATTTCAGGTTTGGACCATATTAATTAACTAGTGTCTCCTCATCATATGAGAATTGTAGCTCAGTCTCTTTATTGTTATCTTCTGCAGCAAATTAGTACAGTGGTCTAAATGAGAAAACACAGGCTTATATGGGCATATATTTACTATTTAGTATCCGTGGAGAGAAAAGAACACAAAAAAATTTAGTAGTAATATTATTATTCCTCAAAAGAAGATTTATAATGGATACCAAAGCAGAATGGCCATCAGTATTGAAATGGGTGCATATAAATTTACTTTATGTTACATGAAAAGCATAAACTCCATAAGATGCATGGAATAAAGTTAATAAGAGCATCTTCAGCAGCCTCTCCAAATTTTTGCCTAATTTTTGCCTGTTTGGAGAATGAACAGTGACATTTAGCTTTTACCTATCCACTTTTTCAAATACACTTTCTAACAGATTCTCTATCCCATTTAAATATTATTTCTTCATATATTGTTTATTCTTTTTTTAATCATCATTTATTCTTTTTTTAACAACTATATTTTTCAATGAGAAGTGCTATGTTCATAACATTTTACGCAATACTTTCACAACAAAATTTATGTGGAAAGTTGTTACTAGTTCTAATTTAAACCCGCCACTGAAATTATTTTTTTACTCATCAATATTAACTAATAACAATCTGTTACTTAAAATTTATTGTGAAAATATTGTAAAAATATTGTGGTAGTATTTTTCAATTAGGATTTTTTATTTTTCCCTTATCTTTTTTTTTTTTTTCATCCACACGTTTCTTTTCTTTTCTTTTTTCCTCTTTTTTTCTCCTCCACACCTTTCCCTTATCTTTATCTTCACTTTTCTTTTTTCTTTTGTTCTCTGGCACTTCGTCTGAGCTCCTTCACTTTCCTTTTTTTCTTTTCTTCTCTTCATCTACTCCACTGGAGCTCTCTCATTCTTTCTCTAGCTCTCTTTTTTTTTTTTTTTTTTTACTTTTTCTATTTCTACTTGATTCTAAAACACTCTCTACCGTGGGTCAAATGGATTCTAGAACACTCTCTAGCGTTGTCTCTTTTTTGCTCCACCATGGGTCAGATTGCTTTTGTCTTTTTTTTTTTTTTTTTTTTTTTTGCTTTTATTGTTATGATTTTATTAATTTTAAGATTGTGTTTTTGAGTTTGTATTTTGATTAATGCTTGAGTTTAGAGATGTTTAAAAGAAATGATTGTTGTATTTGTAGCTGTTGTGAATGTTTGATTGAGACTGAGTTTAGAGATATTGGAGAGAAAAGATCAAGAATAGTTCTGTTGTTATTGTTGTGATCATTGAGTGAAAATTAAATATTTTACTTAGTTGTGATTATTGAGACTGATTTCATTCTTTTGCTCATGAACAGATATCTCTCTTCTCTTTTTTCTTTTCTTTTTTTTTTTTTTTTTTTTCCTGATTTCATTTGGTTTATGAGAAAAATTATTTTTGTGTTTGAATTGTATTTTGCGTTTTGTAGCCATTGAGATAAAGAAGAGAGACGGAGTGAAGAAGAAAGAGAAAGAGAAAAAAATATTTTTTCTAATTCAACCAGTATTATTTTAATGAGAAATAATCTTTGCATACGCTACAGTGATTGCTACAGTGCTCTCCAGGCCTGAAGAGCTACAATAGCAACTCTAAAAAAAAAATTAGAGATAGAGAGGCTATTGGACTTCATTTTTGGTGTGAATAGTGGCTTGGCAAGGAAAGTTTGCACGACATCATCACATTGATGTTTGGAAATTAGTGCCGCACTGCTTGATTTGGTGCATTTGGCGTGAAAGGAATGCTAGAAGTTTTGAGGGTTGCAAACGCTCTTTGCTAGAGATTAAGTTTTTTTCTAACACGCTCTCTTTGAATGGAGTGGTTTTTTCTCATTTTTCTTGTTCTTCCTTTTCTATTTTTCTTGACCGTTGTTCTTTTGTTTCTTGATTTGTGCCCCCATAGTACATCCCCAATGTACTCGGCTTGGCAATCTTTTTATTATTAATAATATTCTTACGTTATTTATCAAAAAAAAAAAATTTCAGAGATGGAGAGCCTTGTTGGAGATGCTCTAAGAATTGGAAGTTTTGCATTTATGGGAAACGAAATCCTTGACCTGTGCTATCAACTGAGGCAATTCCGGAAACACATAAAACGCATGCATCATGTCTGGATACTCAATTAAGCAAGCCTGTTTCCCAGATTTCTTCAACCACTCATAGTAACTCCTCTGCCGATCCTGTAACGGGTCGAATCCCCCAACAAACACAACCGTTTCCGGATACTCCAAACCCGAAATATCAACCGCATTGGGCCCACTCACATTGACTGCCTCATGATCCTCATCCGACCCTTGAGGCAAAAACACCTTCCAAAGCCAATCAGTTCGTTCCAACGAAACGATTGGACTTTTAAGCAACCGAATCTCTGAATCTGTTCTCTCCTCTCCTCCGAAAAATGGTTGGATCGAAATCAACCCGATAATTTTAACGACCTGGTCCTGGAACTGGATCTGCCACGGTTCTTGGCAGATCCGTGAAGTGATGAGAGGTTGGGAACCACCATCATGGTGGTGGCGGTTGGGCTTCACGACTGAGCTAGGAGGCTGCGCCTCGTTTAGATCTAAGAGAGGGTGAGACTGATCCAGAGTGAGAGAGGTTATAAGTTTTGGTTTTAGAGAGAAGTTGAGGTTGAGATGTGAAAGGCTTCGGCCATGGTGAGGAGGATCGGTGGTAGAGGGGTGGATCGGCGGTGAGGGCTTGGAGTCAAAGGGAGAGAGTGAGAGAGAAAGTGAGAGACCGGATTAGAGAGAGAATAATCTGAGGGGTTTTTTTTTTTTTTTTTTTTTTTTAATTTATACCAAACTTGTAGCCGCGTTTAAAGAAACGCAGCTACAGACATGGTTTAAGCCACAATTTACTGAAACACAACTGTAGGCAGGCTATAGCCGTGTTTTGAAAGGCCCCTTTTCAAAAAAATAAAAAAAAATTTGATCAACCTATAGTTGCAATTAAAACCTGCAGCTATAGGAAACACTATAGCTGCGTTTTTGCCCCAATTTAATACTGCTAAATTAAATGATTAAATTTATTATTTTTTAAACAAGTTTATAATAAAAAAATATTAGGAAATTTATTATATATAATAATCATTAGGAGTCATGTGAAGTTTGAAAAAGACATATACCGGATTATTAGCAGCAACACCACCATCTGTAAGGTTAAATTCTCACATTTCCCTTGGGGTCTACAGTTTCAAAGTAATAAGTTGGAAGATAAGTTGGGGCAGCTGAGGTTGCTACGCAAATATCTGAGAGTAAGGCATTCATGCTTGGGTTGTTCATTTTACCTGTTTTCATGACCAAATCAAAGTAAATGTTAGTACAATTCAGCCCCATCATTTGCAGTCACTTTCTTATCCAGGGTTAATCTGAACCACTACATATATTGTGGAAATTAAAGAAAAAAAAATACCAGGGTAATTAACCAATTAAAAAACCATTTTAATGAGAAGAAGACAAACCTCATAGCTAGAAAAAATGGTTTGCTGGAGTCTTTTGATGTCAAATGTTGGAATAACAACATTAGTCAATGTCTTTTCCAATTTTGTATGTCCCAGTTTTTCCTTAACAAGCTTATGCAGATATTTCCCATCATACTTTGGTCCAGCTAGAGCTTTGATAATCTTTGTAAGATGAGGAAGTACTGGACAACTGCAATTTGGAAAAAATAATATCATGTTAAAAACCAAAACAAATGGGGTCAAGTCAATAATCAAACAGATATATATATATATATATATTAATGATATTTTTATATCTCATACTCTAATTCTTACCTGTTCAGTAGGAAGATACGAGGGCACTGGTTTAGGTAGAAATCCTTGATATCCTTGGCAGCAAAGACAGGTCGGTTATTTTCATCTGGAGCAGCTAGCATGGCGGTAACAAGACCACCTGTGCTTGTTCCTGAGATAACATCAAAATAATCTGCTATTCTTGCATCTTCACCATCCAGTTTCTGCACCATACATAAGCAAATATAGAGTAAGTACTTGGAAAGATTGCATGTTGAACCTTTATAAATGATTTAACAAAGCAGAACTTCACTAGTGAATAAAAAAAAGTGTTGAATTTCTTTAGGTTTGTGGCATGAAACATGTATGATTAATATATAACATATTTTTCTACCTGAAGTTCAGATTCTAAAAAACTAAGGATAGTTCCTGGGATAACCCCTCTTATTCCACCACCATCAATGCTGAGAACAGTGATTGGGTTTCCATAAGTTGGAGGTTGTAGGGGTACATTTGTTGAGCCCATTGGGATAAAGATGCAGGTAAGGAGAGAGAGAGAGAGAGAGAGAGAGAGAGAGGATTTAAGAGCTTTAGAGAAACTATAAACTTTTAAGGAAATTAAAAAGAGAGGATTATGTGACTTGAAATGTCTTCTTTTCATGGAAGTATGTGTATTTATAGTACTCCTCAGTCATCTCCTTGTCCAAAGATTCAACCACGTCATTGGATTGGGCTGTAAGCCTTAAAAGAAAGTCATCGGATCAAAGTGCATCAAATTTGACCGATAACTTGTACCTTTTCTGATATTGTTTATGTACATATATACTGAAAATTCATAAACCAATGTAGTGATTGGAAAGTTCGTGTGAATTACCAGCATTGCCTCTTACTTTGTCACAAAAATTGTCCCTTTAGGCTATGGTCACTGTAAGTGAGAATTGTAGGGGTGACCACTTCAAAAGAATTGTAGGTAAGAATGAGTTTGGTTAGACCATAAAGGCAATATGGGTCTGGTTAGGCAACAGGCCTAACAAAGGCGCTCATGAAGGCGCTCATGTAAGTGAGAATTGTAGGGCTGCAACATTCAAGAATAACAAAAGAATCAAACTTTGCATTTTACATGTTAATTTGATTCGCAAAAGGCGACACCTCAAGTAACCAAAAGATGTGTTGGATATATACATGTGAGTAGAATGTTCATATAGAGAAAAAGAAAGGAAGTTGAGAAATGAATATAATATAGTAGAGCTCCTATGTCATATTAAGGACTCAATTGGAGTTTTCCCAATAGTATTATCTTCCCAACATGACGATGATGTTGGGGAGATAAAACACTTTTAAGGAGACTTCTTGAGTAGTTAATTTATAGAGACACACTTGACTCAAAAGGTCTAACTATGAGTTCAACTATGTTATATTAATCACTCATTATTATTATCATCATTCAATTTAGGATTTCAATAACGCGTATACACCCAACCGTTGATCATATCATTGAAAAGTCATATAGGGTACTTGTAAGAATTCAATATTCAAACTAGGGCTGTCCAAGGACCTGCTGGAACCGACCCACCTGCTGCCGCCGATCAAACCCGACCCGCCGCTGACCGAGCCGACTGCTTCGACAGTCAGTGATGGATTTCATTCTCCAAAATCCGAGATCAATGGGTCGGAGATCGGATCTCCTCCTTTCAAATCCGAGAAACCCGATCCGACCAACCCATCATTTTTTCGACGAGAAGGTGTAGATCTGGCGAGTTTTGAGATTTTTTTAGGAAGATTTAAGCTAGATCCGACGAGATTTCGCTAGATCTAGCCAAGATCTTGCCGAAAATGGCCAAGATCTCGCTGGATCTAGTGAGATCTGGCTGGATTTCTACTGTTTTTCAAAATTTCCTTGCTGGATTTCTACCGTTTTTCATCTTTTCTTGGCCGGATTCTCGTCGTTTTCCAAATAATCAACCCCGACCAATCCGCCCGACATCTATGGAAGCTCCGACCCATCCGATCTGATCAACCACTCCGGTTGGCGGCGGGTTGAAATTTTCACCACCGATCTGGTCGGGTCAAATCCGGGTTGGGCACAAACCCGATCTGGACCGACCCGTGGACAGGCCTAATTCAAACAAATGTGTACAATTCAATTACATCTAATGCTTAAAGGAAATGTGAAAAACTTAATAATTCTATTGGCCTTATGCATTTTGTCTTTAAATCGTGTTGAATTATTGACCCTATGTATCTATACCATTTTGCAAATCCAACATGCATGGTTATTCATTCTAAAAAGATTTGATTGTTCTGTCAAAAAGGAAGAGAAGTAAGTCTTATAGCTACGATACTTAGTTTTGGTAAATTTCCCAGTTGACATAGTCAAACTTTTGAGAGAGTTTTCTAGGTTATGCTTCCTTTTCTCTTTGGCTAAAACAAATGTGAAGAAAGGGCAAATGGAATTTTAAATGTGAAGAATATTATATCCATTATCAGAGGATAACTTGCAAAGGCAATTCTAGTAACTGAGTACTTGTTAGAATTCAACAATTCAACATATGCGTACCATTCAATTTCAAGTGCTGCATAAGAGAAATGTAAAAACTTGATCATTTTATTGGCTGCTTTGTTTTCAAAACTTGATCATTTCTAGGACCTTTAGTAGAGATTAATGAAAAAAAAAAAAACAAATTACAGTAGAGATTAATGAAAGAACTGCAGCATGAAATTATGTGACTTGTCTCTAAAACTTAAACTATTAAGAAAATGGTGAATTAAATCATTTAACCATTATTCTAACCGTAAGTAGTTCATGTTGAGAGTTTACTAAGTTTTTTCTTGACCAGAACATTGATTTAGCACCACCTGTTTAGAATTTTCTATGGCAGTATTTGACTTACTGCATTTCCAATCTAGTATTAACTGATATTTGTATTGCTGCAATATTTTTAAATCAATTATCTGCAGTTTACTAGCAAGGTAGGAAGAAGATTAATTTATATTTTGAGAAGGGAACAAATTAAGTATGAAAATTGATAATATCTTTCCTGTTAGACCTTATCACATTAGGAATAAGCATGATGACAACATTTGAAAAAGACGCATCAACATACATCACAGAAGACCATCATATAAAAAAAAAAAAAATGTGTATTTTAAAACCCCACCAATCCACAGCCACAAATTCTAATTATGGAAATAGAAGTTTCATAAATTTCATGTGTCTACATAAAGCCATTAAATTTTAATGGTTCTTAATTAATTTTGAACAATGGTTTCACGCAATTGCAATTGCAATTCTTTTAACCATCGTCTAACCTTTAAATCCTTCATAAATCCAGTGCCCAATTGAACAAAATTCAGTTACATTCTCCCAAATTGCAATTTAAAAAGAAGAAGCAAAACACAAAACACCCATAACCTACAAATCTACCAAGCAACCTTAGGATTTCACACTCCACTAATAGCAAGCAATAATATAACAATCAAATCTCACATATACAAAAATAGACAGAGAGCCAAATCTCACCTTAGGGTTTAAGATTAGAGTCTTCAATATATACAGAGAGCCAGAGAGAGAGAGAGAGGAGTACCGTGTTTGAGCATTTTGAGGAGAGCGAGGGAAGAGATATAGACTTGCTCCGACGAATCAAGAGTCGGCGAATCTGAGTGTGTTTCTCTCTCCATACCTGACATGTAGGGTGTGTTTCTCTCTCTCTCTCTCTCTCTCTTCTGAGTTTTCTTTCTTATCAAGATTTCTCTGATGCTCTTTCTCTCTACTCTGCTTTTGCTTCGGCTTCGGCTTTTTACATACTGGTTCGTATCCAATAACATTTATACATGAAAGTTTTTTGGGCCTGATTTAAATATGGCCCATACTGAAAATAAATGGGCTTATGTTTTGTGTTTCAGCCTATAGGGATATCTGGGCTAGGCCAGTTTTAAATTCTTTTATTGCAGATCTAGGCCCAAATATGGGAACTTGGGTTTTTTTTGGGGGCATGATAGGGCATTGAAACTAAAAACCCAACAAATCCATGAAATTTCCTATTTGGTAGAGAAAATTTTAAGAGATCCTGTCCCATTCAAATTTTAACATCTTATTATAAGCCCATCCCATATGTATAGGGAGTCTAAACTGAAATTAGTCTCAATCTGTCAAATATGGAAAATTATTAGGTACATAGGGAGTATGGTCACATGATGCTCCATTCTCTTGCATATACGGTAGACTTGCAATAAATTTAATTAATGAGACTCACTATAAATGTGAGTTGAAAGAGCACCGTATCATCATATATAATATGAGAGTACTTAATAATTACTTCTCAAACATATACATTTACTAGCTAATAATTCTTGTATATCCACGAGTGTAATTATTAAAAATAACTATAATTGTATGTGTATCTATGGAACTTTTTTGTTTAAGTAAATAATATATTGTATACATTCATAGTATTACATAGAAATATAATAAACTCAAATTGAGTTTTTTTTTTTTTTAATAATATTTTCTAAGTTTAGGCATGAATTTGAGTGTAAATATAATTGATACAAAACTAAATGAAATGACACTTAGCATGCAAGTGGAATGCATTAAACATCTAAGGACACTTGGCACCAAATAATAGTTCAATCTAAAGACACTAGTGGTAAATTGTTGAAATTGATGCCTCTAATCTTGGTTATAAAAGTATTCATAAAAAAAAAAAAAAAAAATTGAGTCTAAAGAACAAGTTATTTATTTCCATTTAGGTGTAAAAAATGTTGCGCAACAAAATCATAGTACAATCAATAAGAAATTCTAGATGTTGTTTTATGCATTTCAAAATTCCAAGCTTTCCTTTCCAAAAAAAAAAGAGTAAAGACTATTGGATTTTTTAATAGTATATAAAAAATTATATACTATTAATTGCTAAAAATAAAAAATTATATATAAAATATTTTAATTCTTTTTGTTTTGACCTTTAAAAAAAAATTAACATTCTAACCCTAATTTTTTTTAATCTTAATTGAAATAAGTTTGAATATAATTATTTTAGTGCTATTTTCATAGTAATTTTACAATAAAAGTTAAGTGGTAAGTTTTAATTGGTTTTTATCTAAACTCACAAATCACATCATTTTTTTAATTATATATTTTTAACAACTTGCTACCTAAATTTTGTTGTGAAAGTGTTATGTAAGCTGCTAGTTGTAAGGGGGTGGGCCTGGCTTGGGGTATTGGGCAAGCTCCTGCCGTGCTAGGCCTAGGTTGTTTCTGGGTGAAGAGTTGGGACCGGCCCAATTGGAGCACACCTTGGCCCGGCTTGTGCACAATCTTTGCTGCGTCTGCCAAAGTTCATTTAAGAGCTCACAGCAAGCAGAGTTATTGTTGACAAGTTATGGCAGGCAGACATAAAATAGAAAATGTAAAAAAATGCATTCACTATTTCTTCCGCAACAAACAAGATAAGTGATTTAAAGGCCTTGCTTTTAAAGAAGAACGCTTAAACAAAATAATAGAGCGAAATTAGTAGAGCGAAATAACGGGTTTGCCATATTTAGTATTGCCGCAGGATTCCAACCACGGAAGGGAAAACTACTCCCTCAACACAAGTAACTTCACTTGGTGAAATTAATTGCTTTGAGAGGACAGCCCCAAATGGTATATGCCCAGGTATAGACTTTGTATTGCCTGTTGAGGACAAGGCTATTGAGGGAGAGAGGGGTTAACCCATTTGGGTGCATGCCTGCCATAAGCACTCTGTTTTTTTTTTTTCTTTCTTAGAATTTCCTTCTCTCTGTTTTCTTTCTTCTGATTCTTTTCTCTCTGTTTTCTCTCTTTCAATTCTTTTCTCCCTGTTTTTTGATCCCCTTTTGTTGTTCTATTGCACACAGCCACGAGTCCCTTATATAGGGCCTGTCGTGGCCGATTTTACTGTTCTAGCCTTTCTATAGCCCTATTCTGCTATCGTAGCCTTTTGCCATCCACTTACCGAGTCAAATGGTTCTGATCCACCATTAACCCATGGCTATTAGACAACGAAGCTTCCTTTTCTACTTCGTCCAGTGTGTCCTCTCTCTCTCGGTCTCTCATGGCATGCACCCAGCGGTTCTTACCCACCCTTGCCTCTTTTGGGTGGATTGTTTTCCCGGCAGGCCAATGCCCATGTGTTGTCCCTTTCTTTGGAGGGTTGAGCTCTGTAGTGGGCTTCCCTTTAGTTTGGGCATTTTGCTTTATGGCTTTGCACCTCCTGCCGTGCCAGGTTTGCTATTCCTGCTGCTCAACTCAATCCTACTGGGCCCTTTCGAACTTGCCGTGTACTTTCCTTCTCAGTAGCCCAGTATGCTTGCTGGGCTTCTTTTTCATTTCTTGCGGGCTCCAATGTCCCTTGTTTTTCTTATGGGCATCCCCGGCCCATTGGTTTTGTTTTACACATGGATTTTTGCTAACTCACTTTGGGCTTTCTTGGCCCAATTTTCTCTATAAACTTTATCCTTTGGGCTAATGGGTTCTCCATTTGCCTGTTACTCTCTTTTTTTTTTCTTTTCTTATTGCAGTGGGCCTGCTGTGGCCCATTCTTCCTTTTCCCTCATCCTTTCCACGGATTTGTTTCTTTTCTCTTTCCGGGCCTATTCAAGCCCATTTGCTTCTTCTAGACCCATCTCATGGACCCTTGAACCATTCATATGCCTTCTTTTTCTTTTTGCTGTTTCTTTCAGTTTGCCCGCAACTCTAGGCCTTCGGCCTGCTGGGCTTCATAAAAATGAGCCTCAACACCTCTAATTATACTTTTTATTAGATAGGGCAAAATTTAAATATATACCGTCCACTCAATGATAATTGCTTTTATCAACAGGCTAAGTAATCAATTATTATTATTATTATTATTATTATTATTATTATTGTTATTATTATTATTATTATTATTATTTGTAGGTAGGATTTGAACTCTATATCTCATATCATTCAAAGCAAGGAAGTCAATACCATACCGGAGGCTGTACCGATTTGGCCAACGGTACGATATATTTCGGATACCGGTCAATACCGGTGTACCGTTTCGGGTTTATCGCTATTTTTTACTATTTTATACAATATACAAAGTTATATTTCTAATAACTCAATATATCACTTTGACAACTTTTTGTATGTTTTGGTGGAGTTAGAGCATTAGCTACAGTGAAGCTAAATAGCTATACAGCTATTTTAACTTCATCAAAATACAAAAATATATGTTAAAATAACAGAGCCATAGCTAAAATAAAAAATTTAATCCTTTAAAAAAATTAAAATGGTTTACGTTAACCAATAAATTTTTTATTATTTGAAATGCCTAGAGTTTCCAAGTACTACACCTATAGGGTCAACTTCTGGAAGTCCTAACCCATTAGGATTTTTTTTTTTTTTTCATTCGTTTTTTTCACCTCCACACATCTTGCTAACAGCTGTAGCCCATTAGTCTTTTATTTATTTATTTTCACCTCCACACGTTTTGCTTTGAAGTCTTGTCACTTGCTTTTTTTCATTCTTGTTTCTACTTTCAGGTGAGTGTTCCAAAACTAAAAACAGAGACAGACCACGCTGAGAAATAAATGAAGAAGATGAAGCAGATGTACAAACAGAGGCCGGCAAAACAAAGGAAAAGAAGAAGAAATGCGTAGCAGAGACAAATATGAAGAAGATGAGGAAAAACCGAGGTAAGATTGACGAGGTGGATCTTAAAATTTGGGAGTTTTCTGAGTTTTTTTCTGTTTCGCCCAGCATCTATTTTCCGGCCGAAACCCGGTATTTATCCCGGTATGTCCGAAACGGCTCCAGTACAGCCAATATCTAAACCGAAACGAAACAAGAGCATTTCTGTACCGGCCTAAGCACCGGTACGGAAAATTCTGGCAGTACCGGCCAGTACGGTACGAAATTAACTTCCTGGATTCAAAGTACTAAATTTTTTTGAAATTGTCTAATTAGGTGCTTTCGCTTTCACACAAGACAACTATGAAACTGGCTTGTGGGGCCGGCTATCCAAAAAGATGATGTGGAAATCGTAGAAAATGGGCTTGTGGCCCAACGGTCCAGTCCGAGGACATTCACTTATCCGAGGATGGTTAAAGAAAGATATTGTGGGAGTAGTATAAGAAAAAGGGATGGAAGTCATATATAGTGACCCAAAACGCGTCCGAGGATAAGATCCACCTCGGATACCATGGTCCGAGGTGGATGTAACTATCTTACTATTTAGGGTACTCCGCAAAGTTGTATTAGAACTAGAAAGTGAATATAGAACAAAGGAGGAACCGGGAGAGATAACAAATATCTTCTAAAGCTGTTACCTCCACATTAAATGCTTCCTAACTAACTCTCTGGCTACATTAAATGCTTCCCAACTAACTCTCTGGCCACATTAATGTGAAAGTGATACCTGAACAATAACCAAGCAAGCCTTATGGCTGCTGAGCGAAGGTTCCGAGAGGTGCCGAATAGGATAGAAAGGAGTTCCCCGAATAGAACCTACACGTGTACGGTGAGAATGGGGTAAGTAACATGGTATATAACCTGAAAGTGGATGACATTAAAGGGGACGAAGAAAAAAGGAAGAAAACGATAGAACTAGAGAGATATCCCCTGAGACTTAGCCGATGAGAGTTTTTATCATTTGATTCATTTGAAGCGTCCTTTGCTGCACAATTATCATGACCTTTTCTACCGAATGGAACTAGTTTTTTCACCCACTCTCTAAAAATTTATTGTTTGGGCTTGTTGGGTTAGAAACCCATCCCTATTCTGGGTCCGATCCAATTTGAGTCCCTACAATTGGCGCCATCTGTGGAAAGAACTTGATCTATTTGTAGGGAAAGGCAAGTGCAACGGTTGTGATGGGAGGGGGAGCATTGCAACAGCCAATGGTGGACCCACAATAGATGGATGTTAATCCACACCAGGCAGAGTCCAAGGGGTCTCGGCATGGTAATTTGTTGGTAGTTCTTGAACAAGGAGGGGATCGTGAGGGAAGTGTGTGAACAACCCATACTGATGGAAGTCATTCTCGGGGGAAAAACCATATTTCCCATGTAAAGAACGATGGGGACATGCAACATGAGATTAACAAATTGAAAGGGGAATTGCGACACGAGCGACGAAGGCGTAAGTCTCACAACTCCAAGCAATCTTCTGAGGAGTCAGATGACACCAGTTATAGGCAAAGGTCAAGAACTCCGCCCAGTGAATCTTTTTCCTATGATGAGGACTACCACCGTAGATGAGAGTATAAGAGCCCGCCTCGCAAGGGTTTCAGGAATGACGCCCTGAACAAAGCTTTGAGTCAAGTTTCCAAGTCGCCCTTCACACAACGTATTGAGGATACAGATCTTCCTCGGCGATTCCATCAGCCCATGTTCACCATTTATAATGGTCGAACAGATTCAGTGGAATATGTTAGCCACTTTAGTCAAAGAATGGCTGTTCATGCTAAGGATGAGGCCTTGATGTGTAAGGTCTTCCCATCTAGCCTGGGTCCAATGGTGATGAGATGGTTCAACGGGCTGAAAGCGAATTCCATTGGCTCCTTTGAGAAGCTCACCCAAGCTTTTGGTGCCCGCTTTATCACCTGCAGGAGGGTTTCTCAGCCTTTGGGGTCGTTATTATCCATGTCTATGCGGAAGGGGGAAACCCTGAAGGCCTATTCTGATAGATACTGGGAAATGTTCAATGAAGTAGATGGAGCCTATAATGACGTGGCTATTAATACTTTTAAGGCTGGCCTTCCAACCGAGCATAATCTGAGGAAATCTTTGACTGGTAAACCTGTTACTAACATGCGTTAGCTTATAGATCGGATTGACAAATATAGAGGAGGATCAGATACAGGGTAAAGGAAAGTCTAAGGTAATCCCTCAGGAGAGGAGGAATTTTAGGTCGGACCAGTAAAATAATAACCGACCTCGGAAGGACTTTGGGGGGCAACCAGGATCTGCTAATTCCCAGGTGGTTAACGCCGAGTTCCGAGAACCAGTATAACGGGTTCTGGAGAAGATAAAAAATGAGCCATTCTTCAGATGGCCCAATAGGATGGCAGGGGATCCTGATAAACGTAATCAAAACCTTTACTGCCAATATCACCAGGATCATGGACATACTACTGAAGATTGTAGAAATTTGTGGGACCATTTGGATCAACTAGTCCGAGAAGGGAAATTGACCTAGCTTTTGCATCATTCTAGTGGCCGAGGAAGTCAGGCAGGTTCAACATTTCGGGGAGATGCTTCTTCAGGACCCCCTTTAGGCACAATAAACGTTATATTTGCCGCCCCGAGAAGAACTGGGTCTTGCCCCTCTAGGGTAATGTTTGTATCTTATTGTTTGGATGAGGGCTCCAATTCAATGCTGAAGAGAACCAGACTGGACACCTCATTGGTGTTGGGCTTTTTGGATGAAGACAAGAGAGGAACCATACAACCACATGATGACACTTTGGTGGTTATACTTAGAATCGGGGGGTATGATGTGAGAAGGGTGATGGTTGATGAGGGAAGCGCAGCTGAGGTGATGTATCCTGACCTATATAGGAGGCTGAATTTGAGACCCCAGGATCTAACAACCTATAGCTCCCCGTTGGTGAGTTTTGAAGGTAAATCAGTCATTCTGATGGGTATGATTAGATTACCTATGTAGACTGGCTCAGATGTGGTGGAGGTGGATTTTATTATGGTAGATGCTTTTTTTCCGTATACGGCTATTTTGGGTAGGCCCTGGCTACATACCTTGGGGGATGTTTCTTCTACTCTTCATCAAAAGATGAAATATCCATCGGGAGGCCAAGTGTTAGAAATATTGGGAAATCAAGCCATGGCTAGGCAGTGCTTGATAACGGCTATTCAACATCAGCCAGAGACAGATACTTCGGCCACGACCGAGAATGACTTATAGCAATTAAAGACTCCGGCAACCCACTATAGCACATCCGCCGGTGGAGCGGAGTGTGAGAATTTGGAGAGGGTGAGTGTTGGGGATGATCCAGATAAGTACTTTTAGGTTGGACCACAGTTACCTTTGTTAGAGAAGGAGCAATTGGTTGAGGTCCTTAGGAGAAACATTGATGTGTTCGCATGGAATGCCTACGAAGCCTTATGGGTGGATCCAGACTTCATTTGTTAACATTTGAATGTCAATCCCTCTGTTATTTCGAAGAAACAGCCACCTCAACGTTCGTCCAAAGTACATATCGAGGCTATCATAGACAAGGTGACCAAGCTCAAACAGGCAGGGGCTATCAAAAAGGTGTTTTACCCTCAATGGTTGGCTAATATGGTCGTGGTGAAAAAGAAAAATGGAAAATGGCACGTGTGTGTTGATTTCACGGGCCTTAATAGAGCTTGTCCAAAAGACCCTTTCCCTATACCCCGTATAGACTAGCTAGTGGATGCAACAGTAGGCCACCCTCGGATGAGCTTCCTAAATGCCTTTCAGGGCTATCATCAGATCCCACTGACAGTGGATAATCAGGAAAAGACCGCTTTTCTCACTCCCACTAAAAATTATCACTACAAGGTAATGCCTTTTGGCTTGAAGAATGCGGGGTTTACATACCAACGGATGATGACGAACATGTTTGAGCCACAGTTGGGCAGGAGCATCAAAGTCTATATTGATGATATGGTGGTGAAAAGTAAGGTAGTGGCTGAGCATGTGACAGATCACCAACACTTTTGAGATTTTAAGGAGACACAAATTGTGACTAAACACATCTAAGTGCTCATTCGGGGTAAGCTCAGGGAAGTTTTTGGGCTACATGGTGACTCACCAAGGAATTGAAGTGAACCCCTATCAAATTAGAGCCATAAGTAGCTTGCAGCCACCTCGGAATCCCAAGGAGGTCCAGAGGTTGACTGGGATGACCGCAGCTTTGAATAGATTCATATCCAAGTTGGCGGATAGGTGTAGACCTTTTTTCCTTTTACTCCACAAGTGGAAAGGATTCGAATGAACCGAGGAGTGCACCCCGGCATTTCAGCAGCTTAAAGAGTATCTATCTTGGCCACCCATCATGTCTAGTCCTGAGGTGGATGATGTCCTTTTTTCCTATTTGGCGATAGCCACTTATGCGATCAGTTTTGTTCTGATACAAGTAGATAATGCCGTCCAACGGCCAGTCTGCTACGTGAGCAAGTCGCTTCATGAGGCTGAAATACGTTATCTGCCGTTGGAAAATGCCATTTTGGCAATGGTGCAACTACAAGGAAACTTCCCCATTATTTCCAAGCACACACTGTGGTTGTCCTAACTCAGTATCCGCTCAAAGCCGTACTTCGAAGTGCAGACTACACTGGCAAGATTGCCAAGTGGGGCACAATTTTAGGGGCTTTTGATATTAGGTATATGCCTCGTACCTCTGTGAAGGGCCAGGTTCTCGCCGACCTGGTGGCCGAATTTGCTGAAGGCCCTGAAGAAATAGAAGCAAGCCCACATGGCATGGATGAAAAATCAGTTAGTCTTATCTCCGTGCAACATGCCTCACCTTGGAAAGTGTATGTGGATGGAGCAGCAAACCAGCGGGGGTCAGGAGTGGGGTTGGTTCTGATATCTCCTGAAAATGTCACTATCGAGAAGTCTATGAGGTTGGGATTCTCAGCTACTAACAATGAGGTAAAGTATGAAGCTTTATTAATGGGGATGGCGATGGTCAAGAAACTAGGTGAAAAAATAGTGGAGATTTTCTCAGACTCGAGACTGGTTGTAGGCCAGGTTAGAGGGGAGTTGGAAGCTCGGGACACAAGAATGCTGGAGTACTTGGGTTAGGTTAGGCGTATGCAAATAAATTTTGAATTTTTTGAAGTAACCCATGTCCCTAAGAGCGGAAATGCCTATGCAAACTCCTTGGCCACCCTTGCTACCTCCTCGGCGCAAAACTTGCCTCGATTGATAATGGTTGAAGACTTAAACGCACCCACCCCAGTAACGGGGGACTCGCTTCAAGTCAATCAAATCAATTCGACGCATAGTTGGATGGATCCTATATTGTTATTCCTTGAGAAGGATATACTACCCGAGGACAAATCAGAAGCTAAAAAGATACGATGAAAAGCTCCTCGGTTTTGGCTGTCCGAGGACAAAAAGTTATATAAACGCTCTTTCTCTGGGCCATATCTGCTTTGTGTACACCCCGAAGCCTCAAAGGCACTTCTAGAAGAGCTACAAGAAGGGATTTATGGGAGTCACACTAGAGGAAGATCTCTATCTCACCGGGCAATTACTCAGGGGTATTGGTGGCCAGGCATGCAAAAAAAAGCACAAGAATACGTTAGGAAGTGTGATCAATGTCAAAGGTTCGCACCAAGCATCCATCAGCCGGGGGGAGTTCTTAATCCTCTTTCTAGTCCTTGGCCTTTTGCTCAATGGGGCTTGGATATCGTTGGCCCTTTCCCTAAAGCAGTAGGAAATAGAAAATATCTGCTAGTTGGCATAGACTATTTTACTAAGTGTGTCGAAATTGAGCCTCTGGCCAATATCAAGGATGTGGATGTCAAGAGGTTTGTCTGAAAAAATATCATTACTCGATTCGGTGTTCCTCAAGCTCTCATCTCGAATAATGGTTTTCAATTTGACAGCAAGGCTTTTAGAAAGTATTGTTCCGATCTGGAGATAAAGAACAGATATTCCACTCCAGCCTATCCACAGGGAAATGGGCAGGCCAAGGCTATCAACAAGGTCATAGTGGGTGGGCTTAAAAAAAGGTTGGATGATGCAAAGGGAAAATAGATGGAGGAGTTGCCACATGTCCTCTGGACGTATCGAACAATGCCTCGATGGTCAACAAGGGAAACCCCATTTTCAATGATGTATGGGGCTGAGGCTGTGATTCCTCTTAAAATGGGTTTTCTCACACTAAGGACCAGTACTTTCACCTCAGATGGAAATGATGAACTGTTGAAGAAGAATCTAGACTTGATAGATGAACGACGAGAGAATGCGATGGTTCAGTTGGCCTACTACCAACACAAGCTAAAACAAGGTTATGATGCAAATGTCAAGTTGAGGCCATTAGCTCCAGGAGATTTGGTATTGAGAAAAGTCTTGGGAACTACCAAAAATCCAACCTAGGGAAAGTTAGGGCCTAATTGGGAAGGACCGTATCGTATTACATCTATAGCAGGAATAGGTGCTTATTACTTAGAGAATTTAGATGAAAAAACTGTACTCCATCCCTGGAATGTAAGCAACCTAAAGAGGTATTATTATTAACAAGAACAGTTCTGTTTTACTTCCTTTTACGATTTATCCTAATTCTGCAACTTGTGTCAGTCTATTGAAGTATTAAACAGAATCTAAGTTATGTTAGGTCCTCAGACCACAAACTTAGTGGAAATTAATACAGTATGACATCTATTGAAGTATTAAACAGAAACTAAGTTATGTCAGGTCTTCGGACCACAAACTTAGTGGAAATTAATACACTATGACATCTATTGAAGTATTAAACAGAAACTAAGTTATGTCAGGTCCTCGGACCACAAACTTAGTGAAAATTAATACACTATGACATCTATTGAAGTATTAAACAGAAACTAAGGTATGACAGATTGTTTAGACAACAAACTTAGTAGGAGTCAATGCTTTTTAAATAAGGTCCGTGCAACTAAAATTGTGTATCAAAGCAAACTCCATGAGCATCACTTAAAGCATTTTAAGGTGCTCAGTACCTCCCTGGGTTAAACATTTAGAGCACTTTCTCAATGTGGATACTTTTTAATGAATTAGAAGCAAGCCGCTGTAGGGCTGTGGAGTTCACTGTTATAGTCTGCTTTGGTTTCTAGTTATCATACAAGTTTTCTCTTATAGTATCAGATTTTATTCTTCTGTTGCCTGGGATCATGTAAAAACAAAGAATATTCGTGCAGAAAATTATACAAGTGATAGAGAAAGCAACAACATCTCATATAAATTTGGAAAGGGAAATATACATCACAATTAAAAATATCCTCCAAAAAAAAAAAATTGAAAGGGAAAATAAGAAGAATTTAACTGCGTTAACTATGGTTTTAATTTTATTTGGAGCTTGGGTTGGGGGGCTCTGCCAGTTGCCTCAGGAGGAACATCTTTCTCTTTTTCCTTTGGAACTTCTCTAGCAGGTAAGATGGTTGAAGCCAAGGCCTGTTCAAAGCTTTGAGAAGCTGTTCCATCCTTAGGTCCCTCTGCTGTTTTGTCTAAAGAAATATTTTTTGCAGCTTCAGGCACTTCAGGGTGCTTCTGCTAGTTGAGAATGGGAGGATTTTGTGTTTGTGCTTCTTTGGTCGAATCAGCAACTGTGGAGGATGCCTCCTCTTGTTAAGAAGAAGGGCTTGAAGCTCGTATAGCTGGAGAGAAATAAACATTTTCTAGCCTTCTCAATTCAGAAGAAGATTCAACCCCAGCTCGGTTGAGAGCTTCTTCCCAGGTCTGGGCACAGTATGCCTGACATACGATGGGCACCTCAGCCCGGAAGTTATTCTCAGTCTCAACAACGCCAACGTCATACCCATGCTGTTCGGCTTGGTCTTTTTCTTTTTTAGCCTTTGTCTTTGCTTTCTTCGCCTCAGCCTTTGCTTTTTCAGCCTGGTCTCTCAGCCTTTGGGCTTCCTCTAGTTGCTTCTTTAGAGTTGATACCTGTTCCTTGGAAGCTGCCAGCTGGTCATTAGCATCACGCAGACATTTCCTCTGGTCCTCGGCTTGCCTTTGGGTGCTCTCCAAGGCTAAGTCAGCACTCTTCCGAGCATGTTCTTCCTCAGCTAACTTTTTCTTCAGCTGTGTGTTGCTTTGTTAAACAATGGTGAGTGTTTGCACAACTGTTACTCGCTTCTTCCTCTCATCGTCTATTTGCTGGTAGCAAGAATTGGTTATCTCCTCCAGCCTGAAAGTGGCTTGAACAGCCTAAAGGAAAAAGAGTTAGGGATGCAATAAATAAAATTATGTGTATGACATTTATAATTAAAGAAACAAAGCAAGAAGGGTATCATACCATGCCTATTCAGAAAAACCTCGTTCCTCTTTACGCCTCTCTGCTTGGTCATATCCTTGGGAAGTAGGAGAGTTTCCTCTAAGGCCGAAGCAACTTGACACCCAATTTCGCCGTTGAAGTCCCTAATCGAGGCATCTTCCCTCAGGGGCTCACCACTGAGCATAGGTGCAGGGAGCCAGGCCTGGGGTTCCGAGGACTGAGTGGTTGTCCTTTCTACGACTCGTTGAGGCCCATAGCTAACCTTTTGCTGCTTCGCAGCCCATTGAGCCTCGTCTTCACAAGTTGGATGAGATCTCCCAGTCTCTATCACTTCCTTATCTTTCGACTCTCTCCTTCTCTTCAAATCATTAGGTTCGACCCCAGTTGGTTGAAATGATTGAGGAGGGTGAAAATGGGATTTGGGAGGAGGGGGAGGGGGGGGGAGTTTAGGATGAGTTGACTTCCTCAGTGCACCCTTTCCAGGCTGGCCTTCGATCACGTCCATCAAACTCCTCTGACTCTTTCTCTGGATGCCCATTTCGTCAGAAATCACCTCGGGAGATAGGGGTTGATTGAATACTTTAAATTCGTCTGCAAAATCTAAAAACTCTACAACTCCCTCTGAAGTCTGTTCTTCTTCTTCTTCTTCTTCTTCTTCTTCTTCCTCCTTCCCTTTCTGAGGAATGGAGCGTGACGATGAAGCTCCTATAGAAGGAGTAGCCACAAATAAGGGCTGAGTAAAAGGGGGCACCTTCTAGTCAGACTTCCCTCTCTAGTCGGACAAGGTAAACCATCATGCCATTCCTCAGAAAAGATTAAAAAGTCATCTTTTAATCTCTTATTCGATGTAGGGAGGCATTTGATTAACCTTACTTCAGGGTGCCTAGACTTAAGATAGTAACCCTAACCCTTCAGATGATTAAGATTGTACATCCAGTTCACATCATGATGGGTCAGGCCTCCTCTCATTTAGGGCTTCTATACTCCCTAGCACCCTGAACATATTTGGGGCACATCGTGTGGGAGATAACCTAAAGAATCTAAGATAACTTCTAGTGAGATTACCCATAGGAATAGTCATCCCTCCTTCTATAAAGGCGATCATATGGATGACCACTTCTGCTGTCTTCCTATCGTTTATCCATGTTTCTGGAGAAGCATATCTCATACCCACTGTTGGGGGAATCCTATACTTAGCTCTAAATATCTCTATATCCTCTTCAGACTCAACCAGACTCTTGAACCTACCCATTTTCTAAAAGTCGTGAAGAAAAGTTAGTAAAAAAGGATTGAAGGCTAAGAAAGGTTAAGGAAACTTACAGGTTTAAAAAAGGAGGTCCTCGGATAGACTCTCAGTATTTATGAGAGTGTGGAGAGGTGAGAAAGAGAGGCAGGTTCAATGAATACACGCTAAGATAGTGTGATTTTTGTAACTGAAAAGAGAATTGATTTGAAAAGCTCTTTATAGTGGCGCAGAAATTGTAAGTAGGAAAAATCCCGCTCATAAATACTGAAGGTCCTCCACCGTTAGATTTACATCTTGCTGTTGAACGTGGGGGACAAAGAAGCCGTCGTCATTTAAAAAGGCGTTCTGAAAGTTAGGAAAGTCCACGAAAGGTCCTCCACCGTTAGATTTACATCTTGCTGTTGAACGTGGGGGACAAAGAAGCCGTCATCATTTAATAATGGCGTGCTCCTGACGCCGAAACGTCAAGAGCATGCCTTGGGCAGGTAAAAAGGCGTTCTGAAAGTTAGGAAAGTCCACGAAAGGGGTGAGGGCAAGATATCAAAATCTCCTTTTTTCCGAAGTGACAAAAAGCGAGATTTTGAAGGGCTATTGTGGGGCCGACTATCCAAAAAGACGATGTGAAAATCGTAGAAAATGGGCTTATGACCTAACGGCCCAGTCCGAGGACATTCACTTATCCGAGGATGGTTAAAGAAAGATATTGTGGGAGTAGTATAAGAAAAAGGGATAGAAGTCATATATAGTGACCTAAAACACATCCGAGGATAAGATCTATCTCAGATACCATGGTCCAAGGTGGATGTAATTATCTTACTATTTAGGGTACTCCGCAAAGTTGTATTAGAACTGGAAAGTGAATATAGAACAAAGAAGAAACCGGGAGAGATAACAAATATCTTCTAAAGTTGCTACATCCACATTAAACGCTTCCCAACTAACTCTCTGGCCGCATTAATGTGGAGGTGATACTTGAACAGTAACTAAGCAGCCTTATGGCTGCTGAGCGAAGGTTCTAGGAGGTGCCGGATGGGACAGAAAGGAGTTCCCCGAATAGAACCTACATGTGTACGGTGAGAATGGGGTGAGGAACGTGGTATATGACCTGAAAGTGGATGACATTAAAGGAGACGGAGAAAAAAGGAAGAAAACGATAGAACCCAGAAAGATATCCCCTGAGACTTAGCCAAAGAGAGTTTTTATTATTTGATTAATTTGAAGCGTCCTTTGCTGCACAATTATCATGACTTTTCCTACCGAATAGAACTAGTTTTTTTACCCACTCTCTAAAAATTTATTGTTTGGGCTTGTTGGGTTAGAAACCCATCCCTATTCTGGTTCCGATTCAATTTGAGTCCCTACATTGCTGCTGTGGCATGCACAAAGCAGCATAGCCCCCGAATGGAAAAATTATATTTTGTTTCGGATGTATATGCCATCTCTCTCACCCCTGAAAGATTGATTTATGAATGTCACCCGAATGCTCACCCCAGGATTTTTGCAGCACAAGCGTTAATGGTGTTTGCAATCCAAGCAACTTTTAGAGTAAATAAAACAAAGATACACACACAAGGCCTCAATTCTGGACAGACAGCTTTATACAAGCATATAAAGGAACTGCATTGTCTTTACATTGTTTATGACTGAATCAATACTTACATACCCATATCACTTGAATGTTACTTAATCTCGACCTTACATTTTGACGCCATCAGAAAACAGATAGAGATTCCCAGTAACTGTATAAGGGAGGGAGAAAAAAGAAAAATGTATAACTACCTGGATTTACAACAATGGTTATAATACATAGCAATGCGTTCTCAAAACTAACTTCTTTTATAATTACACAAGGTTGACCAAGAAAACAAGACAGTATAACTTCCATTTGTAAATGTTTTGTAATTTGATAAGCCAATATTTTGCTGCAGTGTCGAAATCTTAACAAATCCTCTCAATGACACCTGTCCTCCTTCCCCCTGGCCTGGGGTACCCTTTTGACACAAGAAGATAAGTCAGTGAGAATATAACTAGGACTCATGAACAAAAATCAGACAAGGACTTAAAACAATGAAGTGGCATGTGGGGTCTGAATGCATGAGGTTAGGGGGTGTAAGACGCCATTTTATAAAGTCCAATTACAACTTTCCAGTGGCTGAAGTTGATAAGATGCCATCTATGTTAACATTTTGTTCTACTGGAAAATAAACAGCGTGTCATCTCACTATCATTTATCACCTTCAAGCCCTAGGGGCATTCCACCCCACAACTGAGTCAAAAGTAATTTGCTATGTGCACAACAATGCAATAAGTAATATTACTGTATGACTTATATGGGGCATGTTTTTACCACATGAGACTACTTTCTGCAAGTGTAAGGCTTCAGAAGAAAAAAGGCAAATTAAGTTTGAAAGCTAACCATGGCACTGTTTTGGGTTTTAAACTCTAACCTCTAAACCTTTTGTAAAGAATTGATTGGCATGGCACGTTTCAGAATGGATCTGTAATCTT
The DNA here is from genome assembly GCF_002906115.3 of Quercus suber. NCBI lineage: Eukaryota > Viridiplantae > Streptophyta > Magnoliopsida > Fagales > Fagaceae > Quercus > Quercus suber. The sequence continues at coordinate 161,750 of NW_027069600.1, read as the reverse complement.
GACTCCTAGACCATTCATCAATCTCACGAGCACGTAGAACAGGCAGAGGGTGTGAAAGTTGCCTTGTTTGAGCATTTCTGGCAAGCATAAGTAGATTAGGAATCAGTAACAAAAATAAATGACAACCCAATTTATGTTGTCTGCATGAATGGCTGCTCACCTTATATACCACCCAACTGGGCTTGAGGAAGCTCTGTCGTAAGAACGAGCTTGTTCCAAGAATGCATCCACATTCAATTGATCAGCCATAGATGGGCATCCCCCAGCTAATTTCATAAGCACAGAGATGACCACCTCTTGTGGGAGTTCAGATGAAAATCAGATAATTAATCAAACTGGTATACAACAGATAATAGTGCAATGTGTAGTTTAAGTTTTTAATATCAGTATACCTTAGGGTCTTGCGCAACAAGAAGGGCTGCACGATCACAAGTCAACTCTGCTGCTCAGAGCCAGCGGAATAACTGTTCTTCTAAGCTCTGAGCTATTAGCCCACCAAGACCTGAAAAAGTCATGGACATTAAAAACACTATGATGCAATTTGATAATTTAATCCAGACACCAAGTAACAAGAAGTTCAATCATCTTACTATGTGACATGCAGAATTTTTAATCATGAATATCATTAAAGAGTCCCCTAGCTCTACACTTCCCAGATAATGGGAAATATCCAGAAAACAGAACCAGATTCTAACAATCATTCCCTAATACAAATGGTTGGGTACTTTCACTTTCAGGCATTCAGTTAAAGACACCCCTCCTTAACATGCCTGCATGCATGCACATGCAGACATTCAGAGCACTTACATACACAAACGCACAATGTAACAGCTACATTCTCCTCACAGTCAGATGAACAAATTTTATATATCTACTTGTGATCTGCCAAATAAAATGCACCTCAGAACCTGAAAGATCTTATAGTGCAGTCTGAAATCCAATCATTTTGTGGTTCAGGATCCAGACCCCTTTTTTCTGAATTGATGTCTATCACAATCCCATAATAATGAAATGTATGGTAATAGTATGCATTTACCCTTTATTTTTGGGATAAGTAAAGACTAAGGGTAAGTAGTATGCATTCACCAAAACAAGCATAAAGAACCAAATGACCTACCAGGTACAGAATAAGCCCCAAGGGTAAGAATATTCGCATATGTAAGCCATACACCATGGTCGCATTTCAGGTGACCCAACTCATGAGCCAGAACAGCCTAAATAGCAGTAGACTGGCAGGAAGTTAATAACATTTCATAATAAAAGATAAAACTTTCACTAGAATTTTATAACAAAGAATTGAAAAAAAAGACCTGCAATTCCTTCTGTGTCAGAAGCTCCACAAGGCTGGTATGAACAACAACAAATGGCCTTTTACCACTTACAGCTAAAGTATATGCATTTGGTACAGGACTTTGTCGGACATACAGAGCAGGAGCCTCAATGTTCAATACCTCTGCAGCCTCAATCATTAATCTATGAAGATCAGAAAGCTGAGAGATGAAGAACATAATTTTAAAGCCATTAGATAAGTTGATAACAGGAAAACATGATTTTCACATTCACACATGTTCTTTCACCAAGGGATGAAAACTTGATTGAATATACCTAAAACACACACACACACACACACACACACATATATTTTTTATAGGTAGAGTTAAAATATTTTTAAAGATGTGCCACACCCATTTTTAAAATGGCACAACATTGGTAATAATATTGGAAATGCCACCTTACTCCTGTTGGACAACAAGCATGACTAATGAAAACTAAGTTCTTTCAATTAATATCCCATACATATACTTATAAGGCAACAACAAAAAATATTACTAAAAAATTATCAGGCAACAACATGAACACAATTTGATGTCAGAAGGACAAACTTATGCGAGATCCTCACACTTTCAAGGAGTTAAAGAAAATAAATATGAATAACCATATTCTAATGAGTAAAAGAAAACACAAACATCACAAACAAGAGTATTCCATAGACTTCTAGAAAAACTAACTTGAACAGACCACGAAGTGTACACATTACAATGAAGATTCTAGATGTAACAAAGATTGAATTACATGTTCATCTCTGCTTTGGAATTCTCCAATAAATGTACAAAACAAGAATCCACTAGCAACACTTAATACATTCACAAAGAGACCCGGTTAAAGAAAATGAACACATGGATCAAAATCAAACAAGATATACACATCTTCCCTTCCTCTACAATATTCTTCGCCAAAAAAGCATCGCATATTACCTGATCTTTAGAAACAAGAACCGATGTCCCTATATTCTCCAGAAGCATGACCTGCTCGGCAACAGTTCCTGCAACAACGCGTTTCGATCATCACTAAAGTAACATCTCAAGAATTTACACTCAAATCTTATCCAACCAGAACACAGCATTTCCAAAAAATTTAAGAATTAAAATAACTCATCGTCGTTTTCATACTGAAAACAAAGACAAAAACCTCTCCATTCATTTCCTATATTCTCTAATGCACAATCTTCTCTCACAGAACACATATAACATTTCAATTACCTAGTAGAGCCCTTCCGAGTTCTTTCAACCCTGGAATCGCTCTCAATATCAGCGTGTTCTGCACAAATTCAAAATTAAACCAAAACAATAATAGTAATCAGACCACAGAGAAACTCTAAATACTCCACTATTGCCAATATAAGCTTAATTCCACTGTTTGTTTGCTGAGAAAACATGTAGAAATACTTAGTCAAAGAAATTTCTAGAGAAACAAACAGAAATCAAAGAAATCAATAACAAAATAGAAATCAGTCAGTCAGTCAGTAAGAGTCAAACCTGCTTATCAAGAGGATGACGAAAGTCATCGGCATCGAGGTTGCGAAAGACAAGCGACGGCGTCGCGGCTCTACAAACCGAAACCCTAATCCTGGTGCGATTCTTCTTTGGCGTTAAGAATCGAAGCGAAGACGAAGAAAACCTCAGGTTATCGGAGGCGACGAAGCTGAAACAGAGAGATTTGGGGGTTTGGGAGAAACATAGAGAGGAGAGAGGCACGGAAGCCATTGATAATTGATTGAAGCTGAAGCAGAGAGAGCTGGAAAAAGAGAAAGAAGTAGTAGTAGTAGAAGTTCAGACTTAGAAAAGCGTTTTGAAATTTTTCATTTTTTTCGCGATGAAAGTTGAAAACACAGTAAGAGACACAGAGAGAGACACGCACAGCCAAGCCCGAATGAGAAGCGTGATCTATGTTTGAAATGAGGCGTATGTACGTTTGTGTCCACAGCCTACTCCTGGCAACGGCTTCGCGCCGTTTCGTTTTCTGTTGACTATTGTGTCCTCCTCGTCTGATTTTTTCTTTTTTCTTTTTTCTTTTTTCTTTTTTCTTTTTAGAACTCAAATTTTATTTTATTTTATTTTTAATGAATTGATTGTATCAATTATTTAATTCCTTGATTTTTCTTATCCTCATTTTTTGTCCTTTTTTTTAACCAATCATGTTATACTTCAAATTATTTGATGTTGTATTAGTAAAAATTAAAATTAACTACAAATTAAGTCATTCAATTCAAAAAATCAGAGATTCAAAACTAATAATGCAGTTTTATAGAAAATACTTCAACTCAATAGAGAAAATAAGTTTAAATGTAATATTATATTATTTTATATATTTTTATGGTTTGAATTAACACAGCCAATAATTTAAGAACAAAATCTTTAAATTCATTGTTGATGATTCCAGATATATGTTTTTGGGTTGTCCAAATAATAATGCATGCATATGAATTCATTTAAAAACATACTAATAATTAGATGTATACTAAAATTCTTACCTAAGTTGAATACTACTTGATCATTTTTTTTTAACAACTTAAAAAAAAATGTTTTATAAGGATATTATTTGATAGAGTATGCAAATTGTTCATTAATGATTTTTTATACTCGAAAATGTAAAATATCTTGTTACTTTTTAACTTAATTTTTGTCATTGCTATGCAATAAACTTATTTCATTTTTATATTTTTCAAATAAGATATGAACGACTAATTTTTTCAGAATATGATAAACAAAATTTCATTTCAATTTATATTTGAACTTATAATAAGTTTTTGTAGAAAAATGAAAATCTAGATTAGTTTAGAATGGATTGGAAGTGTTTCCAAATTAGATTTAAATAAAATGGATTAGTAGTAGTTTTAGGAAGTTAAAATAGTTTAAAATATGTTAAAATTAATACACATGTAAAGTATTATATCACGTAAAATTGAAATGCAATTACAATCTAATTTAAATTTTTGATTGAGCCTCAACTTCAATATAATAATAATAAGAAAAAAATAATAATTTGAGTGATTGGGAAAAGAAAGAAAAAGAGGAAGGGGTTTAATTTAAAACCATCCCTCAATTATAGGATTTTAAGTGTACAATCCCCATCCTTTATATTCAAGAAATGTGAGGAACCCAGTTGGGCCCTTAATTATAAATTTTCATCAGAAAAAAAGACAAAGAAATGTGAGGAACAAATATTTTTCACAAATTTTTCATAATATGTCAGGATTATAAATTATTATTGAAATAACATCACTCTAATGGGCATATATTAAATTATTAACAACGTTTTATTATACACTAATCTCTTGGGTAAAAAAATGTAAACATTTTTGTGTACGTAGACTTTTGTTGTTGGCTAAAATGTTGTTTTTATACCTAAAATTTGTATAAATTTTGTTTTTGTCCTTGAACTTTTTAAATAGTTTTTTTAAAATAAAAATTTAGAGATTAAAATTGAAATTTTTTTCAATAATTTAGTGACAAAGAAAGTTATTAAATAATTACAGATAGAAAGCGTAACATTTCAATAGTTTAGGAATAAAATAAAAAAAAATTAAAGTTTAAGAATGAATAATGAATCTAAGAAGAGCCAAAATGAAAATGTTGAAACATAAAGGGTTAAAATAAAAACATTCCCAATTTTTACAGGCCAAAAGTACAAATTAATCTTTTACAAAAGGAGTTCTTAATCTTAGATGAAATTATAAACGCCGCCGTTTAGTTAGAATATATAAGCTTCACTTTTTCTTCCTCCTCTTCTCTTCAGATCACTCCATCGACACTTGCAGATTTCTCGCTTTGCGGTAGCTTATAAACCATGTCAGTTCTCCAATCTTGGCAGAGATTTCTCTTTGACCTGACATATATATTCATTTTTTTTTCTCGGGAAAACTATTTCCTTTACATAGATTATATATATATATTATGAAATTATCTACCATTACTTGCTAATTTCGTGTATTTCTTGGTCAAGTGACACTATTTTTTCTTTTCTTTTTCCAAAAAGGAGGCCATCGGTGAATCGTCCTCCAACGCCAGACGTACATGAAAATCAAGAAAAAGAACCAACGCTTCAAGAAACTATTAATATCAAGGTCTGATTTTTTTTTTTCTTTTTAATTTTTTTTGGGGGTAAAACTTAGCATTATTGTAATCAAAGTTTGGAAATTGAACTACTATTTTCATGGATTTTCATTTACTGCGCTTTAAATTTTGTTGTATTGAGGAATTGAAAATGTTATGAAACAGTTGATTGAGAGCGGAGAAAAGGAGCGATTAATGGAGCTTTTGAGGGAAAGGCTTGTAGAGTGTGGTTGGAAGGATGAAATGAAAGCTATTTGCAGGTGGGTTTTTGCTTCTTCTCTGATTTCAGCTTCACTCCTTTTTTTTTCCTCCTCAAATTACTATCTATTTAAAGCATTACTTTTTCATGGTGAAGTTTTGAAGATTTAATTTTGTATAAGTCTAAAGGTTAAATATTACAAATCAAAAGTGTATCCTGTGCTGTTAAGTGACGCAATATGCAAAAAATAAAATGTTGACCATGATATGAGTGGTATTTTGTATCGGGTCTTACTGATAGTAACTCTGTTCACTTCTTCTTAGTGTGAATTCATATCCCATTTGTAATTTTTTAGGCTACTTCGTGTTTATTTTCATGAAGTAGTCTCGTTTCAATAATATCATTTTTACCTATTAAAAAAAAGTTAATCATGATATGAACTCTAGGGATCCTGTTCCAAGCTGTATATAGTACCATGTTGTTTAAAATTAGATGACATTGCCTCATGTATGCCTTTACATTCTTGAAAAACTGTATGTTCTTGATGTATTGAGCAAATATTGGGCTAGATACATTCAGAATATAATTTCCTTATTTGTTGGTGAGTAAATGGCTTGAATTAATACTTCATTTTTAGGCTCTATTAGGGAAATGGCTTTGGAGGTATGGTCATGAAACTTCTCATCTATGGAGGAGGGTCATAGCCATGAAATATGGGGAGGGGAAAGGGGGTTGGAGCATTAGAGTTTGTAGAAGGGCTCATGGTTGTGGGTTATGGCGAAGTATTAGTGAAGGGTGGGAAGGTTTTTCTAGGCATGTGTCTTTTGTGGTGGGGGATGGTTCTTGTATTCTTTTTTGGCATGATAAGTGGACTAGGGATAATTCTCTCAAATCTCTTTATCCTCAGCTATTTGTGTGTTCAGCCAATAAGAAAGCTTGTGTTTCTGAAGTGTTAAGTCCTCCAATTGATGATAATAACAGAGTACAAAGTTTAAGATTTTATAGGGAATTTAATGATTTGGAGTTGGCGGCTTCCTATTCCCTTCTTCACTTCATTCAAACTCAAATTCCTAGGGGTGAAGGTAGTGACAAACTTTCTTGGTGTCTTAATGGAAGTGAGAAGTTTGATGTTCGGTCTTTTTATCATAAGATTCGAAATGTAACTCTTCCTACTTTCCCTTGGAAGGGCATTTGGAAAGTAAAAGTTCCTAGAAGGGTGGCATTTTTTATGTGGACAATAGCTCATGGTCAGATTCTTACTATGGATAATCTTATGCTCCGTGGCCGCATTTTGGCAAATCGTTGTTGTAATGAGGAATTTGTGGATCACCTGCTGATTTCTTGTCCCGTTGCTCATCTCTGTGGATGTATATGCTTCGGCTGTTTGGGATTGATTGGGTCATGCCAGGTTCTATTGCAGACTTATTTTTCTGTTGGTATCATTGGCTTGGGAAACATAATTCTGATATTCGGAATCTGGTTCCGGGTTGTTTAATGTGGAATATTTGGATTGAATGGAATCGGCATTCTTTTGAGGATATGGGGAAGTCATTGGATTAATTGTTGGAGTTATGCAGACAGACCCCTTTTGATTGGTCTTGGTGTTGGGGCCTCTCAGATTGTTCTACTATCACGGATTTTCTTTTGTCTCTTAGTGTAGCTTAGTGTTTGTTTGCTTATTTTTACCTCTTTTTTCTTCTTGTTCACTATCGTGAACCTTGTGTTTTCTCATGCTTATCATTTTTCAATAAAACTTGTTCTTACCTATCAAAAAAAAAAAAAAAAGGAAATGGTCCCTTTTCATTTCAAAACAAATGGAGAGCTTTCTACTTTTAAACAGATAAAATGTAGATTGTGAGATAGGAGAGTGGTGTGTTGTACAATTTAAACACTGAGCTTAGCTTAAGGGATTGTGAAAATCACTATTTGTTTTTATATTGTGAAAGGGAAAGAACTTCATTGAAAGAATATAAGAGCACATCAATTACAAAATTGGTAAACCTATATAGCCTAATAGAGGGTTTCCATGTACGCTAAAAATTTTAGCACTGGGAATGAAATGGGATTGTTGATTATTGGCATGATTTCACTAAGCAACACAACCTGGCTTAGAATCAAGGAGGTCTTTAAGTCTTTACTCTCTTAAACCCTGAGAATACCTCATCACTGATAAAGATGATCCTCGCATCAAGGTACTGATGGTCATTGCAAGTTTTCTACTTGATTCATTGACGTAGCACAAAACGAAAGAAAATTGCAGGAAACAAACTAAAGAACAAAAAATAAACCCTAGGAGTTAGCACCAAGGGGGAAAAAAGGGATTAAAATAAATTAAAAAAAAAACCTAGAAGTCAGTACCTAAGGTTGCCTGGAGTTAGCCCCAAGCCATTGGAGAATTTCAAAAAGAATTGTATTCATCCAATCATAACTACTAGGACTAAACCCTAACCTTAATTGATTTGGGCTAAAACCTAATTATAGAATTATGAAAAAAAAAACCTTGGCTTGAGAAAATTAAATGAAAGACTAATAAGCTGATTAGTTAATAAGAGTTAAATTAGAATCCAATGGACCATTAGTAAGAATATGATTGACTTCAAAATTAAATGAAATTGTTTTCATACTCCCTGCATCATTCATATTGATCATAGAATGGAAATTTGATAGGTGACATATATTGGGTGGAAACTGCTGAAGTAAATTAATAATCCATTAAAAAGAAATAGAGTGTCTTTGTTGAATAGGAAACCCCACAATTAACACATGCAAGTGGGGTGATGTCTCACTTGGTAAGTTCAAATCTCATGAAGAGTAAGGGATAGGTATTCTTTGAGATTTCACAGAAGTAATTTAATCCTATGTGGTAGAGATAAGGACCAGACTGTAGTCCATTTAGCACTGGCTAAATTGTCTTGAGCTCAAGTTAGGATTAATTTGTTGGCTTAACCTTGATAATAGGAAACATAACTATATTGAAATTCTGTCAAGTAGATTTCTGACATCAGAATTGTTTTATTCTCAAAGTTTTGGAGAGAAACTGGGATGGATTGGATAGGATATGCTTAGCTACGGGCTGACCAGATGTTGCGCTTTTCAAATCCTTCCTGTCTATGCGCGCATTGTTTAATTTTTTTTCTTTTGGCAGAAGATCAATAAGATCTAATACATTTGGTAATCTCAGATATGCTTGAGAAAGAGGGCCATAAAAGTCTTAGTGGATTAATATATTTGAATTTAGTTTGCATAATGCCAAAAACATAGCTTGATTAGGCAGAAGTCCAATTAATCATTAAACATGGTTTTGCATGTGTCCTTATGACATCTCCAGTTAAGAGGCTTTTTATTCATGTATGGACTCATGGGAAATTGATGACATATGAGTTGAACCAACTACATTTGCTAATAGCCTGATAGGAAGCTTCATGGTAGATATGACATACAAGTAGACAACAGAGAGGATTGACATTACTACATCGACCCTTCTGTAGATTAGAAGCCCGCTTACCTTGCAGTTTAGATGCAGCTTTATTATTAGTAAAAGGAGAAAAGTGCTAAATCGGGGGTGCATGCTGCACATTATTGTTGCTGTTACTTCAAATGTATGCTTTTTAGTAATTTGTCAATTGTGTTCATCCTAGTGCTGGATGAGAGGGTAAATTGAAGTTCCTCTTGAGCATGGTGTATATATTATGTCAAGAATGCTCCCTTTTCACTTGGTGATGTTTCTATGTTTTAAGACCATAAACCTGGTTTTTGGCTTAGCATCACTAACATAGTTGTAGTCGTTTTACTTCCTCATACACAGGTTCTAAGGCCCTTTTACTATTCAAGAAATTTGAACTGTTGGAACAAAAAGACAAAAAAAAAATTATTTTAGTAATGACATCTAGTTATCCTTATCAAATTTTTTTTTTTTGATAAGTTTTAAGGGGAGGAAAAATCCTTATCAATTTTTTTATTTATCATTGTAACATTTAGGAATCCATCTCATTCTTCTTATTAACCTCAGGGCATTTATAAAGAAGAAAGGGAGAAATAATGTTACAGTGGATGACCTTGTCCATGTAATTACTCCAAAGGGCAGAGGTAAGGATTTTTATTTTTCTTTCCTATGGTTCCCTTTTTTTTTTTTCTTTTTTTTTAATAAATTCTAATTGTCTATAATAAGGAAGCAACTTAATCATGACTGCTTGGAACACCTTATTCTTATTCTTATTGGATCTTGGGCATACTTAGTTTTAAGTTAAGCAATTTGCTCATGCTTATAAGAAATTTCTCTATGTCTTGTTTTATAAACTCTTATTTATAAAAAAATAAATAATAAATAAAAATATTTTTTTTTTTTTATAAACTCTCTTAGTTTTATATCTTTTAGGAATAACCTAGTGGATAAACAACGCATTCATGATATGTGCATAATGCAATGTTAGTGGTGAGACAGAATTTCAAGAGATTCTTATAAAATAGAAATGACAGATGAACAGTGTCCACACAGTTTGTAAATAAAGCGCTGATATTCTCAATTAGAGTGTGAGAAGCATCTGGGATGGGTGCAGAATGCAGTGATAGTATCAACTAGGGTGTAGGAAGTGGCAGGCAATGTCATTGACATGGATTGGTAGTGTAGTGGACCGGAGGCAAAGGGTTGGTTCTTGCAAATTAACTCTGATGTTACACATTACTTCTGAACCTTTTTCACAGTGAGGCTAAGCTTAATTTAAAGAGCATAACTGTTTTATCTCATTATAAGCGTTGATTTAAAATTTATACTGGAGTCGTAAAAATCCAGGTGATTAGCTGGCTATTAGATGGTCATGGACATTAATTTATACAATTGCCCAGATTTGATTTTCATGGTGTAATGCCTTGTTCATGTAGTTCAATCCTTCAAATTAGTTTTGTGGTTTCAATTGAACACTTGTGTTTAGGACTTCTTAACATCTCCCTCTGTCCATGCAGCCTCCGTTCCTGATTCTATAAAGGCTGAACTGTTGCAAAGAATTCGTAAATTCCTTGTGTCAGCAGCTCTCTGATACACCAGCATGGTTGTCTAGCATGAGCTCTATGAAAGTTACAAAAGTTGAATCATAAGAAGCCTTTGTTCAGCAAGCAGATAATAGGTTTCTAGGGGTTGAGACAGCTGTAATTTCTGGAAGAGGTAGCCCAATGCTTGAGAAAAGTTTCATCATTTTATTGCTGTTATTATAGGAAGTGGTTCCTTATGCTTGTAATATTACTTCTTAATGACAAATACTTTCTTTGGCCACTGTTGGATCTTTGTATGTCCTCTATTCTATGTTCGGCTTGCGAATTTGGGTAAGGAAGACTGCTAACTCTGGTTCATTGGTTATTGAATACAATCCCATACCATTAGATGATAAAAAAAAAAGTCCCCCTACCTGAATTAAACTCTTAAGTTCGACACTGAACAGTTCCGGCCAGTCCAGAGTGTATCACAAGACATATATACGGGATTTAACAGTGAATAATAAAACTCCTTTTGTCATAATAATAATAATAAAACTCTAACAATCCTTACCAAAAAAAAAAGTAATTTTTATGTCATATGTGGTCTTTTGTTATTGAGGTTTGATAGTATATAGTTCCTTTTTCTAAAGAAAGAAGTTGAATGTTGCAATTGAAATGGAGGAAGGCAGTGTTAACGGATATGTTCAGATAGTTAGGTTGTTGAATTTGAGTAATGCTTAGTATCAGTTTGGATTCAACTTAATTGGTGTTTACGTTTTGTGTCTACGTTTACTGCTAGGACTCACGTGCACGTTGAAGCTAAGGAAACGCAAGGCTGAAATGCAAGTTTTCTCTCTACGCACTGTTTCATTTAAGTTCTCTATGCATCGTTTCATTTCAAGAGCTGAAACAATAATCTCATATATTAAATGCACAAGCCTCTTGCGCATACTGTTCATGGCTTTGGAGTGTGTTGAGGAAAATGGTGCGCTCAACAAATGAAAACCTTATGTGTTCTGTTTATCGCACAAGAAGCTTGGAGAATCATCTGATCAAAACAATGCACAACTCTTAACGACTATTTCCATTCTCTTCATCTTTCTGCTTTTTCTCTCAACTACCGTGGCAGAATGCCTTCAATCCCCTTCAATGCTCTGTCCGAATCCTTTTCAATGTCTTGCACCTACCCACCAACCACAAAGCCATCAAAACAGAGCACATCAGTTGATGAAACTCATGAAAGCAAACCCATTACGCGGAATCAAAAGAAAAGATATCATCTGCGTTTTTTTACTTATTTGCTACAGTGTTTTTAGCAATAAGTTTTCAATTTCAGCAGAATAAGTCCTATCCAAACGGACCCTCAGAGTTCTAGTCTACCTCTTTAGCTTTGCATTTTATGTTATACTATGAAAGTTTAGGATATTTCTGTCAATTTGTAATTATTTTCATATCTTGTGTCTTAGGTTTTAGGGGAAAATTTTTAAGAAGAAAGAAGAGGTTATTCGATTTTCACTAGTACTTTGTCTATGTACGAGTTTTGGTCGGCCACCTCGGTATTAGGATTTTTTTTTTATTTTCTTTGATAATTAAATCCCAATTCCGAACCATTAAAGCTGGAGATTTATGCCATAGAGAATAGAGATAAATGAAAGAGACTTGCCACTTGGCTTATCTAGAAGGGAAAATATCTTATGGCCGAACTAGGCTTTCTGAATAAATGACTAGGCTTAGCTGAAGGCTGGAATCCTGATTACCTAAATTATACTAGGTGTTATACGCTATGGTGATAAATATATGAGTCTAACTGCCTATATAAACACAATTAATTCGACTATATTAAAAGAATAACAAGGTGATATTTGCAAATAGATATTACTTAATTGGCATTTTCTGGTATTTTCAATCAATATAAGCAAACACATTTTTCCTGTAATATCAGAGTGCTTCACTAATCTCTAGGGGACTATAATCTCACCATTTCATATATCAGATAACTACATAAATAAATTTCTTAGTGGTGCATATGGATAGCAAGATTTGGGTATGTGAATTTAGATTTAAGTTATTAAATCAAAATGCCTTGTGTTTGGATAGTTTTCAAGTTAAAACATTTAAAATTTAATGACTTAAAATGAAAGCATTTAAAATTTAATGATTTTTAAAATCTAAATTTAAATTCAAATTCAAGTTTTCAAAGGCCAACTTAAAAGATACTCCAATTTTGTTGATAATCCAAAACATTGAATTTTTTTTTTTTTTTTTTGATAGGAAACTGAAAATCTATTAACATAAATGAAAAGTAATTACATAAGCTAAGAGAGCATGTTCTAAGAAACAATGGCTCTCTTTAATCCAAGTAACAAATTGCTCAACACAACATGTTTTGCTAACAAGTGAGCTACCTAATTATCTTTCCTACCAACATGTGAAATAGAAAAACTACAAAAAGCACTTAAAAGAGAAATAATTCCATACACAACTGATGCTATCAAAGCCGGAGTAGGAGAAATGCCAGCAATAGCATTTGAAACAATAACAGAATCTTCCTCAATACATTGAATTGAATAAAAGAGTCATGGATCATTTCATATTATTTATGAATACTTTGGTTCGATTATTTTCATATTGAATGCGCATACGGTAAGTTTAAGGACTAGCAAAATAGCATTGGACCAACTCCTTGGCATTAACGATCATTTCTATTATTTATGAACACTTTTGTCCGATTATTTTCATATTGAATGAGCATACAGTAAGTTTCTATCACTAGTAAAGAAAAGGAGAAAAAAAATTGAAGGGGCATTCCAATATGCCAAATTGCCAATCATAGTTCACACTAAACAAAGAACAAAGTTAAGGGGCCGGCCTCTAAATGCTAGAAGATCGATACTGCCAAACTAATAGGATTTGAATTCAATAACTAGCCACCACCACAAGGTCGAGAATGCTGTCCATTTTTAACCAAACGCAAAAACAAAAGAAAATAGTTTTATGGAACTGTGTTCATAATCACAAATGATAAACACGTCAAGCCCTTTATATTTAGAGGACTTTTTAGCATTACACACAGAGGTTGTTCTCTTTTACACCTTGCAACTCTGTCTGTAACATTTATAATGCTATCAAATGTCATGCAACTTAAAAAGTATCCTCACAAGATACAAGACTATTTATTCAGCTGGCTCACACACACTTTAACCTATTTTTTTTCAAGAACATTTGCCCAACCAGACTTATCCCCGAAGCTTGCGCTCTATGGAAAATCTGTGGAAAGCACACAGCTGACATGCCCCACAAAAACCTACTACATTGCATAATTCTGCTTACATATTGCTTATGCAACAGTGCCTGCTTGTTCACAGAGGTCTAATAGATCCAGGGTCTGCAAAATCATGGAATAAAAATTTATGGTCATCAGAATGACATGAAAATAAAAAAGAAAGAAGATGAATATGATAATCAAGGATATCCAATATACCTCTGGAACTGAGAGCTCAAGACGGAATTTGGGGCCATCATAGTGATGCAAGACTGGCCTAAAGGCATCTTCTTCCAAAGCCTTGCAGATTTTTCTAACACGGATTCTCACCTATTTAAATGGGTTAAACAGTTCCATCAGCTATTGATATCTCCCACATACACCAAACAAACAAAGCTTTCCAATTCATAAATCTAAATTATACCTGAGCAGGAAACCTTGACTCGCCTTTACATTTTTTATCTTCCCAAGCAGTTGGATCAATGTTAGATCCCCCAAAACTTGTTGCCTAACCATTATCAAAAAAACACATAATCAATCTCAAAGTTAAGCATAAAACTAATTCACCTCATAATTCCTCTAGGGAGAAAAATTTTGCCCATGCGTGGCATATTGTAAAGAAGAAAGGAGGAAAGAAAACAGGAAAAGGAAACAAAAAGAGGTAACTAAATTAACATGGATTCCAGATATCTAACCATCTCTGATGAAAACAGTAATATACTGGACAATAACTCCTACTGCCCATTGGCCATCCTCCCCCTAAACCTTGTTCAACAACTGCTAATATGCTCTTTTCACAAGCTCGTGCCCATTGAAAGGCAGGAGAAATACAAAAGCAGATGACCAATACAACACTTGCCAGTTTTTTTTTTTTATAAGATAACACTTATCAGTTATTACCCCAACTATCAAAAGAATGAAAATAAAACAATCTAAAGCCAAACTATGGTCTCTTGATCAAATAACAGGGAAAATAATGATATGATAATCAATTTAGCAGAAAATCTGACAATCTAACTGAGAATACTCCCTGTACTACCAAGAGAATTTCAAAGGAAATAAATGCAATAAATAGGAACAACTGAGAACAAACCTCAAAGATTCCATGCAACTGGTGAGTAGTGTAATTATAGAGAAACAGAGGTAAGCCTGGGGTTATTGCCCGAACAGAATCCCGATATCTTGGAGGCAAACCTATAAAATGAATTCAATAATAATATACACAAGTCATTCACCTGATATGATCAATAACTGAAAAAAAAAAATACTAAACTTAAACAGCCACTATAATAACACTCTAACATGAATACGTGCAATCATGTTCCTCAAATATGTGGCACTCCATCTTATAGTATTAAATACTCGGTTTTGGACCATTGAACCGCTGATTATAATTTCCAAATCCATCTTCAATCACCGGCAAAAACATACAAACTCCTTTTGATGGATGAGTATGATCACAACATTATATAAAAGATGCCTAAATACATGTCAGAACTATTCATGCCTAGGTACTCTGTTTAAGTCCAGGAAAAGATATAAAAGAGAAGATTACCGAATAGCTGTCGCTTTAAATCTTCCTGCATTGTGTCATTATTACATACAAAGATGTATCCTCCCAACACCTCATTCCGTGGGAGTGTCTCTGTTGCTGGCAAGGTCTTGAACCTTTTGTCAACTGCATTGTTGGAGTTGGCATTTTCATTGTTGTTGTTGGCGGTGGAGTTGTTGGAGTTATTGTTACTGATGTTGTCGTTGGATGCTTTGCTGATGAGGTTATTGCCACTATACTTGGTACCCATTATGTTTCCCATAAGGGTTGCATTGTTTTTCTGATAAACTGCATTCATATTATAAATACCGTTCCTGAGGGAAGAACTTTTGTTCACACTTTCAGTTAATTTAGAGTCCAAGTTCAACATGTTGAAGTTGATGCTTTCAAATTTGTTGTCTTCCTGGAACCCAAACTTCTCCCTTGTCCTCATTTCAGTTGGGCCCTTGGAGAGATCAAGGTTATTCATGCGCTCACCCTTTATCCTTGTCTGCTCAGCCAATTTTGAAGCAGCCACTAACCATTTGTGATCCTCTGAGACTTTTGATTGTCCTCGAAGCTCATCACCCAATTGCCAAAAGCTATGCATGCTCTCCATCTTTGCAAAACCTAATTTCATTGACACAAGGAACAAATCATTTTAATGTAAGAGAAGAAAATGCTTATTTCACCCAATAAGTATGACCAAAGAATCCAATGCATAAAAAGAAAAATAACAAAACAATTTTAACCGTAAAATAAAAATGAATAATAAAAAGAAGAAGAAGAAGAAGCATTTGGGCTTCTCATGATCTAAAAAAGGACAAACTGACTCATATTTACCAAACAACAACAACAACAAAACCTTAGTCCCAAAATTTGGTACCAAAAAAAACTGCCAAACAAGGTAGAAAAAAATTACATGTTCATGATCAAGTTACTTGGTTTTATTATTTTAAGCTTCGAGGATCAGCATCAGAGAAGAGACATATGTTATGAAAATCATGTATATCATTCTAGCAGTACACGAAGAAATCACAAGTCGCAACAATTCAAAAAGTGACAAACATCAAAGATTATACTACAAATAGACCAGATCCTTGAAAAGATCATTCATTTCTTTCAACGTGTCATGACCAAAAGATGCACAGACCATAACAGCAACTGGGTTATTGTGGAAATATTATTAATTTTTCAGAACTACTTACAAAGAGCCGATTAAAGCCTTATTTTTTAAAGGCATTCAAAACGAACTCAGACACCTCAACCAAAAAATCAGCTATAGTATTTCCATTCCTACCTAGCCATCCAGCAACTTATGAAGCAACTCTTCAACGCAAATTGAAAAAGACACCCACATTCCAAAATCCACATTACTCCAATTATATTATATTTTATTACGCAATTTTCTTTTTTTTAATTTTTATATTAGATCACATTTTTTCCAATATTTTACCTCTCTTTCTTGGCAAGCAAACAAGGGAAATGGGGGACCCAAAACCAAAAAAAAAAACTCAAAGTCAAACCTAATTCCCCGACCCAAAAAAAAAAAAAAAAAACCCATAAAACCAAAAAAAAAAACTCAAAGTCAAACCTAATTCCCCGACCCAAAAAAAAAAAAAAAAAACCCAGAAACAAAAACAAAAATTTCAAACTCCAACATCATTTGACCCAGGAAAGACCAACATTACTCCAAATCTGGACTTAAATCGAGCTAATAAACTCAAAAAAAAACCACATAAAGCAAACAAATTTTTCCACAACATCAAGATCCAACACATGCAGCCCAAATAATTAAAAATATATATATAAATGCAGAGTATGAGAAAATCTAGAAGAGAAAAATGCAATATTGGAAAGTAAATTACCAAGTGAAAGTCAAAGGTGAAGTAAGCAGAGAGTTTAGAGGTAGTAGAGGACGAGAATTAAGGAAGTTAATAATGTAGAGAGTGAGATTCTGAGATGAGAAGTGAGAGAAGAGTAAAGAGAAAGCCCTAGATTTTTGGGTGGGGATTCAAAGAATGAGGAAAAAATAAAGAGCTCACCTTTTATCTTTTCTCTATCTTCTATCCAAGCTTTGCTTGCTTGCTTGGCTGTGACTCTGTGAGACCCGCAGGACACGACAGCCAGTGTGTGTGTGTGTGTGTGTGTGTGTGTGAGAAAGAGAGAGACAGAAAATGGAAATGGGAGCTGGATTTTTATGCTTAGATCTATTTAGTTCAGTTTGCCCGAAATACCCTTTTCTAATTTACTCAATTACGGGGCTGCCATTTTCTTTTTCCTTTTTTCTTTTTTTCTTTTTAACATAAAAAGTTTTCTATATCTTCTAGTTTTTAATAATTAATATAATTGAAAATGTTAATAATAATAATAAATTAATGGTTAAAAAAAATTCACATTAAAATGATGGAAGACCGATCTTTTAGGTATGTGTAGCCACCTTGTTCTACACATACCAAATTATTATACAAAAAAATTTCTTAAAAATGGCTTCAAGATGCTGACAGTTCCTAAAGTACCTGGATTGTGTTTTATTTTTTCCCTTTTGCAACTTTCAACTCTTATATGATGTTATTATTACATTCTCTCGTTATCTAAGTCTATAATTTTAGTCTCGCCACTATCACTAGTTATCGGACGACTATTGACCACCACTGCCTATCACTTGATTTACCCATTGTTATTGTTAACTACCATCACTGAACCTATCAGTCATTATAATTGCCACCGACCACCACTAGCTCGTTGTCACCACCATTGTAATTACTCGACACTATAAATCATTTTAAAGCTGACAAAAAAACAGCAAAAAGTTAATCACTTTTTTGAAATTATTTTTCTGTTGAAAAATATTTTGCAAGATCCAATGTCTCGTCACTAGCTAAAAATATTTTTATTAAAAAAGCCCATGTTAAAACAAAATGTACCTTCTTAAATTGCATAAAGTTATTGACTTCTTTTCAAATACTTTAGTGGCAATTGTCAAGGTGTGTGGTCGAAATAATTTGTCATCAGTACACTTTTTTGTAAATGATGCGGATAAGATTTGTTGCCAAAAGCTGTTGATACCTCCATGCTTTTAATTTTTTAAATTTACATATTTTATTTGGTGTATGTATTTAAATAATAATTTTTAATTTTTAAATAATATTATATGTATTTTGACGCACTTTTTACTTATATTTATTTTCAAGCAATATAAACAATGTTACCAAATAGGCCCATTTGTCACCAAAAATAGTTCAAAACTCATATTTTAAAAAGATTATTAATTTGCATTCTTTTGTTTGAGGTTAAATTTTTATTTTATTTTATACTGTATAACTTTTTAAATTTTAACATCAAAGCATAATTTTAAATTTAAGAAATTGCATTGATAGTAATAATTTTTAAAATTATAAGTCTAGTTAGATTTTTTTTTTAATTTGTAAATTACACACATAAAACACGTTTTGAATCCACAATTTCATCGTTTACCTTTCTTTTATCAAGATAATGAAATGTCATTTAGTTTAGACCCATTTGCAATATACTTAAATGTTCAACTACTTACCCGTCATTAGCTAATTTTAATTTAGATAAATATTTAACATTAAAACAATATATAAATTATTTTTAGTCATTTAACATTAAAATATACCTTCTTAAATTGCGTAAAGTCATTGACTTTAGTTTTAAGGTATACTGTAGTGGCAACTATCCCGGATTGTGAGTAGAGACAAATTGTCATCTCTACACGTTCTCGTAAATGTTATGGATAAGATTTGTTACCAAGAGCTGTTGATACACGATACCTCCATGCATTTTATTTTTTAAATCTATACTTGTCTTTAGATTTAGTTCAAAACCCATATTATGAAAAGATTATTATTTTGTTTTTTTGAGACTTTGAGGTGAAATTTTTTATTTTATACTATTTAATCTACAAAAATAAGTTAAAATTAAAAAAAATTAGATTATTAGTAATAATATTTTAAAGTTCTTGCAAAAGGTTTGCTTAAATATTTTTTATTGGTAAACTACACATATTCAATGTATTTTAAATCCACCACAACCTTATCATTTACCTTTATTTTTCAATAAGATGGTGATTTACCTTTCGTTTATAAGACAATAAAATGTTACTAATTAAAACTCATTTGCAGTATTCTTTATTCCATATCATTTTATCTTTTGTACTTTTTATAAACTAGTGCTGTGAATTCTTAATTGGGTCTAGTAAAGGGCTTTTTATAGAAAATTAAAAAAAAAATTGTTAAAAAAATTAACCACATTTTCGTTTTTTCATAAAAATTTTTTAAAAATAATTTATTAATATACGCTCCAAGTGCATATAAAACCCTTCTTAATTTTCCACTCACGTTAAGATTTTATAATGTTACAGTCTAGTACTCTTGGGGGCAAGGCAATCATAGATCACAAGAATTGGTAAAGTCCCACAGGCACAAACAAGTTGCATTGACATTTAACAATATTGGTCAAAAACTCAAACCCACATGAAATGCCTGGCAAAATAGTGGAGCTGCCTCTATTGGTGTCATAAATGGGTCCACGAGAAACAGAAGAGTACTTGTAAAGTTGTAATTGAGCTCTTTGTCACTGGCCAGGTGATGTGAATAGTACCAGTAATCTGTCGAGTCTACGAAGTAGTACTAGAACTCTCTCGAGTCTACAACTTTTTCGTATTTCTAAAAGCTAACACTTAGCTGCATTTTCAAACTCGAATTTGAACACCTTTTACTAACACAGATGACTCAGTCAGCTTTGCTGATCATTCTTAATTGGAATTCCACCACTCAAAAGTTAAGCAGAGCCCTCAACAAAATGCCAAAACCAGTGAACTTCAAATTTAAAACACGGATCCACATGCTCATCCACTTTCAGTTCTCCACCCACCAATAAAAAAAACAAAGGCTTTGAATGCATCTTTCACGGGTTCTAGTTGATGTCATGCTATGAACGTGCCGCCAATGCCATCTTACGATTCTTACCTGTGACAGGGTTCTCTTTGTTTTTTTTTTTATGAAGCAATTTAAATTCTAATTTTAAAACACACGTTTCACCATCTTATTTGCTAGTCTTATATATGGATAGTTTGAGCCAAAAATGAGTTTTCTAAGCACATAAAAAATGATGCGTCAAACCACCATAGGTTAGAATAAAATAAAATTTAAAAAAATTATACTTAAATCAATCAAAATTCAAAATAAGAGTGTTTTGAATATATTATGAGATTATATTTTATCTCTAGACTTTCTCACTAAAAATATAGGGATAACGATAGTTTAGGTCTAGTGAGTTTTCCGCTTTGTCCTAGGAACACGCTTGGTCTCATGTTAACAGAAATGATCTTTTTGTTGTCTATAGTTATTTTGGTAGTTAATTGGATTTTAAATGTTAAAATTTTTGGTCAACCTAACCTCATCCAACCCATTTGAGTCTACTAAATGGATAGATTTAAATAGGATTATAGAATAGGTTAGGATAAAGTTCTTAAATTTTAGTAGGATAGTATTCCAATCCATTCATATGAAAATACATTAGTATGCTAGGGCGCTAAATTTATAATAGAAAAAATAATTATTGGCCAAAGATTACGTAAATTATGGTCTAATCATTATATGAACATGTAAAATATTCTATGTTGGATCTAGGTCGGCTCAACATATTTTGGAGTGTAAGAGGATAATTTGCATTTTATTTTTATGTGCAAGTTATTAGTTTATTCCAATATCCTAATGGTAGTCCACTTCTTTGCAAAGCTATCAAATAAATAGTTGTGTTTTTTTAAACAATTTTAGCCTCAATTGAATTGATTTTTTTGTACTAATACCACGATGATCATGCGAAAATCATGAAATATTAACCCTGTTATTGGCATGTTAAATACATTTGATTTATTGTGATGATTTTTCATATGTGTGGAGCATTATATATATATATATATATATATAAACTTGCAAATTCTAAATGATATATTTTTTGTCAAATACCTCAATTTAGCTTCAAACAAAATCATTTCAAACTTTGCTCAAATTTGTGGTATGCAATAATAAGGCCCAATTCAGGACTGACTCAACACATTTGGAGTGTTCTCTTATTTGTTAAATATTAATTTAATAATATTTATGTTTTGATATTTATTTCATTTAAAAATATATTTTTATCACTTTTTGAGATGCAAGATTGCTATTAATTATGTATTGTGTTCAAGGTCCGCTAAGATTTCCTTTTTAACTAATAATGTCGTTAATTCACTTAATCTTTCTTGTGAGATAAGCAATCTTAAATATGATGTTGTCAATTTTAATTTTGAATAACTTCTTTTTGTATGTGCAAATGTAAAATGTATTGTTAGTTAATATTTTATAAGCTATACATGTTTTAGAAGAAAAAAAGTTCAAACCTTTTAATTTTAAAAATAAATCTAAACAATAAGCATAAGAATAAATTGTTAAAAATATCATGTTTGAGATGGTCACTCTATTGTGAGTTTTAGTAATGAATTTGTCTAGAAAACTATTGTGGAGGCATTTTTTGCTTCAAGGAAACTCATGTACTCCTAGGTAATTTTTGCTTGTCCCATATTGGAAGGATTGCCTCCCTCTTTCTTATAAGGGATGAGCCAATGGTTGAAGAGTAGACATTAGAAGAATTGCCTCATGACCAAACTAGTGGTACTCTTCAACCATTGGCTCATCCCTTATAAGAAAGAGGGAGGCAGTCCTTTCAATGTGAGACAAGTAAAAATTGTCTAGGAGTACATGAGTTTCCTTGAAGCAAAAAATGCCCCCACAACTATTAATTCCAATTTTTATTTTAGAAGACTAAATTCCAAGATAGATAGATAGAGCATTATGTTGGCCAATAGAAGGGTTTTTTTTTTTTTTTTTGGCTAGATGAGAGGCCGTACTAAAAAAAAAAAAAAAAAATTCTTGCAATACCACAAGACAAATCAATACATTACTATATTTTATTTGAATAAGCCTTCTTCCATTTAGGTCTTAGGCCATTAGGCCTAATGGTTGAGCCACTTATGATTGAATCTTTTTAAGTGGCTTACAACGTACTCTCATCGAAATGGTGGAACACGCGTAACTCTTGAAATGTGTAACTTATCACCTAAACTTGGGAGTATAACTTCACATGTACTAAAAGGAGTAAAGGACACACGTTTAAAATTCCATTCATTACATTGGAATAAAAGCATTGCCCTTCTTGCTTTATCTCGCAGTTTCGCATATTCTTTATGATAAGAGAATGTAATTTGCCTTTAATCATAATCAGATAAGTCTCTTTTTTATAGTATTAAATAAACAAGTAAAGAATTGAATCTGACCCCAATTGCTATTTCTAAAACTTTCAAGGGACAATTTTGTAACTCCAAAAATTCATTACAGAATGTGAACCTCGTCTGAAATTAGCTGGCAAATCACTTTCTTTATGAAGCTACAAGGTCCATATCCATTGTTCCACGAGAGGAAGTGTACAATTCTAGTAATCCAAAAAATTGTTCTTTAACTAGAAAACTAAACAAGGCTTTTATGTCCCATGAGCTGCAGACCAAAACCCTTTTTAATATCATCAACTTGTAATCATATTTCGCATTGATGAATTGTCTTTTTAATGATTTTCATAGAGTTGGTGGGAATTGGTTGTAGTGTAACTTATAGGGTATGGAATCACATCACCAGGGCTTCCTTGCACTTTTAAGTGAAGCTGACCATTTTGCTAACTTGGTAGATAGCCAATGGGTCCAGCTTCTGCCACAGGCATACATACATAAGAGGCAAAGTTTCAAACCTATGAGCTATGACCAATATGGTATGGAGAAGAATAAATACTCCATCTTGAAGAATTAAGTTATTTTAATTATTGTGGGTTTCAGTTAGCTGAACTGGTAAAGTCTCTGATGGTTGAATAAAAGATTTTGGGTTTAATCCTTGCCTACACTCAAAACTGATTGATGTCTTGGTCTGATGATAAAGAGTTATCATCAGAAGTGGACGCTATGGACTAAAATTCTCTTAAAAAAATTTATTTTAATTATTGATAGTTAATGCGATAGAAGCCAAAAAAAAAAAAATTTAAAATTAAAAGAAATCAGGTTCTACTGAACTCCATCGAATTATAGGCCATACTTGAAAAGTTTGCCTTACAATACACAAAACAACATGGGTTGCGTTCAAAAAAAAAAATCACATGGGCTGAATCCCACAACAATCAACCCATAGCCCAAAATAAAATTGGCCCGTTTACGATGCAAATAAAGCCTTAAAATGGGTCCAAGATGGATCTTCAAAAGAGCATATATGTCATGGAATAAAGCCCACAATTTCCCAAGCTATCAATCAACCCCTTAGATTCAGGCCAGGTCACTGAAGTAGCATATGTAACCATACAAGTTGTGTAAAGAGCACACTGAGTTTTAATCCATATGAGTGATCAAATGGGCAGTTAGCATTTAATCTAAATTGGGCCAGCAAAGTCCAGCCATTAACATAGCCCATGAAATTGGCAAGACCAGCAATTATTATTCATTTATTTGGACGAGACTTTTATGTGGTTCAGAAATACTCTTAAACCTGACGTTTAATAGAGAAAAAACTTGAAAATAATCCGGTAAAAATATATCTTAAACTCCACTTAAAATGCTTACAAAATAAGAAATTCTCCTACTAATCCATGTCTTCAAAAACAAACTTATCCAATTTTTCTTAAAGGAAAATTATGACTCTAGATAGTTAAAAAAAAAGTCTCAAGTAAAAGAAGTTCAAAACTTCAAATCCAAGTATTTCCCTTCGTATGTCAATCAAGCTCACTAAAGTGAGAGGTAACTAGCAAAAGGAAATAGAAATGAGCAATGGATTGGAAGGCAAAAAAGGTTATTCCACGTAAGGCAAAAAATGTTATTCCACGTCAATTTAGGTCCATCTAAAGTTTCTCTCCAACAAAAAAGAAAAGGAAAAAAAGGTCCATGAAACAAACCTATCCAATTTTTTTTTTTTAAAGAAATTATGACACTAGACAAAAAAAAAAAAAAAAAAAAAAAAAAAAAAAAGTCTCATCTAACGCGCAAAGCGCGTATGATGAGGCTAGTTAATATTATTGTTTTAAGTAGAGCAAAACTAGCAATTGTGATTTGTGATAGCCACAAAAAAAAAAAAAAAAGAAAAAAAAAAAAGAAAAAAGAAGAAGGCACAAGCAGAAGAAGTTCAGAACTTCAAATCCAAGTATTTCCCTCCATATGTCAATCAAGCTCACTAAAGTGAGGGGCAACTAGCAAAGGGAAATAGAAATGAGCAATGAATTGGAGGGCAAAAAAGGTTATTCCATGTCAATATAGGTCCATCTAAAGTTTCTCTCAACAAAAAAAGAAAAAAAAAAAAAAAAGGTCCATATAAAGTCTTACGTTTAACAAGAAAAAAAAAAAAAAATNTTTCTTGCCTCAGTGGCGTTGTAAGGGAGTTCTATACTTTCCGTTTGAACTGAATACATAATACTTTGCTTCCATCTGATGATGTCCTCTTTTATTCGCTTTACTATTGTACTCTGCTCAATATTCGTATTCTATTCTGGAGTTAGCCTTATGAAACCATCTGTTATCCTTCGAATATAAACCTAAGATCGTATTATAGCTTGACTCTGAGTAACGCCTTGGTTTTTCTTCAGACAGTTATTTTCTCCATGGGTTTGAGTCCGAGGACCATGCAATACCCTGGTTATGCCCAGTATTTCTATTTTTCTATAAGCATCTAGTTTCCCCATAGGTTTGGGTCCGAGGACCATGCAATACCTTGATTATGTCTGGTGTCCAGATATAATGGTGTGTGTAGTTTACCATAGGTTTGGGTCCGAGGACCATACAATACCTTGGTTATGTCTGGTGTCCAGATATAATGGTGTGTGTAGTTTTACCATAGGTTTGAGTCCGAGGACCACGCAATACCTTGGTTATGTCTGGTGTCCAGATATAATGGTGTGTGTAGTGTTTACCATAGGTTTGGGTCCGAGGACCATGCAATACCTTGGTTATGTCTGGTGTCCAGATATAATGGTGTGTGTAGTTTTACCATAGGTTTGGGTCCGAGACCATGCAATACCTTGGTTCTGTCTACCACTTCTATTTTTCTGTAAGTATCTAGTTTCCCATAGGTTTGGGTCCGAGGACCATACAAGACCTTGGTTCAGCCTAGTACTCAGATATAATGGTGTGTGTAGTTTTACCATAGGTTTGGGTCCGAGGACCATGCAATACCTTGGTTCTGTCTACCACTTCTATTTTCTGTAAGCGGAGGTTTGTCCTCAGACCGCTTTACTAGAGATGATTCCTCCTTGGGTCAGATTATGATCTTTACACGTGGCATTGATCTCGCCTCCAGCTCGAGGCCCCATCCTTTTCATTTATGAAGCGCCCTTTGTCTGTTCGTATTCCGCGCTGGACGCCTCGGTGCGCGAAACGCGCTTTCATTAATGTCCTCGTGAATTAACACGAGTCCAATGGTCTACGGCCTCCTTGGAAATTGATGGCTTCATTATCATCTCAACTGATAATTCTCTTTTCGAGCTCTGCATGAATTAATTCTTACCAACCCCCAACCCCTATATAAAGTGGGGAGATGGTTTCTCCACAACCCATGGACCTCTCAACACAAATAGAACAAAACACATTCCTCCAACTCCCTAAGCGCTTTTAACAACCCCGCCGGAATTGTTACCGGGATTGACAAAAACCGGTATGGCCGCAGCCCCCACTGGGCTTTCGGTGCGGCAGAGTCTAGGCGTAACCCTGATGGTGCCTTCGAGGTGTCCAGAAGGGTGTTGTTAAAGAACCTAACGTCTTTCCTTGGAGCACACCCCTGACGAGGAAGATGTGCGAATTCACCTCATGGGCGTGCTCGAGTGTTGCCGTCTCCAATGGCCAACACTCGAGAGGATCGGATAGAATCGAGGGAACATCATGGGGGAAGGTATCCCGGAGCCCCTGCATCTGCTCCTCTCTTTGTTCCAGCTCCGCCCGGCCGAGAAGGGAGTTATTGGTGACCCGGAAGCATGATTGCCCTTCCCTTTCTCCGCCTCCTGTCAAGCTCTTTCATTCTCTTTATACCAATAAAGGGACGGCTTGACACTTCCCATCGGCTAGTTTTTTCTTAGGGCGGCTCCACCTGGCCCTCTGATTGTAACTTGTACTTTTTCTATTCATGAAATAATGAAATCAAGATCTTTCTTCTTTTTTTTCTCTCTTTTTTTTTTTTTTCTACTGGCAAATCTTCTATTTTTTTTTGTTGTTTTTTTTTTTTTTTAACCTACTGTAAAACGAATACTCGGAACACTCGCCTGGTGCGCCGGCCAGCACCCTAATCCTTCCCACAGACGGCGACAATTGTAGGGACTCAGTTTGGATTGACCCTGAGTTTTGCTGGGTTTTCAGCCCAACAAGCCCAAACAATAAATTTATAGAGAGTGGGTTAAAGGTTTAGGTGCTGGCCGTCGATCACCATGCATGAACTTTCTTTATAAAAAATACTAAGAGTTTCCTTACAAATGGGGGGATGCTCCTCGGCCCATGGTCGAGGAGACCCTTTTCTTCTTTCTTTTTTCCCCCTTTCTTCTTTCTTCACTTGCTTTTCTTATATAGTTTCCATCTGCCTATCTCCTTATTCCATCTGTTGATCATCCATTTGCTTTTCTTCTGGCCGTCCGTCCCATCAGAGGCCTTATCAGTACTCAAGTGGTTCACTCTGATCAACATTGCCCTGCCAAGGGGTTATATCCCCATTAATGCGGCCAGAAGGGTTAGGTGAATGCATTAAGTGCGAATGTGACAGCTTGCTCTGAGCTTGTCCCCTCCCGAAAGTTATCCTTAGAATGCCGAGGACGAACAGGTCCTTGGCGTGGGTCACAACAGAGGTTTTGCCTGACTTAGCCTTGGCTGGTCAGTTCTCCTCGGCGGTGTCCTTGGGCCTACTATCCAATGGGCCGAGGCTATCAGGTCCACGGGCCCCACAAAGGGCAACTAGCAAAGGGAAATAGAAATGAGCAATGAATTGGAGGGCAAAAAAGGTTAATCCATGTCAATATAGGTCCATCTAAAGTTTCTCTCCAACAAAAAAAGAAAAGAAAAAAAAAAGGTCCATATAAAGTCTTACGTTTAACAAGAAAAAAAATTTGAGAATAACCCGATAAAAATATATCTCAAACTTTATTTAAAATGCCTACAAAATAAAACACTCTCCTACTAATTCATGTCTTTAAAATAAACTTATCCAAAAAATAATAATAATAATAAAGGAAAATTATAACACTAAAAAAAAAAAAAGTCTCATCAAATGTGCAAAGCGCATATGATGAGGCTAGATATTATTATTATTTCGAGTCGAGCAAGACCAGCAATTGTGATTTGAGATAGCTTTTTTTTTTTTTTTGTCTCATCAAATGTGCAAAGCGCATATGATAAGGCTAGTTATTATTATTATTTCGAGTCGAGCAAGACCAGCAATTGTGATTTGAGATAGCAAAAAAAAAAACCAAGGCAGGAGTAAAAGAAGTTCAAAACTTCAAATCCAAGTATTTCCTTCGTACGTCAATCAAGCTCTCTAAAGTGAGAGGCAACTAACAAAGGGAAATAGAAATGAGCAATGGATTGGAGGGCAAAAAAGGTTATTCCACGTCAATTTTCTCTCCAATGAAAGAGAAAAAAAGAACAAAAAAGGTCCATCTAAAGTCTAACGAATGAGATTGGAACTTATATGAAACCATTGAATTCGTGAATGATGACATGTGAAAGTATAAGAACTCATAAAAACAAAACTTTTCCTATTGTATAATAAGGTTCCACCCTACATCATATATATTTTTAATTTCTTAAATCAAAGATCAAATCACAACTAATGAGGGGCTGCTAGAGCCAAAGGCACCAGTAAAATTTAATAAAGATCTTTCTTTTCATGGAAATTAGCCAATAGCAATGCTTTGCTCAGTACATTGTTAAAAAAAAAAAATTTGTTATTCGTTACAATGGAAAACAAATTAGTATAAACATTAATTTTTTTTAATTAGAACACAAAAATAAATGTAAAATTGTAAGAAACATCATTTATAAAAGGTAGGATTTTATTTATTTATTATTTTTATAAGCAAGAAAGGGATATCAATATATATATATATATATATTTTTTAGAAAGGAAAAATGAGGGTCTTTATGGTTATATTACACCCCCGGCAGGGAGCTAGTGGCCTCGGGACAGGTTAGCCCTATCTCGGGGGCCTGCCTGTACCACTGCGTGAGAGTCACCTCATTTGAGTATATCTCACCACTAAGTATGCCCACCAACGGAAACCTGCTGGCAGCGGGACTCGAACCTAAGTGAGTTAGACGAAGCGTCCGAACCTTACCAGCTGAGCCAAGCCCCCATTGGCCAAAGGGATATCAATATAATTACCAACATTTAATATTTTATATTTCAGAACATAATTACATTATCTCTAATATCTCAAATTCAACTTATCATTAGTCATTTCAAATTCAAATAATTAGAAGCAAAATCAATTTTTTTTTTTTTTTTTTTTATATATGAAGCAAAATCAAAATTAAACAAAAGTTAGAGCCTAGAGAGAGTGTATGAAATTGGAACAAGAGTCTAAAATATTTTCCAAATTTCCTTTTTATCTGAAACAAATACAGCTTAGGCCGAAAAAGGTTTTGTATAAAAGATCTGGACCGTCTATCTAGTGTGATATTCCAAAATCTAACGGCTGAGTACGGGCCAAGAAACCGGCTTACGGAAACCGATTCGTGGCGGTTGTGCCCAGTTCGGTTTCTCTCTTTCTCGTTGTATTCAAAATCAAAAGAGCCACCCCCACAGTGCAAAATCTTACTGGCAGTTCTCTTCTTCTCTCTGCCCCAAATTCCCAAAACCCTAAAAAAAAAAAAAAAATTTGCTTGCTGCCATGGATATGCAGCAAGGTGATCTCGATCGAATCTTTTTCTTCGAGCACGCCCGTAAGACCGCCGAGGCTACCTACGTTAAGGACCCTCTCGATGCCGATGTTCGTTTTTTTTTTTTTTTCTGAATAGTCTGTTTGGTTCCTGGGAAACTGTGGGAAATAGATGGAATAGTCTTTTTTTTTTTTTTTTTTTTTTTTTTTTTTTTTGTGGATTGCTTATTGTAATTTGGTTGATTATGCAGAACTTGACAAGGTGGGGAGGAGCGCTATTAGAGTTGTCTCAGTTTCAGAACATGGCTGAGTCAAAAAAGATGATTCAAGGTGCTTTAGATTTATTTTCTTCTTAATAACTTTGTTTTGAATTTTACTGGCTTACCAAACTGTAGCTTCACATAAGATTTTTGGGACCTATAGGTTTTATGGATGATATATGGTTATGGATTCTTCATTAAATGAGTTAAGACTTGAAGGCAACCCATGTAGTAGTGTTTTGTTGCAGTTAATATTGGAATGACACTATAAATTTATTGTCAGCATAATTCTTTGCTTCTGTTACATTCAAGTCCACTATGGGTTATTGGGTTTGTTTTGATTAATTTTTGTGAGGGGTATCAAAGTTCAGAATTATTTCGTAGCTGGGTTCAAAATTTATGATTAGGGGTTGATGTGTTTTTTGACTTATAGAGGCAATTTCAAAGCTTGAGGAGGCATTGTTGGTTAATCCCAAGAAGCATGATACTCTATGGTGCCTGGGAAATGCTCACACTTCTCAAGCTTTTATGACTCCGGACCTGGATGAGGCAAAGGAGTATTTTGACAAGTCAGCTATCTACTTTCAGCAAGCTCTTGACGAGGTATTTTTTGCAAAATCTCACAGGAAACCAAGCATATGCTTGTGTATTATGTTTGTAAATGCCGTGCTGTTGTAGATTTATTAACAGTGTAGTTCTGCCTTTTGGTAGGATCCGGGGAATGATCTTTATCGCAAGTCCTTGGAAGTCGCTGCAAAGGTAATATACTATTTCTTATTCTGGGAAATGTCCATATGCATTATGTTGTATACTATCATGTAAGTGTTCCAGAAAGAAACTATTTATCTTAAATCTGACCTGTTCAGATTGGTTTGTTAGAAATTATTGCTTTTCTTAGCATGTCCAGGTGAAAAATGAGAAGCCATTGTTTGTTGCATTAGTAGAGATTTCATTTCTTGGATTTCTTAATTTCTCTTGCTTTTAGATGGA
This sequence comes from Quercus suber, assembly GCF_002906115.3. Classification (NCBI taxonomy): domain Eukaryota; kingdom Viridiplantae; phylum Streptophyta; class Magnoliopsida; order Fagales; family Fagaceae; genus Quercus; species Quercus suber. Next base: position 131,209 of record NW_027069600.1, on the reverse strand, counting down.
TACCCGCAACAGTAGCTAATGAAGTATGAGGCACATGGTTATGTATTCATGACTTTTACCTTAGTGTGGTTTTTATAGTTTTTCAGCCACAAGAGGTTGCACTATTGGAGATGGAACACACGCTTTAAGTCTTAAAAAAGAATGAATGGTAATTTATAATGCTTGAATGAAATGTTAACTTTTTTTAAATTTTAAAAAATTATTTTTAAGAAGTAATAACAATTTTTTTTAAAGAAAAAGGGCAAAGCGCAAGTACATGGGGAGTATGCAAGATCCATGCAACAAATTAAACCCTAAAATTACAAAGATCAAGGAACTCCAAAAGAGAAGAACAATTAAAATCAATAATGATTTTTAGCCAATCAAACAACGACCTAGGAAAGAGGAACTTTAGTTGAAGCAATAGAATTTCTGATTCAGGACAACCTAGGCTTCCTACGATTCCTACATCAGTTTCAATATGTTCAATAATGACCTGGAATTATGTTTCTTCCAAATGCACCACATAAGACATAAAGGAATAGCATTCCACATGACGGCACTTTGATGGCCCTTGAAGGCACCTGTCAAACAAGCCAGAAGATCTTTCACCAAATAATGCATGACCCAAGAGGCATCAAATAAAGAGAGAACAATAGACCAAAGGTCCCTATCTATAGCAGAATTTAGGAGAAGTTAATAGTATTCCCATCCATTTTGCACATACAATGCCAATCTACAATGATGATCTTTTGCTTTCGAAGATTATCCATGGTAAGAATGACATCCTTCCTTGGAACTTTAGTCTCCTAATGGCTCACAAAGGAAATTCCACTCTATGTTCTTTTTGAAAAGCCCCATAGAAGGATTTCACATTAAATCTGTGGTTCTTGTCCCTCCACTTCCCCATATTAAGCCCCCCATAACCCTTCTCTTCATAGAATTTATTTTTGTGGCATAATGCCAAAACCATTTTCTCTAAAAGATCTTGGTTGTAGATTCTGAGCCTTCAAATGCCTCCCAATTAAATTGCAGAATAAATTGTGTTTCTTTCACCTAGGGCAATTTCCTTTCTTCCCTGAAACCAACCCATAGGAACCTGTCTCCTTTCTTTAGTGTGAATGATTTGGCCCTGTAGGTCTGTTGGATGGGATGAAAATAAAGGAAGTAGTTTGTGCCTACTGATGTAGAACCTCAGATTTGGTTAATGTTTTGGATTAGCTCATCCTCATGCACTTTCAGTGAGCTTACAAATATCATGGAGGGAGTGCATGCTCATAGGAGTAAAAGTTGAACTATTTTATAATTTTTTATAGTAATTCTTGCTTTGAGTCCCTTCCTTTTAATAAAAAGAAAAAGCTAGAAAACTGTATTGTTGCTTGGCAACAATCCTCCAGGTGCATGTTGTAGGCATAAGAGGAAGGATGTAGCTTTATCCTGTCTGTGCATCTTGTTTCATAACCTTGAGGAGCTATCTAGGCTTCTTAATGTTTGAGTGTTTTGCTAGACAAAAAATTAACCATTCGATGGTGGGCATTACCCTTTTAGATTTCTTAGGTCTTATATGAATATTCCCAAATATGAGCATTTTTTATGAATTATAAATTTTCTATGAACAAAGTGTCAGGGATGCAACCCAGTTATATAGTGAGTATGCAAAAGGAATCCTTCCCAAGGTTTTGAATTCCTTTCTGTTCCGGCAAGAAGGGGCAGAATTTTCTGTTCTGGTGCTTGGACTGGTGCAGCTAACCACCCCCCCCCCCCTCCCCCCCCCCCCCCCCCCCCCCCCAAAAAAAAAAAATTCCATTTCGCCTCAAACTCTAGCCTGTGCCAGACTGTTAAGCTGTGCTGCCTGAAATTCCATTGTTCCAGCCGAGAATCATGTTCTAGACTGGAATTGAAGAGAAACTGAGTACATCTTAAAATCTTTCTATATCGTCATTTGAAGAGAAACTGAGTCTAGCTTTTCTGGAAGAGAAACTGCACTGGACATTTTTAGAGTTGGACCAAAGATCAAACGAGAGAAACAGAAGCTGAGAGATTCTATGAAAGAGCAAAACTAACTGGAATAGAAAAGAAAGAGATGTTTTAAATATGGGGTTGGGACTTGGGGATTTGGTTACAGATAAGAGAGAAGACAAGATAAGCTCAAGCTGACATGTTTAAAACTTAAAAAAGTGATGATGTGAAATGAAAAGAAATGAAGAAATAGAATAGTCTAGAACAAGAGTTTGACAGGTTAGAGATAAAAGAAATAAAAAGATAGATTTTAAAAACCATTGATGAAAATAACTTTGTGGGCCTTATTTTTGGGTTGTCATGGATTTGAATGGTTGGACAAGTTTATTAGTTTTATTATTCATGGGCTTTTTAGAGTTTATATATATATATATATATATGGTGCGTAATCCCGAAATGGTGAAAAAAAACTAGGTCTAAAGGAACATCTATTGAGTCACAAGAAAGATTTGGTGTGGTGAACTTTTTTGACTGACATGTCTTCTTTGTTGAAGCGAATTCTTCAAAATGTTGGCTGTTTATATTTTTCCTTTAATTTATCATTTATAGAATGCACTTGGTCTCACATATCCATGGTATACTTGTTTTGATGTCAATTTTCAATCCATTATTAAAAAATTGAATTACTTTACTCTTAGGCCCCTGAATTGCACAAGGAAATCCATGCCCATGGTTTAGCACAACAAGCAATGGGATCAGCAGGACCTTCTACTTCATCAGGTTCAAAGGTGAGATCCTGAAAGTTAAACTTCTCTTACATTTGCTGTTTCTCTGTTCACTTTGTTGTGGTTTTGTTGTTCTTCTTGTCTTAGTTATGTTTTACATAACGATAATAAGAATTTAGATTAACAGTCCTGCTCTTGGAATATTGTTGATTTAATTTAAGTGAATGGATTGTATATGGACGTCATTCATTACTTGATTCTCTGCAGCTGACAGATAAATAAATTACAGGGCATTGCATTTTGTCTTCCAGTGGTTAAACTTCAATGCCATCCATTGGAATATTAGTTTATAAGCTAGACCAACATCACTTTTAAATTTCTCAGTGCCATCCACAGGCTTTTATAGTGTCACAGGACAGATTTTCATCCATATTTTCTGCCTTGTGATGGCTTTAAATAAACCCTACTTAGTCTCAACCAACAACCCAACACCAATACAAGGAAACCTAGAAACAAATATTTTTTTGCTAGATAAATAGTGGGGGACAGGCGAGGTAAGGTTTGAATCCCAAACATCAATCACCATAATTGGTGCCAATACAACTGGGCTATAACTTGAACCCAAAAAACCTGGAAACTTTTTGTGTATCAAAACATGCACAACACAAATTATTTTATGATAATTTGATTGTTACAATGGGGGAGGGGGTATTTGAACCCTGGATGTCTTCGTTGAGGTGCCAACTAGTTGAGATACAAGGCTCTTGAAATGCACAACACAGAAATTATAGCAGAAAACTTGTAACCGTTATTATTTTAGCACAACATTTAAATGATACAGAGGTTTCACTTACGCAAAACACTGCCTTGAGATATGTCTTAGTCCAATTCAGCCACCGAGGCTTACAAGCTCATACAAAAACACAGAATACACTGCTTTTCTACATAGCACACGCTGTTTTCCCCCTCAGCGGCTTTAAGGATCGAGTGGGAAAACTGTTACAGCACACTCTGTTTCCCCCCTCTAGATTTGCTGCTCAAATTTGAGGCAGTAATACAACTGCTTGCTTTCTTTAGAGACTTTTCATGTTGCTAGCGCATGAACAAGGTTGTTTTTGACATGCAACTGCTTGTTAATCTCTCTACAATGTTGCTGCCACCTGTTTAACAAGTTTGCTACCTGTGTACATGTTTCAGCTCACAACAGGCCATGCAAACCAACCTGACAGCCCAAGTTAATTGCCTGATACTCAGTCTTGGTCCATGCACACCAAGTGGAGGGCTTGGCCAATGTCAATGTCATCTCCCAAATTCAGCCACACAGCACATTACATCATCACCACCCATATTCAACCTAGTCGTGCATTTTCAAGTGAGCCACAACCCAAACTTGTTTTTACCAAATGAACCAACATACTACACAGGCTGTCCAACCTTGTCTTGCACCCAAGTAGCTCACTGAGTTCTCATCAACTTGTCCATGGTCAAGCCCATACAAGGCTACCACAACACACACCGCACATGTAGTCCACAACACACATAGCCTGCGACCTCCCAGGCCAAGACCATGGTTCTAAGTTCTAACACAATCACCAGGGCAACATCACGCTGCCAACTTTAGCCAACACAAGTATGCATGCACTACAATGAGAGGCAGCACAGCCTGGTGCTGCCCAAAACACCTTGATCAGGCCATGATATGCCTCCTTCATGCCCATGGGTTTGTTTGGTTGGCATAAGTGCAGGTACCACCAGGGTGGAACTGTGTGTATAACAGGGGGGCCATGGTCCCTACAAAAAAGTTTATTGTAGGTAAACTCTAGGTAAAAATGTGACTCAATGCCATTTTTTACGAGTTGGGGGGGGGGGAAAGGGGGTTGTTGGGTTTTTTTTTAAAAAAAGGGTATGGCCCCACCTGTCCATGTCCCTTTCAAGCCTCAAATTGATAATTTCCATTTCCAAGTACTTTAATTTTTAGCCATGAACCACTCAATTCTAAAAAAGTCTCGTCTTGGTGCAATTTTTCTAGTCTCACTCTTCATTGACTTCCATCCATTTAGTAGTCTCATAGTCACATTCTTATTCAATTACCTTTTCTTTTAATAAAGAGTTTTCTTACTTGAAGTTAAGGGAAAATAGTTTTAAATCTTGAGAGGTACAAAATTTTCTTATTGTTTTTATTTATATTTCAGTTCAATTTCTATTTATTTATCTTGTAGCTTATGATTTTCGTTTTTTTCTTTTTCATTTATTAAGCCAATTGATTATCCGTTGATGAATACATTTTCTTGTTATATTGGTATGTTTAGTCATTTGATTATTTAAAGAGGAGTTAAATTTGATGCCAAATGTTTTACTCTTGTAGCATAATGCCACATTGCCACTTTAAGGTCAAGATGCTGAGTCTCTTTTTTTGAATATTTTTTATGCATGTGTATTGCAAACTAGAAAATTTTTGTATACTAGGATTTAGAAAGATATAGTGCTCTCATAGTGTGTTGAGTTTTTACTTGAATGGTGATTCAAAATAGTAGTTTAGTCTTGGCCCACCCAAAAAAAAATTCCTGGTTCTGCCCTTGGATCCCACCATATGCAACCACGCATTTCAAGGATCAAGTGTCTGACATAGAGGTAGGCACAGGCATACTGGCACTTCCTGTCAAGAGAGTTACATACTACACTCACAAATTTTGTGCATAATAGTTACAGTAGAAACTGTCTATGACTCTATGCTATACATTCTGTATCCATGCTGTATGCCTTCAGTTATTGTAAGTACGAAGCTTTTTTATGAGAATACTGTTTTAACATATCTTTTGTTATTTAAGATTTAAACTATATATTGGGATCTATATGGGATGGTTTGGCGAATGAAGACCAGTTGCCAACCAAATGCAACCCTTTGTCTGACAAGCATGCTTCTTGCACTCATAATTATCAGGATCCTTAATCAGTGTGTTTGTTTGGGATGCTCCTTGAATGCTTACATTATGTGTTTGTTAGAGTGCATTGCAGTGTAGGTTGCTCAGTTCATAATAGGGTTGTACCCCTTTTGACAGTCAATTCTGCATATCCGGTTTTAGATTTCTGTAATGTGTTGATTTTCAATACTTTGCATTATTGTTAATATTCTTGATCAGTTGACACATCTGTAATTTCGGCTTATCTTGATCAGTTGAATGAAGACCAGTTGCCAACCAAATGCAACCCTTTGTCTGACAAGCATGCTTCTTGCACTCATAATTATCAGGATCCTTAATCAGTGTGTTTGTTTGGGATGCTCCTTGAATGCTTACATTATGTGTTTGTTAGAGTGCATTGCAGTGTAGGTTGCTCAGTTCATAATAGGGTTGTACCCCTTTTGACAGTCAATTCTGCATATCCGGTTTTAGATTTCTGTAATGTGTTGATTTTCAATACTTTGCATTATTGTTAATATTCTTGATCAGTTGACACATCTGTAATTTCGGCTTATCTTGATCAGTTGACACATCTGTAATTTTGGTTTATCTTTTTCCCTTCTATTGCAGACAACTTTAAAGAAAAAGAAGAGCAGTGATCTCAAGTATGACATATTTGGATGGATAATTCTTGCTGTCGGAATTGTTGCATGGGTGGGATTTGCAAAATCCCAGTTACCTCCACCTCCACCTCCACCAAGATGAGTTAGGCATTTGGTTGTCTCAGGCAGAGATTGAACATTTATCATGAGTTTCAAGCTGATTATGTAGAAAATTGAGCATCACATCTGATTCATCGTCCATTAGTTATTTTTTTTTCACCCTAGTAATGTTTCCTATATGAAATATGGATTTTTCTCCCAATGGCAGCTGCTTTCTGGATGCAATTTATGTTTGTATTGTGATACTACAACTGTAACTAAGCCATTTTTTCTTGGTTTGTTTCACTGGAGGGAAAATGTTTCAGTGCAAAATGACATTTTCCTGGTGGTTGGTTGTGTGAAGAAAGAAGAAACCAAAAGTTTTTAGGTCAAGAAGCAGTTTTTAGTGCAAATGGCAATATTAGAAGCGATGACTTCTTTTGCATGCAGTGGTACTTACCGTCAACTTCCTTTGAATGGCCACCAGATGGCACGTTTTTTTTATTTAAGTAATAAATGTTGTATGGTATAAATGAAGTGATAATATTGTATGGACAAAGTTATGCTATTTTTTCAACCCATTAAAAAAACTTTTAATTATTTTTATATTATTTAAATTAAGTCACATAATTCATTAAAAAAAATTTATACGACTAAAATTATGCATTAATGGTTTTGAAACATAATAAATTGGAGTAAGATAATTCCAAACATGTTTGAAGTCAAATCTTGTCCTTAAAACATTTTATATATATATATATATAAAATATGATGCGATAGGAATTTAATATATAAAGCATACTTTATAATATTGTTTTTTATTATCAAGTTAATATATTAATTATTTTTTGGTGTAGGCAGGTTCATGCCTAAAAAAAAATTATAGTTTAAGAAAAAAGGAAGGAATTTCTCGAATTTTAGTGTATACTTTAAGGATGAAGAGTCGAAAATAATATTTTATTTTATTTTATTTTATTTTTGGTTTCATTTACTACTTTCATATTTAGGATGAAAATTTCTTTTCCCAAAAAAAAAAAAAAAAATCCATATTTAGGATGGAAATAGCAGCATTGAGAATCCGAGATATTGTCATTCTTGCCGTACAAATGTCGTTTATTAGATAATTGGAAACGCCGTCGTTTCTTTCAATGAGACTCGAAGTTTCTCTTCTCTTCAGTCTGAACTCCAAGCTGTCTCTTCTGTCTGTGTCCAAATCCGAGAGCGCCTCACAGAGTTTTAAGATCAGTGGAGCCAAGGCTAAAAGCAACAAAAACCGAAACGAAAAATGTCTTATTGGCAAGCGAAACTGTACGGACACGATTCGCTATCACTTTCTATACAATTTCCGCGTCCGCCACGTGTCCGTACGTTAATGGCGTTTCCCAAACCCCAACGACTAGTAGTCTTAGCCATGGCCGTTAAGCGCAGCCCTAAGCGTCTCAAATACTCTACTCCTCGCTTCGCCAAGGTCTCTCTCTCTCTCTCTCTCTCTCCTTGTAAAGACTTTGTTTGGTTGCCTAGAAAATGGTGCGATTCCGTTCGATGCAGTTGTTATGGTTTTGTTCCTAATAGCTGAATTAGTTGAATCCGTTGCTCTAATATCCATTTGTTTGCATTGCCTTAACTGACATAACTCTCAACAGAATCTGGTGTATCATATTTTTGCCAATTAATTAAAAAACTAGGCGTTACGATCACTTAATTCATAAGTTTGGACATCTATGGGTTCAATGAAAAGCATATTGAGAAATAGATTTATGTGATTTTCAGCTTTATATATATATATATATATTAATATTGGGAATTGAATGGGAGACATATGTTCTATTGACACTTGCATTGGAGAATTGTAATTAAAAAATGACCTAGTACGTATGCTATTTTGATGGCTATGTTGATTGTAGGCAGCAATTCGTATCGTTTATGTTAAAATGTAATGCATTGCATTGCAAGGTGGTCTGCTGAATTCACAGGGTATATTTTGCTCCCTAAGTTCTGATGGGCTGAGGAAGCATCCACCCCCCCCCCCCCCCCCCCCCCCTTCCCTAAGTTCTGATGGGCTGAGGAAGCATCCCCCCCCCCCCCCTCTTTTTTTTCAAAATGAATCAAGTGTTTTTCTAATTGTTGCACTGCGAGATGGGTCGTTACATAAAAGATTTTGTGCTATAAATCCCGCGAAAGTTACTCTGAGTTGATGTATAGGCAGACGGAAATATTTATTTTTCTTACATGTGGTGCAACTAACCCTAACTAATCTATTGTGAATCTGTAATTGACCCCAAAAAAGTAAGGCTTAGTTGTTGTTGGAATGAAAATATCAGGAGGGTGGCTTGCTTTATGTTGAAGCCGATTCATCAGGAGCAGACAGCTGGAAATTGGAGCCGATTGTCGATCTTTTGAAACAGGGAGCTGTTGGGGTCATTCCGACAGACACTTTGTATGTTGCACTTCGTCCTCTCACCACCTCCTCTCTTCTTCGATTTTGCCTCAGCTATTTCAAGGCTGCATCAATTGTCATGGCTTAATATAATTGAGAGATATTTATGATTGGTGGGCTTATGTTTCTAGAATAACCTAAGCTGTTGTGCTTGTTCTGGACCCTCTGATGTTTCTTATTGCTGTAATATTAGTTGTGGTTGTATGGTCAACTTAGTTTTGAAGGAGATTTCCTTTCTGTAATTATTTGTTTTGACCTTTCCTTAGTGCCCCTTTTTTTTGTCTTTTATTTATGACTAGTTATTAATTGAAGTTGATGAAAAGCATTATGCTGATATTCCTATCCTTTCTAAACATTTTTTTTGTTCACATTTGATTATTCTCTTTTTTCCCATTCCTATTTGATGAGTTTAGAAGTTTTCTTTGTTTATAGGTATGCTATAGTCTGTGATTTGAAAAGCCCATTAGCAATTGAACGTCTTCGGAGGTAGACACTATGCTAATTTTACAGATTTTTATCACTAGATACTACATATTTCACCTCCTTTTGACAAGAGCATTATATATGTTTTTCCATTGCAGGATCAAGAATATAGAAGCTTCAAAGGCATGACACTGCTTTTCTTGTTTAATACGGAGTGATTTGGGTAAATATTATTATATTATAAACTTTTAAAACTTTTTGCTGTAGTGTGAGTGAAGCTATTTGGGGAATCAAGGAGAGAGAGTGGATTTGGCATGGGAAGTGCCATATTCAGGTTGAATTTGAAGTTCTTGATGCCAAAGTACATGAATTTGATGTTAAGAGTGCCAAAACTGCTAGCTATTATTGTCTTTTAATGTGCTGGATCATTTTTTTTTTCCTCAATGCCGAATTCAAATCAGCTTTTGGACTTTGCTGGCACTGAGATCCTAACTTAATGTTAATGAAAAGCATACCAAAATCTGCACTGAAGTCCAACACAATGATAATGCCAAAATCAGCTTTTTGATTTGGTATGATTTTTCATTAAACATTCCTATTTGTTATTTTCTTGGAATCCAAATAATTTAAAATCTAACCATCAAGATCTCTTTTTTTTTTTCTTTTTTCTTTTTTTGAAAGCATTAACTTTCTCAGCAACAGAAACAAGAACTCTGGTCTGAAACAGTTAAAAATTAAGACCCAAAACTTCAATTCCTTTATTCCCATACAATTTTCTCTGCACACAAAAAGTTCTCCCTTTTTATTGGGCAACCAATGAGTTCCAAACTCTCATAAAATAGTAATTTCAGTAAAACAAAATGATTTCCACTAGAGTTTTCAGCAATGAAAGTATTAGTTTCTAGTCCCAATAAGCACACAGAATGCCAAAATTTATTGGGTCAAATAGACAAATTTATTGGGTCAAATAGACTAATCTAAGTGCAAGTTCTTGTCTTCTGATCCTACATTTGTCATTATCATTATGTTCTGAGCTCAGTGCCATCAAAGTCCAAATGTTTGATTTCAGCATTCAAAAAGAACGAAATGAGCCAGCACATTAAAAGAAGCGTGTATGTGTGCATTGTGGGGGAGGTAGCAATTTTGATTCACGTTGACTTTGGCATTAAGAATGTCAAATTCAACTTGATTTCAGCACTCCCCATGCCAAATTCACTCTCCTCAATTCCTCAAATAAATTTCATGCTTCAGCAAAAGGTTAAAAAAAGTTATAATATAACAGTACTTACCCAAATCACTCCTTTATTGCGCTTTAGAAAGTGAGAAAACTAGCCACTGAAGAAAATATGCTGATACTGAATATTATAATCTAGTTGGATGGTGCATGGTCTCAACATGTTGAAGCCATTGATTACAATATCTGCATTCTTGTGTTTTGACAATTCTTTTTTTCTTTTTGAGAACTTCTTGTGTATGCATATTTTTATTTATCTTCATATAACGAGTGCAGCCTCTTAGCATCTTATGCCACTCTTTCCGGGACATTGATACATATACAACAGGGTTTCCTCGTGGTGATAGCCAAGGGCATGCTAATATATTCCGAGCTGTTAAGCATTGCTTACCTGGGCCTGTAAGTATGTTTTCTGGATCACATGATTATTGCTGAGAAAAACCTGAGGTACCCGTTGGGTCCTGATTCAACTATTTTTATCTTACATGTAACCTTGTAGCTATTGCTCTAGGATGGGCCCATCATCCACTGGTATACCTAGCTGTCTATTGTCTATACAAAAGATCACATAGATTTAAGTATTTGCAGCGTCCCTCCTGTTACTCTCCCTCTCTCTTCCCTGATAAATAGAGTCAGAGAGAGAGAATGGTGAATTTTGAAAAAGAAATCTTCAAATTAATGAATTTATATGGCCTGAAGATTTTTTGGGGGTCATAGGACAATGCACGGGATACAATTTATGTTCACTTTATGTGAATATTTTGATCCCTAACACATCTTCTATGCAACAGTATACTTTCATCCTAACTGCAAGTAAAGAACTACCTAAACAGTGTATAAGGAATAGAACTGCAGCTGCCAAATATGCAGCGAGGAAAAACGTGGGTGTTCGTATGCCTGACGATGCCATATGTCAAGCAATACTCGAGAAGACAGATGCACCTTTAATTTCCACGAGGTTGGTTTTATTTTTCTATTCAATTTCTTTTAATGGGATAGCATTTGTTGGAAGCGATGTGTGCCTTAAACTTTGTTTTCTTTATTGGTACAGATAACTCTAAATGGATAAGAAAACTCTTTTTCTTCAATCAATCATTGATGTTTAAGCAGGAAAAAATATTATACCAACTGTTTGCATTTCACATATACTCCATGATGTTATTTCTGAATGTATGTCCCATTTTTTCAGTGTCAAGTGCCCAAAGGAGAATGAGTGGCTGATCGATCCAGTTGTAATAGCTGATGTGTATGGACCAGAGGTATGAGTCTATTGTCTGAGGGTGCTTTAGTTTAAATTCTAAGGTTAAAATTACTTTGCAGGTTATTATTTCGCCCCCATATTTATGCAAAATGGAAAAAAGAAATTAAAGTGGATGCATTATGGAAGTTATTTCATTACATTCCATTTATATAATCCTTGCTTTTGGGTATGATTTATAGGCTGCAAAGAAAAAGAAAATGTATAAATTTATGACAGCTTTCTGTATAATTGCAGGTTCTTTTTTTATATATATAAATATTATATATATATATATATAATTAGTATTATAAAAGTTAGCACCTGACTCAATATATATATAAATATTATATATATATATATATATATAATTAGTATTATAAAAGTTAGCACCTGACTCAAGTAGTTTAATCTATTTTAGGGTCTTGACTTTGTTGTTGATAGCGGGGTAAGAGTGGCAGATCCGTCCACTGTGGTTGACATGACAGTGATGCCTCCAAAAATTATACGGCAGGGAAAGGTAATGAATTCCATAATATTGATGAAGTATACTCTCTATAGTTTGAGTTAGTTACTTCATTTTACATAATATATATAGCATTTGTTGTTTAACATAAGGGCTCTATTGCTTTTTTGTAACTAAACGGGAAAGAGTTCTGTTGTTGCCAAAGCTATTTTCTTTAACAAATCCCTAAAAGCTTGCCCAGAATGAATAAAATTCCTAAAGCTTGATACAAAAAAGAACATACACCTTAAGCAATCCAGAGCTGTCAGGACTGCCACCTATTGCCACTTGCTAGCTCATGCATGGTGAACCATTGACCTCAAGTAGTACAACCAAGGAGAGAATCTACTGCAAAGACTCTTGGCTCTTGCCTCCTCCCTCCATGGGCCATAGCTCCATTTCACCCCCACGGATTTTCTCTCCTACTTGTGACTTTTTTGTTTGGGACCCAATCTTTGAGTACTAATATAATTTAGATTTTATAACAAATTAACGAAATTAAGTTTGTTTGGTCCTGTAGAAATCGTTATTTGGAGTTTTTTTGGTATTTTTTTTCACTTGGCAATACTAATTGGTTTTATAGTTAAAATAATATTGGACATATTGTGGAACAAAAAGCTGAGCTTGAGCAGTTTCCAACTTTCAATTATTGGACTTCTAACTGTCTCGGTATCTGTTTTTGTTGTTTTGTCTGTGTGTTCCCTTTTTTTGTTTTTTTCTTTTTATTATAAAAACTTTGGCAAGACTTATTGGTTTTTTCTTAAGAAGAATATTTGACAAATAATGACATGATAAAATGTTGAGTTCCGTTTTAATAAATGATTGTGTTAAAATATACGACAAAGTAATTATTGTCGTATATATGTATATATATATATGTGTGTATATATTGAATCTTGGTATATTTCTCATTTGGAAGGGTGAAAATGTTATGGTTAATGACTCCATGCTTTGGCCTTCCAAAAATAAAATCTTGATTTTGTCACTAATGTGAAGCATGCCGCATTCTCACATGTGATATTTCTGAAGAAACAAAGGTTCTCTAGATATAACACATACCAAGTTCACTTTCATAGTGCATTTTATAAACATGGTTCCCTATTTAACAAGAGATGAATGCTTTCATTTACAATTTTATGGGACTGACAGCCTTGCCCCTGCATCCGCTTTAGCCATTTCACTGAAATTTGCTAGTCCTATGAGCATTTTACCGCCATTGTAGTTTAGACTTTAGACTAGATGGGACATTCAAGTTCTTGTGTGCTCAACATACTACAATGCATTATTGGCTGACTTCAAGTTTGTTGTTGTACTTATATTTGATTCAGGGACCTAAATTACACTGGCTGGTCGCTGAAGATGATAATGAATCTGATGCTGTGCATGAAGCAAACCTCGTCACTGCTTCTGCAACTTAAGAATAATTGGAAACCCTGTAGAGAACCTTTATTTGTATGCCTTCGAAGTTGTACAGTGTTTTTGCTTTCTCTTGCAGACAGATGATTAAAGCTTTAGTACCACACATATAGGATACTAGAGAAATGTCGGGGGTGTTTGGTACATGTGTTTGAAAATGTGTGTTTTGTTGTTTGAAAACATGTAAAAATACGTGTAGGTGAAAAAGTGTGTGAAAATATGTATAATGTTGTTTAAAACAGAGTAGTATTTTCTGTAAATGTTCGGTCAAAAAATGGTAATAATGGAAAAGTTTATAGGAAATACCCTAGAGGGAGAATTTTAATATACTTTTGTGTACGTAGCTACTTATTGAGCAACTATGTGGTGATTTGTTTTGCAATCAAATTGCATTATGTACTGAACTGGCCATTGAAAAGCCATTCTACTTTGACGTGGCTATGCTGTATGTAATTTTTTTATTTTTTTGAAAATTACACTTTACCCTCTTAACTATACTCTGTGTTATACTTTATATTTGGCTGTTAAGTTGGATGAAAAACTAAGTCATGTGAACCCATAACGACCCATGCAAACGGCAAACAAGCCACCCACTCCGATTAATCTATCACCAAGTTGGCCCAGAACCATGAGACCTTTGATGGATTTGACCTGAAACTCAAGGAGCAAGGAGTTGAGATGTCCGAATACTTTGTCTGATTTGTGACTCAGTTTCTCTAAGCTTCAATGTTTTCGTCTTCAATAACGCATCTGTGTTGTGGTTGTGTTATGATGTTTTGTGGATTGTTTATTTTATATGCTTATTCATAGCACCATTCTTCACCAGATTGTAAAACAAATTTACCTAATGAACCAAAGTTAACATCAAAATTTAATTTTTACTTTCTTTCTTTGCCTCCCACTCTAGAAAACTGGAACTCCCAACTTGCCGATTGCCAATCTGGTAGCCGGTAAGCTGGCTAGGAAGGGAGTAGGGAGTCTTACCAAATACCAATGAAAGCCACTGCATTTTCTTCTACATCATCGTCTTCAGTAGCAGTGGAAGGAGATTCTCGATGGTCCATACTAGGACTGAGCAAGGACCCGGCCCACCCGAAAACCCGACCCGATCCGACCCGACCCGATAGGGTTTGGGCGGGTCTGAGAATATTCGGATCGGTTTTCGGGTCTTAATTTCGGGTTATTTACGGGTCGGGTCGGTATCGGGTCGGTTGTCGGGTCATATAAGTAAGTAAGTCTGAACCCGATTTTTAAAAAAACAAAAATCCCAACACTCCGTTGTTGTTCTCTCCGCCTCCCTCAGCTCTTCGCCTCCCTCAGAGACTCTGTGTAAGTCATTCTTGTTTTGTGTTTGGTTTTAGATTTTGGATAGTGTTGTTATGTTTGTGTGTGTGTGATAGTGTTGTTGTGTTTTTGGAAATGTCTTCATCGAGAAAAGAGAAGGACCCGATTCTATCTGGGTTTTTTTTCATATATTCTATCTGGGTTTGTGGCTAAAGCCTTCAAGTTTCAATTTTTTTTTTTTTTGCTTTCTGGGTTTACTCTCTCTTCACTCATTATACACAGTATTGGATTTTCTTGTAGTTTGTTGTTCTCTCTTTGAACAAGAACAAAAACAAAAACCCAGTTGGAGTTTTGTAGTTTCAAACCGCCAGATCTGTCTCTACAGTGCCAGGTACGTGTAGTTCTTGTTTTCTTTATGCTTTTCACTCCAATGGGTGTTCTAGGTTTTGCTAAAGATAAGATTTTTTTTATCAGTTTTTATTTGGGCTTTTCTAGTTGGGTTTTTAAACTAGGAAAGTTATGAATTTTCTCTGTTAAGTGCTTCACATTTGGTCCTGGGTGCTTCTGAAAAGACTTTTAGCTGGTGTAATTTTGGAATATGTATGATTCACGTTTGTTCTCATGTTATTGTGTAGCTCAATGTTTGTCCTATACAGCCCTAAATGATATAGAATATTTTCAGTACACAAGAATTAACATTTAAGGGTGATTCTCTATGATAAGCTTTAAATTAAATGATAAAATAGATATTAAAAGCAAAAAAAAAAAAAAAAAACAAACAAACAAACAAAAATTATTTACTAAATTAATAGAGTTTTGTTTATATATATCTCATCATGTTCTCTCTTTAACGAAACTTCTTTCCTCTTTAAATCATATGTAGTATCTTGAGTTCCTACTCACTCTATGTAAAAAAAACACATTAACATTTTAATTAAACCAATCCTATTTTGCTCTCATGCACCTTTGATACCCCAATTTACCACCCTCTCTCCCATGTGTTCTCCCTACCCTACTCCTCTACAAAATTTGACATTTCTCCTCCTGCTCCTCAACACTCTAATATATTATGATGCCATAGATTGATTGAATATTGATAATTGTGTGTTACGTGGGTGTGTCTTGAGTCTTATATTGGACATATATTAGATTGAAGATGAACAACTATAATGAACCTTAATTGTAATTAGACTAATTCTTTGTGGGTATATCGCAGATGTGACTAATGTTTTTCTTTTGACTATTATAAATCGTACCAAAGTCTTGTATGGGCTCAAACACTATCCCGAAAGTGGGCTCCGATAAGAATGTCAGGGATTTAAATGGGGCATAAAATCATATCAGCTCAGTAGTAAAACACATTAAAATTGATATTGTTCTTGCATAGTTGCATGCAAAGCTATTAAGCATTAGCAAGCTCCTATGTACAAAATACATTTCTCCGTGGTAATTTAATAGCGGAAGTATATATGTGTCAACCTCGGGGGTTCAAAGATCATAATTATCCTCATCATGTTTGTCGACTCTAAAGAACTACCTTCTATTTCTTAGAACAGCACCTCAAGCATGGTTCTAACGTTTTTCTTATTATCTTAAGGATCTTGCTTTTGTGGCATCACAGGCAGAATATTCCTTATTTACATTTAATGATGGTGGCATTTTGGTCTCTCTCTTGACGACTCTTACATCCTTCATCACATAAAACGATTGGGCTCATCACTTGCCATGAAAGAACTTGTTGGGATGAAATTGACCCCGGTTCAATTAACCAATTATCTGAATTGATTAATTAATTCCAATTATATAATGGTTCTATTCATTTAAGGATAAAAATTTGCTACAAAATTGGTTGTAGTCTAATAATAAGAACCTTCTTGTACTTCAACTCACAATCTCACATTTATGGTAGTTCTTAAAGGGAACTAGGCCTCCAATGATTCTTTCGAGATAATCAAACTCCTAATTAGAATCTCAATGAGAAACTAATCAATTGCATTATTATCCTCATACCATCATATTACAATCAGATTAGCCTTTATACTTAGCTATAATAGTATAACAGAATTATAGCTGGACTTGATAGTTAAGATAATAGTACTACCCAATTAAGCCAGGCCTAATTAACTAACAATGTACAATTAAGTAAACTAATGCATCTAGTTATACAACTTGCATATAGCCAATAGCCTAACATATGTTATAACATCACTCAATATCTTTTTATTGAATATGGATTTTGACAAATTTACCATTAGATTACATTTTCTTTTTATATCTTCCATACTTGCAAAATTTCTCAAAGACAATACTTATGTCATCAATCAACTGTTTAAATTGTAAGTTTTTGTAATCTAAAATTATGTATAAAAAAATAAGTTTTTTTTTTTAATATGCATGAAAAAATAAGTTTATGAATTAGATTATTTTATAAAAAAATATTTTTGATAAAATCGTCATTAATTGAAAAAATAATATCAGATTAATTTTATTCATTAACATATCAGTTTTCTTATATTAATGACAATTTAGTTTCTTTTTGACAATTTAGTAACTTTATAAGGAAGACTTTTTGTTGGCAAATTTTGTGTACATAAGTGGCTTATAGTTTTCAATTGTTTCAAACGTTACCTTAATGGGATTAAAGTTATTGTCACCACCGTGCACTCTTAGCGCGATGGTCACTCTACAAGTATAAGGGCACATTTGGTATACTGAATGTAGATTACATTAGAAATAGTAATCTTTATTATTGGGAATAGAAAACATTGTAATGAAATAACTATTATTATTCATATGTTTGGATGTTACATATGGAAAGCTTGTAAAAGATGATGTATAAGGAAACTTTATATTTTTAGAAATATATTAATTTTAAAACCTATTATATGCACTAAGAAATAACTATTACATCCATTTTAAAGAAGAATAATTATTCTTCAATTTAAAGAATAGTTATTCCAATGTAATAACTAATCCTTGTAATAAAAATGCAACCAAATGACCGAATTGCTATTACATATAAATAATTAATCCATTACAGGGGCTATTACAGTATACCAAATATACCCTAAGTGTTTGTTGGGTGTGGGGGGCAAGGGCTGATGTTCAAGTCTCTAGGAGAGAGTTTCACACACATATATACTTAGATTAGGTTAGAGTAAAATTTTTATTTTGTATAAAGAAAGTGCTAGTTTGTGAGCTTCATATTCTACAAGCGGTGTAGGCTTGTAAGGATAATTAGCAAGGTGACTGGGACTAGGGACAACACATTAAATTATTCTCATGTTATGAAAAATCAATTATCCATATTTACAAATTTGGATGGTCTAAAAAGGAACTTTGTCGGGTTATAAAAAAAAAAAAAGGAACTTTGTCTTCTATTTTTGACATCATCTGCTTTAGAGGGGCAGTTCATACTGTGATTGATGATAGGAATTTTATATGGTGAATGAGGTAGAAGATGGTTAGTCTCATCACTCTATTTTTTTATTTAGTGGCGTTAATGTTAAAATATGCTATATTTCCTCAAGTTTCGTCTAGTTTGATGATAGATTTAAAGAAATTTCTGCAGTTATAGATTTTTCATATGGAAATTTCATTGATGTATGCCTAATAGGTAATTAACCTGGGTGTCTGTCTATATGGGATTTCTGTAAGAACTTTCAGTGAGGGTAGTATTGCTCAAAAGACTTTACATTCATTTTTAATTGCTACCTACAACATTATGGTACATAGTAATGCATTTAACAAGAAACGACCCACTTAAGGCAAGGATAGGAAAATCTAAACAGTCAAACAAAGTATCTAAAAGCTGAACTAGAGATGACCCAATAGCAAACTTCTCATTTAACAAGCGGCAGTAAAAAAAAAAAAAAAAAAAAAATGTATTTTCTGTAAATGTTCGGTCAAAAAATGGTAATAATGGAAAAGTTTATAGGAAATACCCTAGAGGGAGAATTTTAATATACTTTTGTGTACGTAGCTACTTATTGAGCAACTATGTGGTGATTTGTTTTGCAATCAAATTGCATTATGTACTGAACTGGCCATTGAAAAGCCATTCTACTTTGACGTGGCTATGCTGTATGTAATTTTTTTATTTTTTTGAAAATTACACTTTACCCTCTTAACTATACTCTGTGTTATACTTTATATTTGGCTGTTAAGTTGGATGAAAAACTAAGTCATGTGAACCCATAACGACCCATGCAAACGGCAAACAAGCCACCCACTCCGATTAATCTATCACCAAGTTGGCCCAGAACCATGAGACCTTTGATGGATTTGACCTGAAACTCAAGGAGCAAGGAGTTGAGATGTCCGAATACTTTGTCTGATTTGTGACTCAGTTTCTCTAAGCTTCAATGTTTTCGTCTTCAATAACGCATCTGTGTGTTGTGGTTGTGTTATGATGTTTTGTGGATTGTTTATTTTATATGCTTATTCATAGCACCATTCTTCACCAGATTGTAAAACAAATTTACCTAATGAACCAAAGTTAACATCAAAATTTAATTTTTACTTTCTTTCTTTGCCTCCCACTCTAGAAAACAGGAACTCCCAACTTGCCGATTGCCAATCTGGTAGCCGGTAAGCTGGCTAGGAAGGGAGTAGGGAGTCTTACCAAATACCAATGAAAGCTTCTGCATTTTCTTCTACATCATCGTCTTCAGTAGCAGTGGAAGGAGATTCTCGATGGTCCATACAAATTAAGTAAGCAATTTTAATATATTGCCAATTAACCATCATCATAAAACACCAAAAAGCAAATACCGGTTATTTTCTCCCTTTTTTTACACATGCTGCCCACCCAGAAAATGTCTTTTACATTGAACATTGTACCTGCAATGATTTTATGGTGAAAGAAACCAATTTAAAAGCGCAACATTAAATCTGTATCACAATTCACAAGTGCTTCTACAAAGTAGCTGCTCAACCAAATTTATTGGAAGAAAATCAATATTCCATACCAAAAAAAAAAAAACCCTTTTATTCATTAAATACGCATCGAAAACATTGCGAGAATAAAAAGATAACTTATGGACAATGGATCAAACGTGATTCTCAATTTTCTACATAAACCAAGTCACACTTTGCTTAAATAGCTGATCTTCAATCTCCAAACATGAGGAGGTTGAAGCAATGCAACAATTTTTACAACACTTTTTTTTTTTTTTTTTTACAATAATTGAATTGATAACTAATTTTTATTTGCACTCACCACTATCTCATTTTAATTCATCAACCAAAAACAACATGTGTCACCTCAATTTTAATATTTTCTCAAAGATTTTTTGTGAAGGTGCCTCCTTCTATCAAGGTGAGTTGGAGGAGGTGGAGGCATCCCTTGCCTAATACGAAGTGATAACTCCTTACGAGAGTGGATACATGTTGCAGAAACATGATAAATTTTTTCTTTGTTTGGGATGAAGAACGGGACAAAGTTACAGCACCAATAATTTTTTCTTTTGTTTTTCTGTTTTTTCGATTGGACGGCCCGTGTTGTTGTGTGCACAATTCGCGTCGAATGACATGAAGGATTAATTACAACATCAAATTTAATAGATATGATATTATTGCCACCCTTTTGGTTCAGAACGGCCTGCAATTGAGGGGATTAAAAATTTGTCAACTGATCAAGAAAACTAAGCATAAGGTAGTATAATGAATCAAGAGTCAAATCAGATATGGACGACTTCAAAGAAAGCTGTGATAATTAGGTTCTTAAGAATAATAAGAGAAAAAAGACATCCTACCCAGTCGACAATTCCTTGGGTAAATTTCTCCCATGCCAAGCCCTGCAATAGAGGGGATCCAAAAAACAAATCAAAAAAAGAAAACCCAAATTACAAAAGAGTCAAACTCATAAATTTAATAAATAAATAAATAAAAAAGCATTAAAAAAATATTCATGTCCACAATATTTTTATAATACTTTCACAACAAAAGCAGTTCAACCTAAGTCCGTGCTCTTGCACAAACACACAAAACAGATATTCAGAATTAAAAGAAACAACTTATTGTTTCTATATTAAATTATAAAAAATCTATACAACGTAATAGTATCATCCTCAACAAAAACATTAGATTAAAAGGAAAAAAAAGTATTCCATTACAAATCAAAAGAAAAAGATTTATTCTCAAATTTCCTTTACCACTGTCCATAAGATACCGAGGAGACTTGTTGAAAATATATTTATAAAAAAAATAAAAATAAAAACAAGCAATCACTTAGTTGGAATAGAGATCAAAATATGTGTGTGAGAGAGAGAGAGAGAGATACGATGGGACGAACAATGGCGGGCCAAAATATCCCAGCCATATCGCCTGTGTATCCAGGATCAATCACATTTTCAAAAAAAAAAAATTTGTTCAGTTTTTAAAGGGATAAATTAGAAAGGAATGGAATAGAATAGAATAGAATAGAATATGAAAGAAAGAAAGAAGTAGCACAAAATCAGCAAATTGGAATCAATTCAGTTCTAAACTCACCAACAGATAAACACACAGACCAAGTCAACAGGTAGCTGAAGGAGATTGATAGACTTTTATGTTCTGAATTTCAGTTTCGATGTAATCTGTACAAACGTCTATACATAATTATGCTTAAGTTAACATGTTTTGTTTTCCCTAAATAAAATATTGACCTCCCTAACTTAATAATCTCAAGAATTTGAATTTAATAAAAATAAGAATAATGCTAAAGAGACAGTAAAATGCCACAACATTTTAAAATTAGCATACCAACTCACATATGAGCTTTATTTAGATAATTTTTTTTGTGTGCTAATGTTGGAATTATTGTAACATTTTGTTGTGTTCTCTATTCTCTAACATTACTCACACAAATATTGACCTCCCTAACTTAATAATCTCAAAATTTTGGGTTTAATAAATATATGAATAATGCCAGGAACACAGTAAAAGTTACAATATTTTAAAATTAGCAAACCAACTCACACATGAGCTTTTTTTAGATAATTTTTTTTGTATGCTAACATTACTCACACAAATAATTTCCCCTCCCTCCTCCCCCCACCCCCCCCCCCCCCCAAAAAAAAAAAACATAATTCTTAACCCCTTAAACCAAAAAAAAAAAAAAAAAAAAAACCCATAAAAGTTCAAATAACAATAAAAATGAGTCCAAATAACATTTTAAAAAGAAAAATAGCCCCAAAAACAACAAGATTAGCTCAAACAATAAAAAATGAACAAAATATTCTACAAAAGCTCATTCAAAAACAAAAACCCCTAATTATTCAAATTCTTATATTAACTAGTTTAACCTACTTTTAAAAAATAATTAAATAAGGAGTAATTACAATAAACCTACCCATGATTTGATTTGAATTCACATTGCCTACCCGTGGTTTGAAAATTGTCACTTTGTCTACCTGAGTTATAATTTGTTTATCTTCCATAACCCACATTTCTATTAAAAACAAGAGTAAATATGTATTTTTACTCACCTTTTATATCTCTATATCAGATCATGTGGATTGTAGTAGTACTGCTTATATAACACAAATAGAGAAAGCAATGAGAGAAGGAGGTAGGCCTTCAGAGTTGAAGAAATGTGACAATTAAAGCATCAGCATCCGGCATGCCATATGCCATATGGAGGGTGCATTTAGCATTTTTGCTCCAAACCTCCCCAACATCCGGACTGCTAAAAGCCAAGTATTGTAAAATTTTTTACAATTGTGCTACAGTGCAATTCTACTTTTAGAATTGCACTGTAGCACAATCCTAAACGTAAATACTATTATTTAATTCTCTCTCCCTCCTACTTTTATTAAATAATGATAACATTCTCTCTCTCTCCTCTTTCTCTCTCTCTCTCTCTCTCTCGTTAAAACTCTTCTCTCGTCCTTCTCTCTTCAGACCCAAAACCCATAGCTTTTGTGCTTTGTTTGCTCTCTTCTCTCTTTCTCGGTGCAGATTGGTTGGCTGACGGCTGCGATCAAGTGTGGTGCTTGATCGGTGCGGATTGGTTGATCAAGTGTGGTGGTGTGGGTTTAGGTTCGGCGTGGTGGTTGATCGAGTGTGGTGGTGGTGTGGTGGTTGATCAGTGCGGATTGGTTGATCGAGCGTGGTGGTGTGGGTTTGGGTTCGGCGTGGTGGTTGATCGAGTGTGGTGGTGGTGTGGTGGTTGATCGGTGTGGTGGTGGCATGGTGGTTGATCGATGCGGATTGGTTGGTTTGGTGGTGGTGTGGTGATTGATGATGGTGGAGCTGTGGAGGTGGGGGTTGCCGTGGGTGGTGATTGATGATGGTGGAGCCGAGCTGTGGAGGTGGGGACTGTGGGTTGCTGTTTTCTTTTTCCTTTTTTTTTTCTTTTTTTTTTTTGTGGTGTTGATGGTCGGAGAGGGTGGTGTTGATGGTCTGGGTTTTGTTTTTATTTTTTATTTTTTGGTGTTGATGGTAGATTATGAGTTGCTGGTGGTGGTGGTGTCAGGTGTTGATGGTAGATTATGAGTTGCTAGTGGTGGTTGTGTGTAGTGCAGTGGTGGTGGGCTTGTGGTGATGGTGGTTTCAGTAAATGTTGCGGTTGTTGAACAGAAAGAATGAGAGAGAGAGTAAATAAAAATGTGTTGAATTGTAAATGAGGATGATTGTGGAATATATTATTTTATTGTGTAAAAATATTATTTTAATGAGTAGAATAGGAAAATGAAAGTTGGGATGCTGGAGGTATTGTAAAATGGTAGGGTATAATTGATAAAGTTGCTTTTTGAGATGGTAAAATAAGATAAGATATAGAAACCGGATGCGGATGCACCCTCTGTCGCTTCTCAAAATAAAATTACCCATCTCCTCAAGGCCATACCAAGCGGGTAGAGCAGCACACAAACCACCCCCCCCCCCCCGGCTTCCATCATTTCCGTCCAATTTTTTTTTTTTTTTTTTTTTTGTGGTGTTGATGGTCGGAGAGGGTGGTGTTGATGGTCTGGGTTTTGTTTTTATTTCTTATTTTTTGGTGTTGATGGTAGATTATGAGTTGCTGGTGGTGGTGGTGTCAGGTGTTGATGGTAGATTATGAGTTGCTAGTGGTGGTTGTGTGTAATGCAGTGGTGGTGGGCTTGTGGTGATGGTGGTTTCAGTAAATGTTGCGGTTGTTGAACAAAAAGAATGAGAGAGAGAGTAAATAAAAATGTGTTGAATTGTAAATGAGGATGATTGTGGGATATATTATTTTATTGTGTAAAAATATTATTTTAATGAGTAGAACAGGAAAATGAAAGTTGGGATGCTGGAGGTATTGTAAAATGGTAGGGAATAATTGATAAAGTTACTTTTTGAGATGGTAAAATAAGATGAGATATAGAAACCGGGTGCGGATGCACCCTCTGTCGCTTCTCAAAATAAAATTACCCATCTCCTCAAGGCCATACCAAGCAACTTAATCCAACAAATTGGAAACCAAATACAACGACATATCCAAGAATAAAAAATAATGGCATGAAAACTCAAGATGTGTCTTTAAACATTAAAACCTTTAGGAGAAAAGATTTAAAAATACCAAAACTGGGAAGATTTGTAAGACCCAGATGGTTCTCAAATGCTACATTGGATCCAGGAAGTGTAACAAAGCAGTATCATTTCTTGTAGAGAAGGATAATAGAATAGAGGAACCGTAAGTCCAAAAGCCTAGAAGAAAGAATTTCAAAGAGTAAGTTAAAAAAAGAAAAAAAAAAAAAGGCGGAGAAATTGAAAACCCACCAATGGTTCCTCTGTTGGGTTCACTGTGAAAATACTACTTCACCTTTTAACGTGGAAATGCTTGATGAAGATCAACTTTAAATGTGGAAATTTAAATGTTTAAAGGTGTGGAAGTTCATAATAAATTTTGAATTCAAACTTTGAATGTGGAAATCCACAGAATACTCTGTAGATCTTTAAATTTCAAAGGTAAATCACACATTTGGTACCGCACCTTCAGTATTAGAGGTGAATTTTGCCAAGAAAAGAAATGCAGAGAGAGAGAGAGAAAAAAGAAAAAAGAAAAAGGAGATGAAAGAGAGAGTGATTGACTTTGGGTTCTCATTGATTTTTCTCTTGGTCTCTTCATCCCTTATACGATCTAGGCTTTATGGCAAGAGAAATTTTTGGGTCTAAGATGAAATAATGGATGGAGTGAAATTTTTGCCTAACGTTTTAAGTCACAAAGACATTTTGTGTTCTATTGCAGTTCTTGAACCAAGTTTGTAAACTTTTTCAGAACCCTATTTTTTGATCTTATTTTCTTTTTTTTTTTGGAAGGAGAGGGACATAAAAGTCAGCAAAAAAGCATATTTATCCTTATTTTTAATAGAAGTGGATTACAAAAAACAAACCGATCAAACCTCAAGTAAGAAAAGCGACACTTTTCAAACTACGAGTAGGCAAAGTGAATTCGGGCCTAATTATAATTTCATTTTCCTAAAAAATGATACAAAGAAAGAGATTGTGGCCGTGACTTATTCTCAATGGTGTTGGGAGCTCTACTCCTCAATAGCTTTGGCTTGTAATCAAAACATGTATATTCGTTACTATCTTTCACTTTCTCTATTTTTCTCTTTTCTATCATCATTTTAGACTCTTTCTCATTTGATTTATCTTAGCTTTGCATTCTCAATTTTCATTTAATTTATTAGCAGTCATTTTTTGCTTTTTAATTTTGTTTGTAGAAGGAAATTGTTAAACTTTATGTATTTGCATTTTTTTTTTTGGTGATTTTGATATATTCAAGTTATCTTTTTATTACATTTTGTATAATTTAAATTTTTCAGTGCCCACCCTAGAAACAATTCCTAGATCAAAGGTGCCCATTAACACAGTCAACAATGGCAAACTCTTCTTCCTCCTCTATTATTGAATCATCTATAGCCACTAGATCGTCCCCAAACCTATGGCTATAAATCAACCAAGTAGTTCACAAAAAGCTCAAACTTGATTCAATAAAAGCCCGTTCATGTTTGTTTTTCTTATAAAAAGTCAAACTTTATCCTTAATTTTAGGCTTAATTAATAAATAAGTCGTGCCCAAGTTTTTAAAATAATAATAATAATTATTATTTATTAACAAGCTTGTAAACAATATGGCTCAATAAAAAAATAAGTTGAACTTAGGTTGGTTTGATCTTGGTAATAAGTTTGATATAGGCTTTAACAATAAACTCATGAAGTATCTTATTAAGATTTTAATTAATTGATGATAGATGGGATCATTCATCCAAACCAAATGGGTTTGATAATATACTTAATATGGACTTAATAATGTACTTATATTGCATCTCGATCTAATGGTGGAGCTAGAAAATTTTTCTAGACCAAGTTAAATAAATTTTTTTTTTTGAAAACCTTAGATAAACAAAATTTGTGAATCAGGACAAATATTTTATTTCATAAATTCAAATTTAACTCAACAAAATTGTATCTTATATTTTTTCATTGTATTAAAATCATTTATAAATTATAATTGATTATGAACCATTTGTGCTAATTTATGATCAAAACTAAATACCCAAGGTTTTTAGAGGAAAAAAATTGTAATTAAAAAAAATTTGATGACTTTTAGATTTTTTGCAGAACTTGAAATTCTTTCCCATCATAAACTTTGAAGTTAACTAAATCCTGCAATAACCAACATTTTCTTGTTTGGTCACAGAAATAACCAAGAACTTTTAATCCTTGCAGGTTTGAACAAAACCAACGAACTACACTCTCTACTTCTTGTTTTCCCTCCCAAATTTTCTTCTTTGCTGGAAACTTCCAAAACCATTTACTTTGTTCATATTCTTATCAACTTGAAAACACAGAAAAAAGAGAGAACCAAAAATGGAACTCAAAGAACTCTACACATGCTGACCTTGCTTCTCTTTCTCTCTCACTCTCCTTTCTCTCTCCTCCTCCTCCTCCACTCTCACGTATTCTGGAACCTTTTCTAATGCTGCCAACACCCTTTTGACTCAGACTATCTCTCAATGGCACTAACTCTTGAACTTGTCACCAATACCCTGAATCTTGATTCAGCAACTGCCACCATATTTGCTCCTTCAGACCCTGCCTTTGTCCACTCAGGCCAACTGCCTCTTCTTTTAGTTCAATACCACATCTTGCCAATAAGACTTTCTGCAGAAGCCATGAAAGCTCTTCCTTCTGGCACAAGCATACCAACCCTGTTGCCTAATTGCTCGCTCATTGTTACTGCCTCACATTCTGATGGAAAAGTATCGATTAACAACGTTATGATTGATGTAAAGGCCGTATACGATGATGGTCAGTGATTATATATGGAATTGACGAGTTCTTGAATTCATCTTTCCAGATTGCTCCTGATTTGCCAATTCCCGGTCCAACCATACCAACTGAGCGTAACAGTTCATCTGAAGTTGAATCTTTTGTTTGGTTTCGGATATACTAAGGTCCAGAGGTTATTCTATAATGGCTGCATTCCTTGATGCACAACTGGCAGGGCCTAAGGATCAGACAAGTTTAACAATCTTTGCACCGGTTGATGTAGCAATTCAAGAACACGCAAGGAATGTTAGCGATTACATGTTAATTTTTCGGCAGCATGTTGTTCCAAGATTGCTGTCATGGCTGGATTTAATCAAGCTTGAAGATGGAACTGTGTTGCCAACCTTCCTGAAAGGGTTTGAGATCAATGTGACTGTTTCTGGTGATGTTCCTGAGTTTAAAGGTGTTCCAGTGATCTTTCTAAATATGTATCAAAGTCGTGGGCTTGTGGTGCATGGCCTTAATCATTTGCTTACTTTATCAGCAAATCAAGCGTCGCTTGGAGATTCTTCCTCTGATGGAAACGTTGATCAGAATCTACTCCATCATGGTGATTATCACTGACCAAGAAATGTTTCACCGTCTCTTTTTAGGCATCTTTAGGTTGTTCCTGCAGCATTTCTCATCTTTTGTGTATTTTCATATCAAGCAGTAGATCTATATTTCATCTTGGAAGCCATTAAGATCCAACATATGTTAACGCAAATGCAAATAATTTACTTGGGATTGGATTCCCTAATTTGTCAGAGCATTTAGCAATGTAATTGTAAATATAGATAGTTTCCAGACCATGTATATCTTCTTAGATGTATTTTTTTCATAGTTATTGTTTTGGGAATGAAAAGGACACAGCAGCTTGAGTTTAAAGCATGCTTTAGTGATTGTTTGATTGGTAACTTGTTTCTGTGTTCAGTAGTGTTTTTTTTTTTTTTTTTTTTTAAATGAGGACTTCTAAACATCTCTTCATTTGTATCTTAAACATCTTGTGCCATTTCAAATACATGTATGTTTGGTTTATCTTCTCCTCGATACAATTTCTTCTAGGTTATGTTTATATGCACACAAAACTGCCTTTTTGTATAACAGAAGGTTAGAGGTCAATAAAACAGTAGAAGCTGAGAAACAATATTGAGAGAAACAGAATTCTTCTTTTACCATTCTAAGTTAGAAATCAATCCATGATTTTTAGATTGGAGACTTATGGAGTTTCTGAGGAGGCTTCACTGGTGCAGGATTGCAACCTTAGCATAGCTGGTACTAGCTTCCCTACCCCTAAAATCCCCCGTGAAACTAGCCTTTGCTAACTCCCTTAACTTCTTCATCTCACTCTTGGGTTCATATCTGATTTCCTTTAGTTTTTTTCTCTCCCCTGATCTCTGCCCAGTGACGGTGGTTTCTGAAGTTGTGGGACCTTCCATTTGCATGACATTAGGACTTGAGAGCCCAGGGCGGAGCACAGGGACTACCGTTGCAGTCAGGGAAGTAATTGAGTGAACTGATGGTGTTCTTGTATCTCTTCTTTCAAATTCTGTTTCTGGGCTTATGGGAATCACTGGAGTTAGGCCTGTTGTTGGTTGGGAGGTTGCAGCTATGACTTTTGACCAATGTTGCCTTGGAAGGAAAGGCAGAACAAGGCCTTTTGCAACAAACTTCAATCCAAGCTTGAAAGAGTTCTTATGAGGCTGTGAGAGTCTTAATATTGACTTGATCATACCATACCACTCATTGATAATTTGAACAACAAAGGTAAAGAAAAGGAGAGACAGCATTACAAAACCCAATTTTTTTGCTTCAACTGGATTTGAGCTTTTGATACTGACACATAGACCGAAGATGCCTACCTCACACAAGAGAGAAACACTTTCCACCACTTGGACTCCCCTACTGATGTAAGGTTTAAGAGTAAACAGATACACGAACTGTACCAGTGTAATTGTCAATGCAAAAAGGCTTTGGCTTGACTTCCGTGACGAGTAAGCTCCAGATATGATCCCCAAACTGACTCTTCTTAAAAGATCAAGGATAATATAGGAGGATTTAGCACAACCTAAGAGCCTCTCTGATAGGGAACTTCTAGTTTCTTCATTGCTGTCATCTGAGCTGATAGCTCGCATTCTTCCAATCCCTCTGTTGCCACTCTCAGTCCACCTGAGTATGGTGTTTGGGTCATTCTGATTAACAAAGACAAACAATGGAGGACCCTTCCAACTCTCAAAGAGAATTCCAAGGCGCAGGAGGAAAGATGAAGACAGACCTTCCCTATAAAACCACCTTCCAGTTGTAGGTTTACCTGTAAAGAGGAACCACAGCTTTGTACACCAAGGTTCTTCTATATCTCTATGCTTGACTTCCTTGTACTGAAAAAAACTGCCAGAAAAGATTGCGAATACGAGAAAAAGGCACACTGATAAAATAAAGGCTGCAGGGATAGCTAGCAACAAAGCCCCAATGATGATCCCCCCCGTTGTACCACCTGCAAATATGAATAGTCTTCAGTTGATCACATGCCTGACAGAAAAGGATTTAAAAATAAGAAGAATAAACTTCAATTTGTTACCTCTTATGATAAATGCTGAAGACTGAGAGATACAAGGTAGCATCAGAATTAGAAGAAAGAGCTCAAACCTGGGTACTGAAAGTATCCCATGACCTGGAATTCCTGTCCTCCATCTTAGGAAAATTAATTTCAGAACATGAATAGTAAGTAAAGTACCTCCTCCCACACCAAGCCAGAATAAGTTCATTTCCATATCTTGCCACCTGTCAGGAAAGCACCTCAGCAATATTCTGAACACCTTAAACATCAGCAAGTTATGCTGAAAAATACATTAGCTCTTTTCTGTCTAAGGATATTATAGGTATAGAGTCTAATGCTAGTGGCAATATTCTATAACCAATGCTCAATTCTAAATGTGAAGGTAATTGTGGAGCTACCCTTTATAATTCTTCATTCTCTTGACGATGTTGCTAGCAGAAATTGGCTCTCCTCTCTACAAGACAAATGATTCAAATTTAGGAATCTTATTATTGAAACAAATATGATTACTGTAGATTGTAGATATTTACCAAGAAATAGGTGAAATATTCACTGGAATTGAGAGGTAGCCCATAAGGAGTATCTTTCATGCTTATGTTGTGCTGTCCATGGAGCCAGACGGACATGGGGTCAATTTCAACTGGGAATGGTTGTTCATGATGCATATAATAGGAGTTGGTTAAATTTAAGTCAATTTTCTGGTTAGTTATTTTGTGAGAAGACCATCCTGTAGCCAAGACACTCAAATTCCGTGCAAGCTTCTTTCCAGCCAAATTGACATTGTTCGGCCAGATTGAAGGGCTATTCCTATTCCATGGAAGTTTTTGATGAGGTATGAGCCACTGAAGACCTTTCATTGTTTCTGAATATTCAATCGATTGGTTAACTAAGAGCCAGTCTGAAAGGACAAACACCTGTAGATGTCCAATCATTCCCTGTAATAAAAACTTGCTAAATACGTAAACTGAACCTCAATGGTTGTACAGAGAACATGCGATGAGTAACCACAACATTAGATATGGCAGAAGTTGTATGAATGGTTTTTTTTTTTTTTTTGCAATACTGAATCTGTAGATACTTACATGTAAATTTATTGATGGATCTGGAGAAAAAATAGTAGTACTCCCAGAAGCAACAGCACCTATTGCTCCTAGATTTGCAGAGGAAAGTGAAATAATGGCAGCTGCTAGTGCTGTTGCTACTGTTCCCGCAGTCACAAATGAGTGCAGTGCAATGGATATTGGAGGAGTTGAGTCTGCACAAACTTAAAAATCATGTGAGGATAAATAGCCATACAGAAAGGCATCAGCTTAATCACTCAAAAACTAATGCTTCTATCTTCCACATTTTTTTTTTTTTAATAATTAAAACATCTTGTCATAAGACAAATTTTCAAAGAATTAGCATGAAATGAAATAAAAAGGAATAACCTTTCACACCTCCCTATTTTGCAATTTTTAGACAGCAACAAGGGCTATTTAACTTGTTAAATTGTTGCCCTACAATAATTATTGTTTACAGTAAGGAAATATTAAGAACTGGAAGAAAATGCATAAGTAAGAGGCAAATATGTTTTCACACATTGTTTCACTTCAAGTTGGTTTGATGCCAAATTTGGATTTCCTGCAATATCATTTACTTTCCCTGCAGGAATGTTAACTGACAACATGTTCTGAGCTTCTGCTAGGACGGTCAATGAGTATAGAGCTCTTGAAAGCTCCTTAAACCTACAAGAAACAACATTAAGAACTATGAAATTACTATAGCCCTTCAATCAAGACTTTAGTCATTCTTTTATGTTTATGCAGGCAAAATGAATATTAAATTGTATAATGACCTCAGTAGTTCCAAGAGTCACCATATGCACCTGCCTTGTTATTGTGCCCCCGATCACTTTTACCATAGAGGCCTCAAAGCCAAAAACTGGCTTCATAAACTCAACTATCACATTGACGTTGGACTCCTTTGTTATGTTTGGTGAGCTTGTACTTAACACTACACCAGGGTTTGTGGAATCTAACCAAAAAATATAGCAATTAGCAAAATAGTAATGCCACAGAATAGTATTCCAGAACTATTTTGAAGACAAACTTTGGAATAGTGTACCATAAAGGAATGTAATTGAGGCAACAGATGAGACAGGAGTGCCTGTCCTACCAATTATTGAACCAGCTTGTAGTTCAACTGAGATAATTTCAGTTCTTGATATTTTCTTGAGCTACAAAATAAAAATTAAGCAATAAATTCACCGCGATTCAATTGATATCAATTTTTTAATCAGATATGACTGGTATTTTGTAAAGAAAGTGCAACTTTGATGTCATTATTATGAAAAAGTTGAAATTTTCTGCTTACTTCAAAAACAAATCGACGGTTCCCATGAATTTTACCATGAATAGGTATCAAGCTACCAGAGTTCACATGTAATGCATTTAGGATCTGTTCTGTTGAATTTATAATGGGAATACTGAAATCAAGGAAAATTATAATGTCCTCCATTTTGTTCGTGGCAAGCACAGTTCTTGGAACCCCATTAATCACCAACTCATTAGATGGAACAGTTGTCCATAAATCCACCAGCACTGGTCTTCTATCTGAGACAGCCAATAGATTTAAATGGGGAAGGAGTCAAATTGAAACTTAATCAAGTAACCTGTTGAAGGAAAAGAGTGACTGATGTCTCACCAAAGTGAATGATTATAGTAGAACCATTTGATCGTGTGAAATGGTTTCCTGCCTGATCAGTACAAAAATTATCCGCCATTGTGATCACAATGCGCCCATACATACTCCTTAAGGAGAAAACAATATTGAGTCTGTACTTGATTCCATGTTCCATAACGCGTAGTGAAGGCGCGTGTACTTGGGCAGGACCATTTATTATAACCTAGAAAATGTCTTAATATTAAAGCATGAATTTACCAAACTCATATCACCAATAGTAAAAGTTTGATCCTTTTGATCATTTTCTTAAATATCTACCACTGCATATTCATTGATAACAAATAAGTTTCTAAGCAAGAAACCTACTTACATCACAGTTAGATGAGTTCACACACTTGAAGCCACCCTGTCCAGTGCAAGCTTCACTAAATGTAACATCAATGTATATCTTTTCTGCATTGGTATAATTCTGTTCGCTATGAATTGTTGCAGTTGGTGGTATTGTATCTATCAGATAATCAAGAAATAAAGGAGTAAGGTTCCTTTGGATAATATTTTTCAACATCTGGCTCAATGAGGTTGTCAAGTTGTTTTATGCCCAGCCATCTAAACAAACATTTGAACTTTTTTTTTGGGGGAGGGGGATGTGGAGGAGAGAAGAAAGAGGGAAAAAACAGACCAAGGGGAAAGAAGTGCTTACCGATGAACCATGAATAAGCTGATGAGTTTGTCTCTCCATCCTGGGTTGTGACATTGAGAAGAAATTTGTGTTCACGGTTTACAGTTAAGTTTTTCAATACTAAATTATCAGCCAGACAAGGTCTCAGAAATTGTCCATCAATCTGTCCAAAGATACAATTGTCCCCGATGAGCAGACTACTTAATTAAGTACATGGAGACCTTTATAAGTTTAAGCAAATGATAATCAAATAATACCCTTACACCATTTATTTAAAGGGAATTAAGCCATTTATTTAATGAAAAACCTCTTAGAGAAATGCATTTGGAGTGGAAAAAAAAAGGATTAATTAATATCTCAATAAGTAAAATGAACAGAAATTGGTGATCAGTGTCTTTAACTCTCTAAAAGCTATTCTTTCAAAATGCCAAATACAAAGCTACAAGTCCTTGTTTATCTTTTTTAACGGTATAGTTGTGCCCACATTACTACATAAGTTTCTGGTCCTAAATTAGAAATAGCTTTTTGCTTTCTCATACAATGTTTAAGATGATTTAATGGTTTTATATTTGTGACATCATAATTTTTATGAGCTTAGTTAACCAAATTTGAGTGGATATAAGATTTTAACAAACGAATTACTTAAACTTAGATATGCACATAAGTAGTGACTTCTCAAAATCAAGCACAAAGAAAAGGGACAGTTATACACTCTGTTCAAATCATCAAAGTCCAAAGATGTCCCAGTAGAGTTTCAAGATCTTTCTGGTTTCACTTCCAATGCAAAGAAAAGTGAAATTTCCTTTGTTGTAGCTGCCAGATCATGTCTATCTTCCATCTTCCATTACAATGAAAGCAGGCCTGTCAGGTATCTAGGTGTTCCTTTTATATTGGTGAAATTCTTAGATAAAAAGTGCAAGCCCTAGATAGATAAGATCTCATCTAGAATAAATGTCAAGTATCTCCCCTTTGCTGGAAGATTGCAACTTTTGCAGTCAGTCTTGTTCAGTTATACAAGTATACTATACATGCTTGTTTATCCTCCCAAAGAGTCATCAAGACATATGATGCAAAATTTTAATGACTTTCTTTAGACGGGAAATGATAAATCAGCTATGGGAGTAAAGGTGGCATGGGAGTTTGTGGCTTTGGCTCCTAAGAAGGAAGGAGGATTAGGATAAAGGAGAGTTGGGGAGTGGAATGCAATGAAGCACTTCTGGAATCTCTTTGCTTTAACTAGCTCATTTTGGGTTAGTTTAGGCGCAGGAATACTTGCTAAAAGGGAGGAGTTTCTAGCTAGTCAAGATTCCCAGTGGTTGCTCTTGGGGATGGAGGAAACTCCTTAAGCTGAGAAGTGAAGGTAAGACCTTTCATAAAACATAGGGGAAATAACATATGTTTT
This sequence comes from Quercus suber, assembly GCF_002906115.3. NCBI lineage: Eukaryota > Viridiplantae > Streptophyta > Magnoliopsida > Fagales > Fagaceae > Quercus > Quercus suber. Next base: position 96,847 of record NW_027069600.1, on the reverse strand, counting down.
TTGCAGGATTACTGGCATCCAGATGGTGTTCTTAATCCTAGATATCTTCATATTATCATTTATGATGCCGCCAGCTCTATGAATTCAAAGTTTTCTTCTGTTTTGCAAGACAACCAATCGAGATAGAGACCAACCAGATCAGATAACTCAGTAAGGGTTCAAAAATCACCTGCCTACAGGTAAAAGTTGAGCTAAAACACTCAGTTCAGTGATTAGTGATTACCATCAAAATCAGGGGATTTTTCTTGTAGATCAGCATTCTAGAATAAATGTCAAGTATCTCCCCTTTGCTGGAAGATTGCAACTTTTGCAGTCAGTCTTGTTCAGTTATACAAGTATACTATACATGCTTGTTTATCCTCCCAAAGAGTCATCAAGACATATGATGCAAAATTTTAATGACTTTCTTTAGACGGGAAATGATAAATCAGCTATGGGAGTAAAGGTGGCATGGGAGTTTGTGGCTTTGGCTCCTAAGAAGGAAGGAGGATTAGGATAAAGGAGAGTTGGGGAGTGGAATGCAATGAAGCACTTCTGGAATCTCTTTGCTTTAACTAGCTCATTTTGGGTTAGTTTAGGCGCAGGAATACTTGCTAAAAGGGAGGAGTTTCTAGCTAGTCAAGATTCCCAGTGGTTGCTCTTGGGGATGGAGGAAACTCCTTAAGCTGAGAAGTGAAGGTAAGACCTTTCATAAAACATAGGGGAAATAACATATGTTTTTTGCAGGATTACTGGCATCCAGATGGTGTTCTTAATCCTAGATATCTTCATATTATCATTTATGATGCCGCCAGCTCTATGAATTCAAAGTTTTCTTCTGTTTTGCAAGACAACCAATCGAGATAGAGACCAGCCAGATCAGATAACTCAGTAAGGGTTCAAAAATCACCTGCCTACAGGTAAAAGTTGAGCTAAAACACTCAGTTCAGTGATTAGTGATTACCATCAAAATCAGGGGATTTTTCTTGTAGATCAGCAATCCACAGGCACTCATTTCTTTTCTGTGAGAAGTAGCTGTCAACTAGGGATATAATGATGAATTGGACTATAATATAGATATTCTAACTTCTATTCTGAGTGTATACTGCAGAAGCAGCCTAGAAAGCACAGAAAGTCTCTACTTTGAGTGCTCACTGCCTAAAAGGTTGTCAGAACAAGTCATGAAATGGTTCTTGCTAGATGATCCTGAAGGCTGATGAGAAGAGGTAATGAAGTCAAGGTGTAGAGTATCTGAAAGGGAGGAGTGTTCAAGTAACTATTTACAACCTGGCTCTTGCTGCAACCATGTATCATATTTGGCTGCAGAGGAATGCCCAAGTTCATAACAACCACATTAAATCTTAAGAAATAATAAATTGACAAGAAGAGACATTAAGGCTAGAGTTGAGCATTATAGGAAAGTAAAAAACTTGATTAAGAATAGAGTGATATGTGGTAGTTGGGGAGTATAATTTTCAGTTTTAAGGGAGGATCAGGACTCTAATAAATGTGTTAGCTGCAAATGTTGTTCTATTTCTTTGTAGCTTTAGTAGCAGCTGACTCCATGTAAACTACTGTATTTTCGACTTTATCCTAATGAATTCTCAGTTACTCAACCAAAAAATTAACACAAAGAAAAGAGAATAATACCTCACAGTAAATGGAACAAGCATTGTTTTTACATGCATTGGAACCATCCAGCCTCTCAACTGAGTACCTAAAAATGGCAGTAGGTAACCTTGACTGAGGTGGGGGTGCACTTCTAAAACGAATGACAACTGTTGACTCAGCTGAGTTTAATACTGCAACCACCATAACTAAAATGCAAGCATACAGTTGAAGAAACTTCAGCAACCCCATTTCAGAGAGTGAAGTGTGTTTCACATTTAAACCAAAAGAACTGGGGATCGGTGCGGTTGACCAAGTCGCCAAGGTCACTAGACACTCGCCCTTGAGTGCGTTCATCATAACCTCCATTTGCTTCTTTATCGCCTGCATCTCTGTGACAATATGTGGCGGAGTTGCATCCGTGAGGGACGGCATGCTCAAATTCTGCCTCTCCAGTCTGCTTGGGGCGTAGCTACCCTCAGGTTTCTCCTGGTTTTTTCTTTATGTGCTAGTCCCTTGATCTTCTTGTTAGTCATTCGGTGTTGCATTCTTCTGGCGCAGCTGTTCTTCCAAGCCGTGGTTTTGTTTGGTGAAGCGTTCCATGGCAGCAACGAGAGTTCGAACTTGTCTCTCGAGGGTAGTCGTGGTGGTTCCTCTCCTTGAACGTCGTTAGTGGTTGCCATCGAGCGAGTAAGTACCATGCAACTCTTTTGTCCGGGAAACGACAATATTGCTTACGAATCTCTTCTAAGTTTCCTATAGACGGCGCCAACTGATGATGCCAAAAAAATTATCAGTGAGCCACACGGTTCCAACTCGCTCGATACCAGACTTACCCAACACAGAAAAAGAAGAAGACTTTACAGAGAGTACCGGTGTGGTACCGGCCAAAGACCTTTCGAAGGTTGAGTTAGAAGAGAGCTCCAACAATGCTAGAGAGTGTGAGCTTTAGAGAAATTGTGCGTACCTTTTTCTTGAGGGTCTTTAGGTTTTTATAGTAGCGTAGGGCCAAACTCCTTTGTTTGCGGAACAAGTCTTTTCCTTATAAGGAAGATACTCATTAATGCATATATATTCTAAAATTCTACTCATGTTAGGACTCTACAAACTAGGGCTAATCGTGTGTCGCAAGTATTTTCTATTTAAGGTTCCTTGGAGACCACATAATAATGGGCCGGATACCACGTGGCCGTTCAGTCCGTACATGCCACGTCTGTTCGTGCCACCTCCATCCAGATAGCTTTGTCATGCATAATTTTTCATTTTCAGCTAGTGTCACACACTTTTTCATACACATCGCTACAATTGCCACAATTGTACTACGTGGTAGATTATGGTTAGTTATCTGTCACAATCACATCAATATCACAGCCAGTTCAATAAAAGATGCGTGAAAATGTCGGTATTAGCATTATTGTTAATTTATTGAGTTTTCCTTTTCGATTTGGGAAGTGTTTATTACACACGTGTTTTTACCATTTTTGTCCTTTTTTTCTCTCTCTGAATTTAGTGCTCCAATATGCTTCATTTGTACATTCATATATGTCTCATCACTCTCATCTACCTAGGGCGTGTTACGTGTACCTTGTCAAGTGTTGCTTGTACTATTTTTGGGAAAGTTTACTTGATGAATTGATTCAGAAATACTTACCAAAGATTGNAAAATGCAAGCATACAGTTGAAGAAACTTCAGCAACCCCATTTCAGAGAGTGAAGTGTGTTTCACATTTAAACCAAAAGAACTGGGGAAGAGAAAAATACTATTAACTTGGTACTAAAAGCAATAGTTAAAAGACTTGAGAGAGCAGAATGCCTATGTCTACATTTAAGCTGAGGAACCACAGAAATGCTCACAGCAACTACCAAAACTATTGTTGTCAGTCTCATTACTGCTTTCTTAAAGAAGTTCACTTGAGTAACCACAAAATGTTAACAGCAACTACCACAACTATTGTTGTCAGTCTCATTACTGCTCCCTTAAAGAAGGTCACTTTTGGCATCAACTACCATCCTTCAGCCCTAGCTTGTGTTGATGAAAAGTTTATTTAGGTTTTTGCTGAAATTTTTTTTACTGAAATTGTATTAAAGTATACCTGTACTTTGAAAAAATGAAAAAAAAAAAGTTTTAAAAAACTTTATAAAAGTTAAAAGTTATAAGTGTGCTAAAAGTATGCTTATATGAATCCAAATTTAATTTATCAATATGGCTAGTGATGATGCCGAAAAAATACAGTGAGCACACGGTTCCAACTCGCTCATACCAGACCCCCAACACAGAAAAAGAAGAAGACCTTACAGAGAGTACCGTGTGGTACCGCCAAAAACCTCGAAGGTTGAGTAGAAGAGAGCTCCAACAATGCTAGAAAGTGTGAGCTTTAGAGAAATTGTGCGTACCTTTTTCTTGAGGGTCTTTGGTTTTTATAGTAGCGGAGGGCCAGACTCCTTTGTTTGCGGAACAAGTCTTTTCCTTATAGGGAAGATACTCATTAATGCTATATATTCTAGAATTCTACTCATGTTAGGACTCTACAAACTAGGGCTAATCGTGTGTCGCAAGTATTTTCTATTTAAGGTTCCTTGGAGACACATAATAATGGGCGGATACCACGTGGCCTTCGTCCGTACATGCCACGTTTGTTCGTGCCACCTTTCAGATAGCTTTGTCATGCATAATTTTTCCTCTTCAGTTGCCCCCTTCACCCTATGGTCCGTGATCTCGGAGTAAAAGACCCGTGGGTGACGGTTCGATTTGGATCCTGAGAGACTTGTCAGTCTTTGACAGGCTAGCCCGAAATTATTTATGGCGCAGGGGACCTAAATTTTGACCAAAGCATTTTGGTGACATGGTTCGTCTATCCTCCCGTAAGTAAGAAGACTTAAGATTTTCACCAAGGCATTTGTGGTGACTTGTTCGTCCTTCCACCCGTAGGTAGTAGACTTAAAATTTGTACCAAGACACTTATGAGTGACTTGGTCGTCCTTCCACTCGTAAGTAGTAGGACTTAAAATTTGTACCAGGCACTTGTAAGTGACTTGGTTCGTACTTCCATCCATAGGTAGTAGGACTCAAAATTTTGTACCAAGGCACTTGTGAGTGACTTGGTTCGTCCTTCCACCCATACGTAGTAAGACTTAAATTTGTACCAAGGCACTTGTAAATGACTTGGTTCGTCCTTCCACTCGTAGGTAGTAGGACTTAAATGTTGTACCAAGACACTCGTGAGTGACCTGATCCATCCTTCCACCTGTAGGTAGAAGGTCTTAAATTTTGTACCAAGGCACTTGTGAGTGACTTGGTTCGTCCTTCCATCCGTAGGTAGTAGCACTTAAATTTTGTACTAAGGCACTTGTGAGTGACTTGGTTCGTCCTTCACCCGTAGGTAGTAGAACTTAAATGTTGTACCAAGACACTCATGAGTGACCTGGTCCGTCCTTCCACCTATGAGTAGAAGGTCTTAAATTTTGTATCAAACACTTGTGAGTGACTTGGTTGTCCTTCCACCATAAGTAGTAGGACTTAAAATTTGTACCAAGGCACTTGTGAGTGACTTGATTCGTCCTTCCACCCATAGTAGGAAGACTTAGATTTTTTACCAAGACACTCGTGGGTGGCTTGATTGTCCTTCCGCCGTAGGTAGGAAGACTTCAAATTTTTATCAAAACGCTCGTTGGTGGCTTGGTTCGTCCTTCCACCCATAGGTAGGAAGACTTAGATTTTTTACCAAAACTCGTGGTGACTTGGTTCGTCCTTCACCCGTAGGTAGTAAGACTTAAATTTGTAGCACAGGCTAGGCTCCGTGCCTGTCCAGCACTTGTGGTGACTTGGTTCCTTCCACCCGTAGGTAGTAAGACTTAAAATTTGTACCAAGGCACTTGTGAGTGACTTGGTTCGTACTTCCATCGTAGGTAGTAGGACTCAAAATTTGTACCAAGGCACTTGTGAGTGACTTGGTTCGTCCTTCCACCCGTAAGTAGTAGACTTAAATTTGTACCAAGGCACTTTAATGACTTGGTTGTCCTTCCACCCGTAGGTAGTAGGACTTAAATGTTGTACCAAGACACTCGTGAGTGACCTGATCCATCCTTCCACCTGTAGGTAGAAGGTCTTAAATTTTGTACCAAGGCACTTGTGAGTGACTTGGTTTGTCCTTCCATCCGTAGGTAGTAGCACTTAAATTTTGTACCAAGGCACTTGTGAGTGACTTGGTTCGTCCTTCTACCTAGGTAGTAGAACTTAAATGTTGTACCAAGACACTCGTGAGTGACCTGGTCCGTCCTTCCACCTGTGAGTAGAAGGTTTAAATTTTGTATCAAGGCATTGTGAGTGACTTGGTTCGTCCTTCCACCATAAGTAGTAGGACTTAAAATTTGTACCAAGGCACTTGTGAGTGACTTGATTCGTCCTTCCACCCATAGGTAGGAAGACTTAAATTTTTTACCAAGACACTCGTGGGTGGCTTGGTTCGTCCTTCCGCCTGTAGGTAGGAAGACTTCAAATTTTTTACCAAAACGCTCGTTGGTGGCTTGGTTCGTCCTTCCACCCGTAGGTAGGAAGACTTAGATTTTTTACCAAGACACTCGTGGTGACTTGGTTCGTCCTTCCACCCGTAGGTAGTAGGACTTAAAATTTGTACCAAGGCACTTGTGAGTGACTTAGTTCGTCCTTCCACCTGTAAGTAGTAGGACTCAAATTTGTACCAAGGCACTTGTGAGTGACTTGGTCCATCCTTCCACCCGTAGGTAGTAGGACTTAAAATTTGTACCAAGACACTTGTGAGTGAATTGATTTGTCCTTTCACCCGTAGGTAGGAAGACTTAGATTTTTTACCAAGACACTCGTGGGTGGCTTGGTTCGTCCTTCCACCCGTAGGTAGGAAGACTTCAAATTTTTTACCAAGACACTCGTTGGTGGCTTAGTTCGTCCTTCCACCCATAGGTAGGAAGACTTAGATTTTTTACCAAGACACTCGTGGGTGGCTTGGTTCGTCCTTCCACCCGTAGGTAGGAAGACTTCAAATTTTTTACCAAGACACTTGTCGATGGCTTAGTTCGTCCTTCACCCGTAGGTAGGAAGACTTAGATTTTTTACCAAGACACTCGTGGGTGGCTTGGTTTGTCCTTCCACCGGTAGGTAGGAAGACTTAGAATTTTCTACCAAGACATTCGTTGGTGGCTTGGTTCGTCATTCCACTCATAGGTAGTAGGACTTAAAATTTTTTACTAAAGCACTTGTGAGTGATTTGATTTGTCCTTTCACCCGTAGATAGGAAGACTTAGGTTTTTTACCAAGACACTTGTGGGTGGCTTGGTTCGTCCTTCCACCCATAGGTAGTAGGACTTAAATTTTGAATGAGAATCAGGTGCCATTGGCATCCTTGATCGTTGGTATCCTTGGTTGTCGATCCATCCCATTGGGATGAGGATTAGGTGTCCGTTGGTTTCCTTTTGTAGTGTTTAGCCCTGAGGTCTTGCTAAAGCGTTGGCATTTGTCTTATGCTTATACGTAGGATTGGGCATCCTTTTGCATGGTAGGCCATTGATATACTGCCCCTGGATGCGTGATGGAATTTTTAACCTTCGGGACGTGTTGTAGTCCTCTATTAGCATCCCATTCTTAAGGTATTTTATCCGTCTACTTTGAGTCATGGACTTGCCAATGTGACTCAGTGTTACCTCGTCATCAAAACTTTTTTTTTTTTTTTATCTCTTTTCTTGTCTGTGAATCTACATGACATGTCCCTGCAAAGATTTATTATTTCTTTATCGTTGATGATGAATGTCCCTAAATGCTTCCCAGTTCTAAACTTTTAATGCTATGCATCCTAGGTCTGTGTAAAAAACCTGCTTGAAGCCCAAGCCTGCGTGAAGCCCTAACCTGCCTGGCCCGCCTCGACCCACACAGATGAATGGTTTTATTTAGAATAAAATGCATTTTAGGCTTTTCAAGTTTGCAGTTATTTTCATTTGGATTCTTCATGTTTAGTTCTCAATTTTCTATTTCACTCTTTACATTTCAAAATTTAAATTTTCGTGAGGGATTAGACATAAGCCTAAATCAAATATGAATAGTTATATAGAAAATTATATCAAGCATGAGAGACCAAAACTAAGGGGGTGTTTAGTAGGGATGTTTAAACAACAATTTTTGTTGTTTAAACAACATAACACGTATTTTCACAATACTTTTTCACTCACATGTATTTTCAAAAAATTTAAACAATGTTACTAGAACAACATTGCCAAATGGACCCTTTTGAAATTTAAAGAAACAAAATTAAAACAACCCCAAATTTCAATGGTCAAAAGTATACTTTAGTCTCTTATTTAGGACCAAGTACTAAAAGTTCAAGATTTTTTATTTAAGTTTATTTAAATTTTTTTATAAAAAAAATATAAGTCAAGCTCAAACTTGTTAACAAACTAGATTGTATATTCAAACTTGTTTCATTTTCATGTCAAACAAGATTATCTTATTATTTTTTCATACATAAAAAACATCACAACTACAAGTTTTATCCTTTGTAGTTTGTACAAATATATGCTAAGAACTAATAAGTACATTATAGTTGAAATTAAATTATTTAGTTAAAATTTTCTCAAAAAAAAAAAAAGATTATTTAGTTAAAAAAACACATTTTTTGTTCCTATATTTTGGCTTTATTTCAACTTGATCCTTAAGCTCTCATGACTATCATTTTGGTCTATGTTGTCTCTCACTTACGAAAATGATATTTTTTAAACTATCAACATAGTCCATTAGCAACGTAGGTGTTGAATGTAAGTGAGATGATTGTAGAAATCAAAATAATAACAAATTTAAAAATATAAGGACCAAAAATAATGTTTTTGCCTTCTCTAAAAAAAAGTGTTTTTGCATATTATTTAAGTTAAAAGTTTTATGTTATATAACTTATAAAAATTAAGTCCTTTTTAAAAAATTAATATATAATTTTGACTATGAAAGAGACTAGTTATATTATCAACAAATTGTAAATAATAATTTGATATCTCGTAAAGTTATTTGTAAACGTAATATGAAGTCTATATAAAAATATTTCTATACATGTATACATATAAACAAATAATGTTATATATACCAAAATAGAATATCATACTTATGAGCATTCTCACGAATAAATTATTATGTTTGAGCTCGACTAATTCAATAGCCAACTCTTGGACTTGAGCTTGATTAGTCTATTAATTAAACGAACATAAACCTCTTTCTTCAGCCTGAGCTTGAGCTATTTCTGAACAACTCTGTTCATTTAAAATGACCCATTAGAATGGTGGGTTTTTTTTAGAGATGAAGAATGGTGGGTTGGTTAATCGGTTTAACGATTTTTTTATTTTATTTTTATGAATCCGATTATATATATATATATATAGTATTAAAAAGCTCTATATGTCATTTTTTTTTATAGTATTTTGTCAATCTTTTTTCTTTCCTTTTTTTAATTTGGGAGACACCAAGAACCCTTTTTTTTCTATTAATATAAGGGAAATTACACTTTACCGCCCTAAACTATACCTTAGGTTATAGTTAGCATCCTAAACTTTTCGAATATACGTTTTGCACCTTAAATTATGACTCTTGTTACACTTTACACCCCGATGTTAAGTTTGCCACTAACTTGAATGTAAATTCAAAATTTATGATACAAAGTGTAATCAAGAGTATAGTTTAGGGTGGTAAAGTATAATTTCTTCTTTGCTTTTAAGGGATTTAGAAGATGGGCAATTGGGTCTTTTTACGTGATGTCATAATTTTCCATCCAAGCTAACAACAAACTTAACATTGGGATGTAAAGTGTAACAAGGGTCCTAGTTTATTGTGCAAAATTTGTATTCAAAAAGTTTAAGGTGCAAAATGTAATTTAGAGTATAGTTTAAGGTGGTAAAAGTGTAATTCACCCAAAAATCTAAGATAGAAATCCTACTAACATAGTTTAAGGTGATAAAAGTGTAATTCACCCAAAAATCTAAGATAGAAATTCTACTCTAGATTAATTTAAGTGTCTCTCTCTCTCTTTTATAAAAAAAAAAAGTTTAATTTAAGTGTATATATGTAAAGTTTCTGCCTAGAGACTTAATCCTAGGGCTATTCGCACCCGCTCGCGACCTGCAAAACCCGTCCAATCTGGAGCCACCCGAATCGAAACCGTCCGACCCGAGGAAAGAGGCAGGTCTTAAAGGTTCAAAACCGATGCCGACGGGTCGAGTGGGGATCTCTTTCTCCAAAACCTGAGCCACCCGATTCGACCAGCTAAAGGCTAGATCTACCTCTAATCTGGCGAAAACATACTGATTTTTGCTCAGGTCCAATGAAGATCTTGTGGTTTTTGGTCAGATCTCCTCATTTTCACTCATATCCAGTTACGATTTATTGAGTTTTACTCAAATACGACACAGATCTGGTGAGTTTTTCACAAATCCAACTAAAATCTAGTAATTTTTTGCTAAGATCCAATGCGTTTTCCTTAAATCTGGCAAAGATCTAGTGTTATTTTGCTCAAATCTGGCGAAGATTCAGCTAAAAAAACATGCAGTTGCCACCAATTTGAACCTCTGGCAGCATCTTTTCAATTTCGACCAATTTGACTGCCGACCAACTGAGTTCGATTCGACTTGACCCATGGGTTTTTGCGATCGATGTCGGGTCTTCTCGTTGGAAACCCGATGTCATCGAGTCGGTTGTGGGTTGGGCATAAACCCGACCCGGACCAACTCATGGACACCCCTACTTAACCCTAACACTTGCTTTTCCTCCACCCCACAATAACTTATAATTGTAAAGTAACCATTGCGCCAATAGTACACGGTAGTAAAGACACCAAGAACTATTTGAAAGAGTGCTCATTAAAATGTCCACAACCAAAAAAGTTTTATTTTATGGCCCAATTAAAGAATGTTCAATCTATGCAAATGTGTTTTGTCAACCCATTCAATCTACTTAGTTGAAATTGCTTGTATTTTCATTCAACTCATTGGTTGTAGAGGTTGGGGGGTCGTGGCGGTTTGAATTTTTTAACCCATCAAGGACAATTTGGTTGAAAATTTTAACCTTAACCCACCCAAGTACCCAACCGTACCTGTTCATACTTCATAGTCCTAATGCATCCATAGTTTTTTCCTCCTTCAGGTTATTACCATGCTTTTGGAGGAGAATATTAAATAATGAATATTTACTCAGTTGATCTCAGAATAGTTGTTGTTGTTATTGTAATCATTCCATGTATTCTATGATTTAAGAGTTTTATGAGAATGAGTAGACCACTTATATTTTATTTGTTTGTATTTTAAATAAATTAAGATAATGTAATTTCTCATCTATTAAGAAGCTGGTTTCATAAATAAATAAAAATTCTCTCTCTTTATCCATGTGCAATTCTTTTATTATTATTATTATTATTATTATTATTTTAAAAAAAACCATTAAGCACGTTAGACTCAATAACCTAAGACTTAATAACGATGTAAAAGTGTAAGACTCTTAGAGGCTGTTTGGTAATGTTGTTCTAGTAGCGTTGTTTAAGTTTTTTGAAAATACATGTGGGTAAAAAAGTGTTGTGAAAATATGTTGTGGGGTCCGTGGGCCTGATAGCCTCAGTCCATCATATAGCAGGCCCAAGGCCCATGCCGAGGAGCGCAAGCTATTTCTAAGGAGGAGGGGGGAAGCCTATTCTCTTGAATTCACGCCGAGGACACCTTGTCCTCGGCCTGACAAGAGTGATTTCGGGGAGTGGCAAACCCCAAGGTAAGCTGTCACTCTCGCATTTAATGCACTCAACTAACCCCCCTGGCCGCATTAATGGAGAGGTAACCCCTTGGCAGGATAACGTTGGTCAGAGTGAGCCACTTGAGTATCGATATAATTTGGGAGACACCAAGAACCTTTTTTTTTTTTTTTTTCTATTAATATAAGGGAAATTACACTTTACCGCCCTAAACTATACCTTAGGTTATAGTTAGCATCTTAAACTTTTTGAATATACGTTTTGCACCTTAAATTATGACTCTTGTTACACTTGTACCCCGATGTTAAGTTTGCCATTAACTTGAATGTAAATTCGAAATTTATGGTGCAAAGTGTAATCAAGAGTATAGTTTAGGGTGGTAAAGTATAATTTCTTCTTTGCTTTTAAGGGATTTAGAAGATGGGCAATTGGGTCTTTTTACGTGATGTCATAATTTTCCATCCAAGCTAACAACAAACTTAACATTGGGATGTAAAGTGTAACAAGGGTCCTAGTTTATTGTGCAAAATGTGTATTCAAAAAGTTTAAGGTGCAAAGTGTAATTTAGAGTATGGTTTAAGGTGGTAAAAGTGTAATTCACCCAAAAATCTAAGATAGAAATCCTACTAGCATAGTTTAAGATGATAAAAGTGTAATTCACCCAAAAATCTAAGATAGAAATTCTACTCTAGATTAATTCAAGTGTCTCTCTCTCTCTTTTATTAAAAAAAAAGTTTAATTTAAGTGTATATATGTAAAGTTTCTGCCTAGAGACTTAATCCTAGGGCTGTCCACACCCACCCACGACCTGCAAAACCCGTCTGATCTGGAGCCACCTGAATCGAAACCGTCCGACCTGAGGAAAGAGGCGGGTCTTAGAGGTTCAAAACCGATGCCGATGGGTCGAGTGGGGATCTCTTTCTCCAAAACCTGAGCCACCCGATTCGACCAGCTAAAGGCTAGATCTACCTCTAATCTGGTGAGTTTTTCACAAATCCAACTAAAATATGGTAATTTTTTGCTAAGATCCGATGCATTTTCCTTAAATCCGGCAAAGATCTAGTGTTATTTTGCTCAAATCTGGCGAAGATTCAGCTAAAAAAACATGCAGTTGCCACCAATTTGAACCTCTGGCAGCATCTTTTCAATTTCGACCAATTCGATTGCCGACCAACTGAGTTCGATTCGACTTGACCCATGGGTTTTTGCGGTCGATGTCAAGTCTTCTCGTTGGAAATCCTATGTCATCGGGTCGGTAGTGGGTTGGGCATAAACCCGACCCGGACCAACTCATGGACACCCCTACTTAACCCTAACACTTGCTTCTCCTCCACCCCACAATAACTTATAATTGTAAAGTAACCATTGCGCCAATAGTACACGGTAGTAAAGACACCAAGAACTATTTGAAAGAGTGCTCATTAAAATGTCCACAACCAAAAAAGTTTTATTTTATGGCCCAATTAAAGAATGTTCAATCTATGCAAATGTGTTTTGTCAACCCATTCAATCTACTTAGTTGAAATTGCTTGTATTTTCATTCAACTCATTGGTTGTAGAGGTTGGTGGGTCGTGGCGGTTTGAATTTTTTAACCCATCAAGGACAATTTGGTTGAAAATTTTAACCTTAACCCACCCAAGTACCCAACCGTACCTGTTCATACTTCATAGTCCTAATGCATCCATAGTTTTTTCCTCCTTCAGGTTATTACCATGCTTTTGGAGGAGAATATAAAATAATGAATATTTATTCAGTTGATCTCAGAATAGTTGTTGTTGTTATTGTAATCATTCCATGTATTCTATGATTTAAGAGTTTTATGAGAATGAGTAGACCACTTATATTTTATTTGTTTGTATTTTAAATAAATTAAGATAATGTAATTTCTCATCTATTAAGGAGCTGGTTTCATAAATAAATAAAAATTCTCTCTCTTTATCCATGTGCAATTCTTTTATTATTATTATTATTATTTAAAAAAAAACCACTAAGCATGTTAGACTCAATAACCTAAGACTTAATAACGATGTAAAAGTGTAAGACTCTTAGAGGCCGTTTGGTAATGTTGTTCTAGTAACGTTGTTTAAGTTTTTTGAAAATACATGTGGGTGAAAAAGTGTTGTGAAAATATGTGTTATATTATTTAAACAACAAAAACTATTGTTTAAACATCCCTACCAAACACCCCCTTACTATTGTCAAATTACATTTTAATATTAAAATGATCCTAACACTTAACTCTCTTGAGGGAACCATGCTAGTAGGTACCTCAGTCATTACCCATTGGGACCTCCTTTCATTATTTATAGGAGCTCCGTCAAAACTGTCAGCTCTTTCAATTTGAACTTTGAAGTTCAGGACGGCAACAAATAACTCCCGCCACAAGTTACAATTTTACAAGGTATACAAAATTAGACAGGATTGGCACTTGGCAAAGCTTCCCTCTCAAGCTTGCTCCCCATAATTTTTATAATTCAAACTTTGTTCATTCGGTTCAATCTGAAATCTGAATATTTTCCTCCAGCATTTGGCATAGGTTCCAAAAAAGGGTCATTGAAAGTCTTTTTTTTTTTTTTTTTGAAACTTAATCTTGTAATATATCATTCAATTGAAATTGGAATACAACAGAGAGAGAGAGAGAGAGAGAGAGAGAAGCAATACAAGTATACAACAGTCAAGACACGGCAATTAAGCTAAATCTAACTGCAGCAACTGTGTCCCCATAGGGGGGTTTACACCTTTCCAAACATGAGAAGCTCCACAATGTCTAGCATATTCTGTAGTCCCTTTTCAGATGCTGAAAGCAGCAGCCAGCAAATAAGCTCACACATATTTTTGTAAATCATGAACTTTTTAAAACTCAAATTAAATTATTATAAAAGTATAATATTTTATCTGTTAAAAAAAAAAAAAACACTTTGTGTCCGTTTGGAACAGTTTATTTACTTTTTGCTAAAAGTGTGTTAAAGTATATTTGTATCATAAAATAATTTAAAAAAGAAGAAAAAAAAACAGAAAAAAGTAAAATTTTAAAAAGTTGTATATAAAGCTAAAAGCTAAAAGCTGAAATTGATGCTAGACAAACTTTTTATAACATTCACTATTAAAATGAGGAATGCCATTTATCATTTTTACTACTTGGCACAAACACTTGAATATCACAATTTTTTACCAAAATCATATTGAATATGATTAGAAGTTGTAATTCATATTGGCGGCTGGTGGGTAGTATTTTTGTCATGTCAAAGTAGAGATATTAGATTATATGGGTTGACACAAACAACCAGTTTAATAATTGAGTAAAAAAGCCTCAATCATAACACGAATGATTTGTTGGAAAGTTATATGTGTCTCATACATATCAAGTATGATTTACTTATTGTAGAAGTAGAAATTTTCATTCAATTACAAATTGGCACAACATACTACTCAGTCCATGTAATGTAGCCAATTACAAAGTATCACATACTAATTAGTGGTTTCTACTCGGTGATCAAAGGGATTAAGCCTAGATGAGTCCAAAGAGGCCCAATAGGATAATAATGGAAGATTAAGGAAGGAGCCTAGTCCAAGTATTACAGGCTTAAATATAAGGGATTCAACCTAAATGAGACTTGTCTAAGAAGGATCGTCATAAAAGATTTTGGGAACACTTGTACAATGAAGATTTATCCCACGAACCTTGACCAAGGAGCAAGGTAAGCTCGAAAATATGATCAGAGTATAGTGAATTTGCAGGTTATCAGTAGGAAACTATCTTGTTAAAGGAACAATAAAGTCCAAAATGAAGGGGAAGGAAGCTTCCTGAGAAAGTGACTGTTTCATCCACATTTTATGCACTTCACCAACTAGCCATGCCATATTTATGACTGAATGACACTTTTGAATAGTGTTGGATGGGACAAGTATCCTACCACTAAGGTAGCGTTTGGATCCAACTTATTCACGGCTGCATTTTCTTCTTGCGCGTTTTGCCTTTTTTTTTTTTTTTTTTTTTTTTTTTTTATTACGGTTTAAGCCCATTAGTCCACAATTAAAGGGTTTTTGCCCTGCACACCTACTATATTTATTTAGAGAATAATGTAAATATTCCAAGCATCACTGAACAGAAATTATAAAGAATATTTTTTTTTAAGAGAAGAAATTATAAAGAATATCTAAGAGTTAATCACACGTTGACACACATTGATATTTAATTGAAAATGGCAAAAGAAGTCTAATAAAATACTATTATATGTTATTTTAAATTGAAACAATTTGGACCATTTGGTTAATCAAATAATGTCACGTGTTTTTTGAAGAACAAGATATAAAATCCCTTAATTTGAATGATAACACGTATCACCATTCATAGCAAATCATATGTCATCACACATATTCAAGACTCCTATAATAAAGACTTAATCTTGTAGGAGCATGTTTCAAAAGTCTTGAAGCTCTTCCTACAAGTTACTATTATAAATTTACATCATAAATGAATAATCTTGAATTCTCAATTCCATTCAAGATGAAAAAAATATTGTATACAAAATGATAATCAAGTTCAAACTTCATCATCATCAATCAAGTTCAATATTTATAGACTTAAAAGAAAAAAAAAACATTAATATGAACATTCCATTGATCATATAATCGTTTGATATCTTGGCCATTTAGCCATTGTTGTTTATTTTCTTAACACTTTATTCACGTTGCACATACGCATAGCATGTGCCATTCACTGTTAATCTGTGCCTGGACACACGCAAATGAGCTTATGGCGTATGTTGTGGGTGTGTGAATATCAGAATATCTGCTTGCATTGTGTGCACTGCATACACATAGATATAGTAGTAAAGAAAAGTTTAGCTACAAAATCGATTGTAGTTTTAGGCTATAAACTCACTCTATATCTTTTTATTAGAGATAAATTTTAACAAATCCACTATTGGATTGTATTTTATTCTTATATCTTCCATATTTGCAAAATTTCAAAAAAATTAAAGATCAATAGTTATGTTATTAATAAATTTTTAAATTGCAAGTTTTTATAATTTAAAATTATGCATAAAATATAAGATTATAGATTATATAGTAAATGATATTCGATTGACACAAAATTGACATGTGTATTAAGCGCGTAAAGAACATATAATTCAACGGTTAGATTTTAAAATATGCAATAATATTTATTTTATTAAACGAGTTTATAATCTAAAGTTACAACTAATTTTGTAACTAAATTTTATTTTAGAAATAATATATATATATTTTTAAAATATATATATATATATATACACACATACAGGTAGTAATTTTTATCATTTATCATTTTACTTTTTATAGTCTAACAAGAGACAACTCATATCTTTACACATCTGGTGAAACCGTTATCAATATGTACCCTCAGCCTCAGTCCCACATCAACTGATTGATTGACACCTGGCTCAATAAATTGTACACAATCAATCAATCACCTTTAAATATTCCNCTCGGTTAGTCGTGTTTTTGACTTTTGGTCCGTGTATAGTGCACACCAGTGTACTATTCAGCAACTTTTTATTAAAAATTGGTCTCATGATACTATTCATACATTTAAAAATTATTTTGCTATAGTGTTTCAGTGTTCAGCAGAAAAGTTGTATCCAAATGGAGCCTAAGTACATCTGCCTTACAAGTGGGTGGCTAAGATAGTTGCAATCTCCATATATAGAAAAAGACCCTTCATGTATAGGGATCCAAAAATATTGAATCTAATAAAAGGATTGTAAGAGAATTGTAAACGTCCTATTTGAAGTTGTATTCTTCAATTGCTTGTGTACCTCCTCTGTTTGATCGAGGAAAGTTTATAAGAAAGAAACAGTTTCTCTTTTGTACTCTTTCACTTTGCCCTCAGTTACATTTTTATTTGAGTTTTTCTTTCAAGTCTTAGCTTTCTAGCCCATCTATACAAATTAGTTATTACGGTTTAAGCCATTAGTCCACAATTAAAGGGTTTTTGCCCTGCACACCTACTATATTTATTTAGAGAATAATGTAAATATTCCAAGCATCACTGAACAGAAATTATAAAGAATATTTTTTTTTAAGAGAAGAAATTATAAAGAATATCTAAGAGTTAATCACACGTTGACACACATTGATATTTAATTGAAAATGGCAAAAGAAGTCTAAAAATACTATTATATGTTATTTTAAATTGAAACAATTTGGACCATTTGGTTAATCAAATAATGTCACGTGTTTTTTGAAGAACAAGATATAAAATCCCTTAATTTGAATGATAACACGTATCACCATTCATAGCAAATCATATGTCATCACACATATTCAAGACTCCTATAATAAAGACTTAATCTTGTAGGAGCATGTTTCAAAAGTCTTGAAGCTCTTCCTACAAGTTACTATTATAAATTTACATCATAAATGAATAATCTTGAATTCTCAATTCCATTCAAGATGAAAAAAATATTGTATACAAAATGATAATCAAGTTCAAACTTCATCATCATCAATCAAGTTCAATATTTATAGACTTAAAAGAAAAAAAAACATTAATATGAACATTCCATTGATCATATAATCGTTTGATATCTTGGCCATTTAGCCATTGTTGTTTATTTTTTAACACTTTATTCACGTTGCACATACGCATAGCATGTGCCATTCACTGTTAATCTGTGCCTGGACACACGCAAATGAGCTTATGGCGTATGTTGTGGGTGTGTGAATATCAGAATATCTGCTTGCATTGTGTGCACTGCATACACATAGATATAGTAGTAAAGAAAATCAATCAATCACCTTTAAATATTCCCAACGTTACACTTTTGGGGGCCCAACCCATTCATGTGAATCCAATAAAGTAAGTAAAAATTTGAATCCAGCACACAATATTTTTAGGAGCCAAGGTAAAAAGTAAAAACTTTAAAAGGTTAAAACCGTGTGCTTCTTTTTCCTTGCAATCCAGTTCAATTTCAAAACACATACTGAAAATAGAGAATATTCCAAGTTCAAAATGGCGCCAAACAAAAACTCCCGCTACTATACAAATTGTTTAATTTTCCCACAAAGCTTCCCTCGCAAGCTTCACTACAAAAATAAAATAAAATAAAATTAAAAATTGACCTTTCCTTTAATGTTTGAAAACTTCCCAAAAAAGCCCTTCAATACACTCAAATATTACACAAAGGCCCTCTATCTCCAAGCGTAATTCCAACCAAATCCAAGGCTATATTCGTAAAATAAAACAAATCGCACTCAGACCAACCAAACCGGATATGGACATGGTGTGAAATTCCCAAATTACCCTTGGGTTCATTCTCACACAAGCTTCTCACCCGCAAAATAAAATTTCAAATCCCCGCGCAAACTCTCTCACTCCAACCCTTATATAATTCCACCCAAACACTGACAATTCTCAGCACCCCAAAATCACAAAAACAAAACCCTAATTCCCAAATTTCTTTCAAATTTCAAATACCAATATGCCTTCGATTCCCGAAGAGCCATTGCTAGCTCCGAACCCGGACCGGTTCTGCATGTTCCCGATTCAGTACCCGGAGATCTGGGAAATGTACAAGAAGGCCGAGGCCTCGTTCTGGACCGCCGAGGAGGTCGATCTCTCCGGCGACGTACGTCACTGGGAAAACCTAACCGACGGCGAGAGGCACTTCATCACTCACGTGCTCGCCTTCTTCGCCGCCTCCGACGGCATCGTTTTGGAGAATCTGGCGGGGAGGTTCATGAAGGAGGTCCAGGTTTCGGAGGCTCGCGCTTTCTACGGCTTCCAGATTGCGATCGAGAACATCCACTCCGAAATGTACAGTCTCTTGCTCGAGACCTATATCAAGGACTCGGCCGAGAAGAACCGGCTGTTCCACGCGATGGAGACCGTTCCTTGCGTGGCCAAGAAGGCCGAGTGGGCCCTGCGGTGGATCGACGGCGGAGAATCGTTCGCGGAGAGGCTCATCGCCTTCGCTTGCGTCGAAGGCATTTTCTTTTCCGGTAGCTTCTGCTCGATATTTTGGCTAAAAAAGCGCGGGTTAATGCCCGGACTAACCTTCTCCAACGAGTTGATCTCGCGAGACGAAGGCCTCCACTGCGATTTCGCGTGCCTGCTCTACACTCTCTTGCGCAAGAAGCTGAGCGAGGAGCGCGTGAAGGCGATCGTCCGCGACGCGGTAGATATAGAGAGGGAGTTTGTTTGCGACGCGCTGCCCTGCGCGTTGGTTGGGATGAACGGGGACCTGATGAGCCAGTACATCGAGTTTGTGGCTGACAGGCTTTTGGGCGCGTTGGGGTGTGGCAAAATCTACAATGTTCAGAACCCATTTGATTGGATGGAGCTGATTTCGTTGCAAGGAAAGACCAATTTCTTTGAGAAGAGAGTTGGGGAGTACCAGAAAGCTTCTGTGATGTCAAGTTTGAATGCAAATGGTGGTGACACCCATGTGTTCAAGTTGGATGAGGATTTCTGATTTTGGTGCCTTATTATGTACTTAATATTTAATATTTGTGTTTCAATTTTTTTAGTTTTTAGTTTTAAAGTGCTTTTTATATTTTTAATTTTTGTTTCTTTGTTTGTTCAATTTCTTGTTTAGAAATGATAAAAAGAAAATTTCGTTCACTTTTGACGTGTATGTTAATGTGTCATCCATTTTTTTTTTTTAAAATTGTTGTCATATAAAGAATATATAGTGCTTAACATTATTATTGTGTGTGTGTGTGTGTGTGTTTTTTTTTTTTGGTAATTGGTTAATGTTAATTACTTACAAATTATTTATGATTAATATTTTTTGGCTTCAAAAATTATGAATTATGATTGAAACGAGATCATTCTTTTAGGGTAATGGGTTTGATCGTTCGTACCAATTTTCTTTAGAAAAGTTTGAGAAACAGATAAAATTAAACATTGGTGAAAAAAAAAAAAGTGATGAAAAAGCGATTTTTGTCACTTTTGATGGTCCACTTTACCCTGTTTTACTCTGTTGAAATAAAATATATTTTTAGGAACAGACCCTTTATATTTTGTTTAATATTCACAGGAACCATTCTCTTTCTTGGGTTTGGGAATTAATGTGAGAAGGATATAAGTTTGGCAAATACAAGAGCGTGCTGCGTGTCACTTGTTTGGCCTCAATAACATAACACCGAAAATGAGGTGAAAAAGAAAAAGAGCAATTTTAGGATAATCGTGTGCACGTTAGAGCCTCTCTAGGATCCAAAAATGTCTGGGTCATCAACTACTGCCACTTCGCAGTTGCAGAGCTCTGGAATGCTCTCTAAAGAACAGTTGCTCCATCTTTTCAACCGCTTCACTTTTCTTACTTCCCTTCCTGGTGGGTACCTTTGCAACTCTCTCTCTCTCTCTCTCTCTTTTGGGTTTTTTCGTATTAGCTTTTTTTGGTTTTTAAGATTTCGAGAATAATGTGCAGATGTGAAGAACAGGATTGCAGAAGCTGTTAAAGATCAGCAAGTGAGTTTCCGTTTTATCGTTTTTGTGCTTTCAATTTCTGATTATAAAAAAATTTGGTTTAATGTAACTTTTGTCTTTTGTTATTGTAAAGTTTAATATTTAGTAAGAGTGTGTTTAAATTGGATCAATTTGATCTTTGTACTACTTGTTAGGAGCCGTTGTCATTCCAGTTAATGTGCATTCTTGTATTAGTAAAGGGGCAAATGGGTTCACAGAATTGGTTTCACTGTGATGTCTAATTACATGAGTGTAATTCTTTTATCAACTTAGTCGGTTTAGTATGTTTTGTGTTCAATTTGACTTTGGTGGCATCTATTAATCCTCATTGCTCTTACTTTTGGCCTAGGAAATGTTTCATTGTATGTGGCCTGAGAAACTCTACTTTGCCGCCTAATACGAGTGTTTGGCTTAGTTGTGATGAGCTTTTTATTATTTTGAGATGGGATTTTCTCAATGCGACTATTTGGGTAGGATCTCAATAAGAAGTGTTGCTGTTAAAAATAGTTTTTGCTGATATTGGGGAGTATCTTACGGCCTATGTGGCAAATGCTACCACTGTGTCAAGCATGGTTTCTCTTCTTAGAAGTCGTCTTCTATACAATGAAAACGACTTCACTGAAGTCGTTTTCATTGTATAGAAGACGACTTCTCTGAAGTCGTTTTCTTTGTATAAGAACTGACTCCACTGGACTCGATTTATTTATCTACGTGGTGCAAAAATAGGCGATATGTACACAGTAAAATCGACTCCTCTGAAGTCGAATTGTTAGAAATGTAATATGTTTGAAACGTTAGCTAACTAATAATATTGTTTGGGTTTTGTAGTTATTTTAAAAAAAATCCCATGTGATGTGAGAAGGATATAAGTTTGGCAAATACAAGAGCGTGCTGCGTGTCACTTGTTTGGCCTCAATAACATAACACCGAAAATGAGGTGAAAAAGAAAAAGAGCAATTTTAGGATAATCGTGTGCACGTTAGAGCCTCTCTAGGATCCGAAAGTGTCTGGGTCATCAACTACTGCCACTTCGCAGTTGCAGAGCTCTGGAATGCTCTCTAAAGAACAGTTGCTCCATCTTTTCAACCGCTTCACTTTTCTTACTTCCCTTCCTGGTGGGTACCTTTGCAACTCTCTCTCTCTCTCTCTCTCTCTCTCTCTCTCTCTTTTGGGTTTTTTCGTATTAGCTTTTTTTGGTTTTTAAGATTTCGAGAATAATGTGCAGATGTGAAGAACAGGATTGCAGAAGCTGTTAAAGATCAGCAAGTGAGTTTCCCTTTTATCGTTTTTGTGCTTCCAATTTCTGATTATAAAAAAATTTGGTTTAATGTAACTTTCGTCTTTTGTTATTGTAAAGTTTAATATTTAGTAAGAGTGTGTTTAAATTGGATCAATTTGATCTTTGTACTACTTGTTAGGAGCCGTTGTCATTCCAGTTAATGTGCATTCTTGTATTAGTAAAGGGGCAAATGGGTTCACAGAATTGGTTTCACTGTGATGTCTAATTACACGAGTGTAATTCTTTTATCAACTTAGTCGGTTTAATATGTTTTGTGTTCAATTTGACTTTGGTGGCATCTATTAATCCTCATTGCTCTTACTTTTGGCCTAGGAAATGTTTCATTGTATGTGGCCTGAGAAACTCTACTTTGCCGCCTAATACGAGTGTTTGGCTTAGTTGTGATGAGCTTTTTATTATTTTGAGATGGGATTTTCTCAATGCGACTATTTGGGTAGGATCTCAATAAGAAGTGTTGCTGTTAAAAATAGTTTTTGCTGATATTGGGGAGTATCTTACGGCCTATGTGGCAAATGCTACCACTGTGTCAAGCATGGTTTCTCTTCTTGGACTTATCAAGTATTACATCTATTTCTTGCTTGGTTTTTATGTTATCACATTACGCAGGAAGCTGTGGCTGCAACTACTGCAATCCAGGAAGAGATATTTCTGGAGATGGGTGTTGGTAAGTCTGTCCTATAGGGCTCTCTAGTCTTAGGTTCTTCAAGTTTTTGTTGTTCTTGTTTTAAGTGGTAAAGATGATGTACTTTTTGGCCCTAAAACAAAAAAAGATAAAGATTTGGTACATATTGGCTAGATGAAATGCAGGCTACTCAGCTTACTAGTGTAAATGCGTTAGTTTTAATGTAAATGTCCAGTTCAAATAGAAAACTGTCTTCCCTCCATGCAGCAGGCATGTGCTGCAACTTGAAGTGATTAAATTTCATGTTTGTTTGTTCTTAGTTACATGGTAATCTTTGGCTTACTTCACTTTGAATCAGTAAGTGATCACTGTTCAGTTGTTAAACTCATTTTAAAAAAGTGATTAATGTAGTCCAAATATCTATATTGTGTGACATTACCCTTTTTATGATCCAACATGAAGAAAAAATAGATCATAACATTGCATGTTTCAATGAAGTAGTGTATTAAGGAATTCATAAAAGTACATTGGTGGATTTGATATTCAATTATTCACTTGGTTAAAGAAGAAAAAGAAAAAGAAAGGTCGTATCCAATGCACAAAACTCCCAATTTTGCAGGGTCTAGACAAGGAGTGTGATTGGTAGGCAGCATCATTCTCATATTTTTATGGGCCGGTTGATTGCTGGACTCGAACCTGTGTCTTTATAAATATATCATTAATTGCTTATTAAAGGCTTAATGTATGACATTTACCTTAGTACATGAATCTTAATTTGTAGATGTTGATACAATTCGGAGCCCCTTAGTTATGAATTCATGACAATTTGCAGACAATAGATTAGTCATTGTTGGTCACACAATCAGATCAACCAATATTTCTGCTGTCCATTTGCAATATTATCCCCTGGGAAGTTCCTATAACCAAGATACAATGTACTAGGATGTCGACTTGGTGTAATATTTTTAATTGATATTCTTTTGTGCTCCAGATCCAAGTTTTGGTTTATCATGCCTGGGGAAAGTGAATATTTATGAGGATGATCAGGAGTTGATGATTTGCTTTTTAAAATTTGTTGCAAGGTAAGCGTTATCTCTCTCTCTCTCTCTCTCTCTCTCTCTATATATATATATATATATATTTGTGTATGTGTTTGCTGAAACAATTTATATACCCTTTTATTTGGATAATTGGATAATGGTATGATGAACTTTTTAAGACGCTTGGATTTCTTTCCAATGAATGGTGTTCTATGGTTTACAAAAGTTTACTTTATTCTGGTCTCTGGTGCTACTGTTTTGTCATGTATAGTAGAAAAGGGTATTGTGTCACTGTGTCTTTGATGAGGTGCTTTTGAAAAACAAAAGTAGGCAAACGATACATGGTTTTTTTCCTCCTGCTTGGTAATGTTCCATAGCACTCCCTTGTTCTCACCCCAACCCCTCCCCCAGTGCCCTTTTTAATTAGTTTGAGTGAAGTTTTTAATTAGTGGTTTCTTCATTCTTTCAATAGCTTTTAGCTGATTTAAAAGATCTTATTTTAATTGTGTATTCCTAGTAGTACTCATACCATCAAATGATAGGGAAGAGATGGCCTGTGATGAAGCTGAGCTTGGACCAGATGAGTTTACTGAAAGAATGCATAGTCAACAAAAACTACATGAACAGGTAATATTTCTCAAACTTGTGATGAAGAAAGTCGGTCAAAAATGGATATTGCTGAAGTACAGATGGTGAATTCTTTTGTAGCAACTGGAGATGCTAAAGCACATGCGCAAATTTCACTTCGATGATCAATCTGCAATTCTTGAGAAGGTACAGGCCTATATATGCTTTTTAGCTCACATAAGTATAAATTGTGTTTTGTGGAGATAGTGAACTTATGCAGTATCAACCATCTTATTAATCCATTACCAACTTGGAATCTGTAAAGCTATTTGTTATCTGACACACAAAAGTTACAACATTTTTTGTACTATTATGGTATATGTCCATTCTTGGTATTATTGCAAGGTGTTATCTGACACACAAAAGCCATACTCTTGCTCTTTCTAGAGCCATGGTATTGGTCCCATGATAAAGAGCCCAACTAAAATTTACTTACAAGCATGAATTTGTTAAAACATATTGGTGTAGTTTATTGGTCAATGTCGAGTTTAATTATCCTTGGGAAGGAATTTTAATTCTCTTTCTTTCTTTCTCAACTGGGTCCTGTGTTTTACAGTTGCGTCAGCAGATGGAAAATACCAATTATGAAGGTGGAGTATCTGTTCTTTCATCTGAACAGATTCAGGAGATAGTTCAAAGGAGGGTGTCACCTTTATTTAGCCCCAGGTAGTTTGGGATTTAAAATATAACCTATCAAGTTTTCATTGTATCTAATGCAGTGGTTGTAGTTGTCAATCATAATATGCTGGATGGAATTTTGCTTATTTGTACTTCCTCTGGTTTTTCTTTTAATTGACATTTTGTGGTCTTTCTTTATTATCCAATTTCTTTTTCATTTACTTAACCAATGATTGACTGAGCCTATGGCGCAATGAACTGGGCACATTTGAGAATGCATCACCCGAGCGGACGTGACTTTCTTTGCAACTGAAGTAAAAGTGCGCTGAAAAGAAGATAATACAGTCATAGGTTAATGGAAACCGGATTGAGATCAGGTAGGTCTTGCACCATGTGCAATTGGGTTTAATGGCTAAGGTTGAGAGTTGAAAAAACAACCTTTAATCTCAACTACGGAATGAAAAAAGTGAAAAATAAGTGACAAAGTGAAAGTTAAAAAGTTAGAGTAATAAAAACTTTTTGTAAAAGAAGAAAGGGTAACCTACTTTTGGCATGTATTAGAGCATTCACATCCGCAATTTTCATCATATTTTATTTTATCATCTCAAAAAGTTATTTTATCAATTATATCATACTGTTTTATAACATAAGTAACATCCCAACTGATAAAGCCGAAAATGTGCCTCGTCAGTATGTTCTTCGTCAGAATGATGGACGGCCTCCAGACTTGTTGTCAATACAAGAAGAAAGCAAAAATGGTACCTTCGCCGGTGTGAGGCCAGCTGGGAATACTCCGATGCTTAAGTCAGATTACACAATCCAAACTTAACTTGCTCATAGTTTGCTATTTTCTGGTTTTTTGTTCTCTTACCTTCTTCACATTGGGCTCATTTTTTATACCCTTTCTTGGGTCGGTGCAGTTATGTTCGTTAAATGTTGGGTTGAGTGTTTCTCTCCTGACCGTTGCATTTAATGAACAATGATTGCCTTAGTTACGATGTAACGGACGACCGTTGCGCCGCTTTTGTTCTTGTAATTGCTCCTGACGTAATTAGGGAAGGCCAACTGTTCGATGGGTGTTCAGTTGTGCTATTAATGCACGTATTCCTTACTATTGTGATGACGGGGTCTTGCCCCTATGGTCGTCTTCTACAAGGACGTAGAATAGATCGTCTTCCTCGTCGACGATCAATCGCAGGTATCCGTCAGTATTTTTATCCTTGTGATTTAAATTTATAGTTTTTATCACTTAAGTTTGGACTTCAATCTCGTCATTATTATTGACGGAGATTTTTATCCTTGTGATTTAAACTTATAGTTTTTGGACTTCAATCTCGTCATTATTATTGACGGAGATTTTTATCCTAAGTTGTGGAAATTTATAGTTGAAGTCGCATGGTTGAAAACCCGCGACGAGGTAAAAAATCATCCTGAAAACCACGGGATAAGGTTCATAAGAACAACCACGGGATAAAAATCCCACAAGGGTGAGATTCACCTCATGTGACGAAATCAAAACAATTACTAACTCCATGCCCAAATCAAGCACAGACTTCAGCTGGTATAAAAAAAATTGCAAGAACAAAAGATTTTGCAAGAGAAGCAATAGCATATGACGGCATAAATAAAGTAATAAGCAGTTTAATAGATGACCCCAAAACCTAGGGGAAACTCGTCACTACAAAAAAGAGAAATATCTACCTCAAAATAGGAGGTAACCAGTGTTTGTTAACAAAAGAAATCTCCAAACATAGAAGGGAAAAATATATTGTTTTCAAAACAGACACTTATAAAGGAAGGGTTGGAGGTTCGTTAGCAACCTTATCTCTAACCGCTCCATCTTCCTCCCTGTCTTCAGCCGCTTTATCCTTCTTCGGCACCCCAAATTCAGCTTCCTCCAATTCCTTCGCTTCGTCTTCCAAGACTTCAGTGTTAATTTTCTCACAGTCTAGGCTAGAAAAATCCATAGTCGAGCTATGATGCTTCATGGTCTAGCGACTTAAAAGTTCAAACCCTTTGAAGTATTGCAAGAATTGGAGGTCTGAGAATTCTTTTGATTGCTTGAATTTTTGAATAACATTCTCCCTTTCCTCGTCAGTCTTCAGTAAGGCAGCTTGGATCTCCTCGT
The DNA here is from genome assembly GCF_002906115.3 of Quercus suber. Classification (NCBI taxonomy): domain Eukaryota; kingdom Viridiplantae; phylum Streptophyta; class Magnoliopsida; order Fagales; family Fagaceae; genus Quercus; species Quercus suber. The sequence continues at coordinate 69,733 of NW_027069600.1, read as the reverse complement.
CTTTTTGAATGACGAGAGCTTTCTCCACACGCAAGGATTCAGTGAGCTCCTTTACTCTTTGATTAGCTTCGTTCCGTTCATTCATCGCAGCGATCAGATCTTTATTCAGCTGAGAACATTCAGCCTCAATGGACTCTGCTTTTGATGAGGCCATCACAATCTTCTCCTCCACACTCAAATAATCTGTCGTGATACGCAAAGACTCTCCAAGTACCTAAAGAGAGGGAAAAGAAGGTCATACACATTCCATAGCAAATAAGTAAGGCAAGGAAATCGAGGTGACATACCTGCACCAACTTGTGGATATGTCGACTAATGAGCTCGTGTGAAGGAACGGACGACAAACTCTTCAGTTTGTCACTTGTGATGACATTGTGCGCACGGCCTAAGGCTGTGGCGGGATCGTCCCATACATTCATCCCAGTTTTGCTTTTACCCCTGGCACGAGTCACCGGGGGACTGACAGCGGTCACTTCCAAAGATGGAGTTGGAGAGGGAGGAGTAACATGAACAGAAGGATTTAGAAAAGAAGCTTCAGCCGTCTCATCACCTAATTTCCTCTTCTTTGAGCCTGAAGTCAAGTTGGCTAGAGGTTCGCTCTTCAAGTTCTTAATTCGAGCATATTTGACTTTACTGTATCGAGTTGCCATTTATGCAAAAAGAGAGAGATGATATAGAAAAAAGTCACTCCCGGTTAGATAACAGATGAAGTCAGAGGAAATAAAGTAGTTGACAGACAAACTTACTTTTCTCTTCCCGACGAATTTTTTCTAAAACGTATTTTGATGGCTCAGGAGATAAGTAGCAATCATATAAGTGACGAGGATTGAGTAGATCGTCAAAATCCTCTATTTCACGGGCATAATCAAGAGCAGCTTGAACTCGATGACGATATTGGTCTTCGAGATTTGGACGATCAAGATTTGTAAACCAAAACATTAACAACGTCAGATAAGCATTCAAGGCATGGAAAAGAGCAGAAAGAGATCACAAGAATACGCACCAAGCGCTGGAACCTCCCATTTTTGGAGCAATCTTGGGACTTCACCCCATAAATCGTCGGATAAGGTTTCCCAACCTGATCCAGAGACGAAAAAGTACCGTGATTTCCAATCACGGAAGGACGAAGGGAAATCCCTCACTACTCTGAATTTCCTATCCCAGGGTAGAAGCTCAAAATACCCATAATAGGTAGACGGCTTCAAACGGTACAAAAACAAAAATTCATTTACTGTAATCATTTCTCCATCACAGGCAGATACCCAGATGACCATACAACTTATTACCATCCTCTAAGCATTGGGGACGAGCTGACCAGGGGCAATCTGAAGGGCGTTCAAAAGGTGTAAAATGAAAGGCTGAACTGGGAATCGAAGGCCACACAAAAACTAAGCCTCATAAAAACAAACCTCCTCGTGAGCAAAGTTGCAAGCTTTCTCACCCAGACGAGGCAACCTGACAGAAGTGCTTTTGGGAAATTGAAACCTCTTCCTAAAACCTTTCAAATGACTCACCTTCAAGCAACAAGACTTAGAAAGGGCATGTAAGGGACGAGAAGAAGAAGATGAGGGTAGCCTAGAAACTGCTGTATCAATCACTTGATTCAAAGACTCAGCGTTGGAAGACAACCTAGTCTCCAATTCGCTCGACCTAACATCGTGTGCCCTATACTCGATTGGATCCATCTCTAAGTGATACCTAACTAAAGACTGGTAGATTAAAGGATAGAGAGTAAATAAAACAGGCCTAATAGCAGAGTCACGAGACACAAACAGACCTAATGGAGGACGTCGACTGGAAGAGTGCTCAAGAAAAACTCCCAACCTGGCAAAGAAAAAAGAGACCGAAGGGCACTTTTGACTAAGATGCTTAAAACCAACCATTAAAGCAAAAGAAAAGAAACCTTACCAGGATTTCTGAAGATGAATCACTTGGCGCTTCGAGAGGCAGGCAAAATAGGAGGAAGGTAGGGGAACAGTTTTCTCTAAAAAGAAAACTCAAAATTAAAGTGCGCCAAAAACGATGAAAAATCGCACACACCTCCAACCAAGAGTCAACACGTGCCCATTTCCCGAAGAGGCAGTCGCTTCACATTTAAATCAGGATGATTGGCATTGGAAATTGCAGAAAACTAAATCGTCGCGTCCAATCACATTCTGAATATCGTCCAAACTTATGATAATTACGGAATGGGGGGGCAATTGACGGATACCTGCGATTGATTGTCGATGAGGAAGACGATCTATTCTGCGTCCTTGTAGAAGACGAACATAGGGGCAAGACCCCATCATCATAATTAGTAAGGAATACGTGCATTAATAGCACAGTTGAACACCTGCCGGATAGCTGGCCTTCCCTAATTACGTTAGGAGCGGTTACGAGAACAGGAGCGGCATAACGGTCGTCCGTTACACCGTAACTGAGGCAATCATTGTTCATTAAATGCAACGGTCAGGAGAGAAACGCTCAACCTAACATTTAACGAACATAACTGCACCGACCCAGGGAAGGGTATAAAAAGTGAGCTCGGTGTGAAGAAGAAGGTAAGAGAACAAAAAACCAGAAAATAGCAAACTGTGAGCAAGTTAAGTTTGGATTGTGTAATTTGACTTAAGTATCGGAGTATCCCCAGCTGGCCTCACGCCGGCAAAGGTACCCTTTTTGCTTTCTTCTTGTATTGACAACAGGTTTGGAGGTCGTCCATCATTCTGACGAGGAACATACTGACGTGGCACATTTTCGGCTTTATCACCAACTTTTATTTTTCTATTCTAATAATTAAAATAACATATGTTACCTACTAAAAAATAATATAATATATCCCAATACAACTCTCTTTCTTTCTTTTCCTCTATCTCTCTTCCACTTTATCAATTAAAATATATTATAATTTTTACTAAAGTGCTACAGTGCCATCTTACATTTAGGATGACACTGTAGTATAATTGCAAAAAAATTTGCAATTGAAGATTTTATGTGTTTGGTTGCTGGGCTATTTTTGTGTCTTTATGCTAAATTTTCTCTACACTATTTACCATTGCCAATGGGAATACTCTAACCCAAGATAAGGCTATTTTAGGAGTAGCCGAGTAGATATTGTCGCAGGTTATGTCATTATAAGAGGCAGACCAACTTGTCTTTTGTGAATTTTCATAAGATCTCAACAACGTTGTTGGAGGGTTCCTTCATTTTTGATATCTTATTTACAAAAAGATGCTACTAAAGCAGGGTGAATTGGTAGATGCAAATCCAAGTAGCAGGTTGACAACCATATAATCTGACATAGTTATCAAATGTTTGCATGATGGCTATCTTATCACATTTCAACCAAGATGCTCATTGACATGTCATGGAGATCTAAGAGCTCGTTTGATAATGTTGTTCTAATAACGTTATTTAAGTTTTGTGGAAATATGTGTGGGTGAAAGTGTTGTGGAACAATAAAAACTGTTGTCCAAACTACATTACCAAATTGTTGCACATTAGAGCACTTGCAATAGCTTAGGAAAACTGCAATTTTGGCTAAAATTTGCCTAATAAATCCAAAAAAATACCCACATTGGATTAGCAATTTGTAAACCACCACCCCACCACCCCCCCTTTTTTGGTGTAGGTGAGGATTGAACCCCAAATCTCTTAAACAACCATCAGAGACTTTACAAGTTGGGCTAATTGGAACACACATATTAAATGATGTTTTAGAAAGGCTGTTATGTTTATTTTGTCTCATTAAAATACATGCCATTTGCAACCTCCCATCTATTATGAGGTAAGAAAGTAAGAAATATTCCAATTACCTTACATTTATATGAAAGAAAAGGAAGTAATGGAAAACAAAATTATGTTAGTTTCTTGGGTTACAAACGGGGACAGACCCAGGATTTTAAGCTAGCAGGGGTCAAGAGTATAAAGAAAAAAAAATACTTAAAATAGATATCCATATAATATTAAAAAAATTATAAATAAATAAAATTGTTTCTTCTAAATACATTAAAATGCAATCATCTACAAACAAAAACAAAAACAAAAGCAAAATAATTTTTTTAATACTAGGCTAGCTAGGATTTTTTTTAATTTAGAACATTCACAGTGGTTACAAAGAGAAAACAACAAAAGGATAATGTAATTTTCACATATTCTTTACACTTATCTTTCTCTCCAAATCTCACTTATTTTTAAAGAGAAAGTTTGGTAAAAGAATGACATTAAAAAATAGACAAATTTTCCTCAAACTTATTTTCTTTTCTTTTTTCCTTTACAAACCAAAAAGACAAAAACTAAAGAGAATAGAAATAAAAATATATATATATATATATATTTTTTTTTTTTTGGTTTTCCATCTTGTTAGTTAGATTCTTCCCCTTATTAAAGAAATTTAACTCCTTTTTATATTTTCACCAATTTAATTATATTTTTTTAATTACTTGAACTTCCTCATCTATTTATAATTTCAAAACTACAATTGGCATAAAGTTTTTTAATCTCGAACAAAATGGAACTGTTTCTTCACATGTAATTCGCATCATATGCTTGTAAATTTTAAGCCCATATTTATCATGTAGTCCCTCCAAATGTGTTTCTATAAGTTTCCAAATTAACTTGGAGATTATGAGGTAGATTTTGACCAACCTATTTAAGTTGCACCCATTCGTCTATTTCATACACTTAAAAATATAAAAGAAAAGAAAAAGAAGATGTTTTTAGGGGGCTAAAAATGAGTGTATAGCCTAGCCCAACTTGACCAAGAAGGGGTTGGGTTAAGACCCAATACAACCAATTTATAAAGGTGGATACCTTAGATCAACTCCCACCACGTTCGATGGTCCCAGTTTAGTAATTAAAAAAAGGGAAAATGACAAGAACAACAATGTAATTTAGCGGCTAAATTAAGGAGAAAAAGAAAGATTCTTATGTAAATTTCTTCCTCAGGCTAGCCAAGAAGCAAAAGTTCTATTGATTATGCTTCTCAGTTTTACAATGATTGCTTTCTCTCGCTATGGCTTTTATTTCTCTCTCCACTTTTTCTGATCCCATTTCTTGGAGGAGTTTTCATCCTTTATATAGCTGTTGGGGTTGCATCCTAGCCTTACACTTGGACTGCTATTGATCTTTACTTGGATACTTGTCCCATCATTGTCTTGCTAGTGATGGTATAGTAGGTTGCAAGCTGTAAGGACATTGTTCAGGGGTTATTCTGCCATTAATGCAGCAAGCTGAGTTGGTATTGTGTATTTAATGTGGAGGTGATGGGTGCTTTATCAGGAAGCTTCCCTTTTTCCCTTGCCTACATGTCTTTACTTCCTTCCTCAGCCCCCATCATGTTGGTTCTTAGATTGGACCCTGGTCTCTCGAGGGAAGATTGCTCCTTGTCCTTCTCAGGCGGAATACTCCCTTCCGTTTTTGGTATTTGGTTGTCTCGTTTGGATTGGACCCAATCTAATAAACAGTGAGGCCTAATTGCCTCTTTGGGATGTTTTTATACAACGTGTCTCTGCTTCTCGGGTTCCTCCATCCCGTAATGTTAATGACTACAATCATGTTGTTAAGAATAAACATCAAATTTATTTTTATGTGAAGTTATTCTTATAATTAGATCCACACCTCTCTAGTAATAGGTAAAAATTTAAGACAAGCTCAATTGGTTGGCATCTTCTGTTATTTCCATGACATCTAGAGTTTAAATTCTTCATTCCTCATTTTAATTATCAAATTAAAAAATTGAAAAAAAATTGGTAGTTTAACTTTCACCTCTTGATGTTTCTAATAAAAGACATTTATGGTTCAAATCCCCCACTCCCAACTATCAAATGATATATATATATATATATATATATATATATAAAGAGCGAGGATTTAAACTCAAACTATAAAAGAATTATATTTATTGTTTAATGGGTTGTTAAGATTTGGAGGAAAGTTTTATGGAGAGCATATATGTTGGAGGAAATTACACTTTACCCTCCTAAACTATACTTCCTTTTACACTTACCCTCCCTAAACTATACCATCGTTTACACTTGACCCCCTAAATTATGAGAATGCATACTTATCCCCCTAATCACCCTATCCCATGGGTAATTGTTTAGGGAAGTAAGGGCGTATTCTCATAGTTTAAGGGGGTAAGTGTAAAAGAGATGTAGTTTAAAGGGTAAGTATGAATTCCCATAGTTTTGGGGGGTAAGTGTAAAAGATGGTATAGTTTAGGGGGGTAAATGTGCATTTTCATAATGTAGAAGGGCAAATGTAAAATGAGGTATATTTTATGAGGGTAATGTATAATTTCTCCTCTATGTTGTTATGGTTGTGGACTTTCTCTATGTAACACTAAAAGGAAATGATGATGCATTTTAATACTAAAATGATTAAATTAATTTTCCCTCAAAAAAAGAATAAATTAATTAATTAAATTATAAACTGGCTAATTAAATGAGAAGGAGCAGGGGTTTTCAGATGGTTAATGAATCTTGAATGAGGAATTAGTATTTAAGTAAAAATTTGAATTCCACATTGATTAGGTGAAAGAATCCTTATTTATGTATAAGTGTTCAATACAAGAGAAATGAGTCTAGACCACATGCACGTGAAAAGGTGAAGATATGAAGGTCTGTTGTAGTGATTCTTGGATTTTGCAAATCATACATGTTGAAGTTAGAAGCATTACAAATGACAGAAGCAGTAGCACTAAAAACGACAGAAGAAAAGCAAGACTAAAGAGTGAAATGACAGAGGCAAGAAGGGACTTGAAACCAAGGAAGTCGATACCGTACCGGTACCGGCCGTACCGGTTGCATACCGGTATCGAAACATTAACGTTTCGTATCGGTTTAAATACTGGCCATGTACTGGCCATACCGGCCAATTTCGGGTAATACCGGGCGTATCGGCCGGTACAGAAAAAAGTTTTTTATTTTTTATTTTAAGTTTTGTAATTTTTGAATTTTTGTTAGGGTAGAATGATAACTTATTTGCATTAAGTTATTAGTATTATTTGTTTTCTTAGTATGCAATGGTAACTTTTAAGCTTTATATTTTTTATATTGTGTGTGTGTTTTTTTTTTCTTTTAATTGATACTAAAGTCTAAAATTATGAATAATTAGTTTTGAATTGAGGAAATATTTTATGGTAAACTTTTATATTTATTATAATATATATACACACACATACATATATATATTTATTTAAAAATATAAAAAATAGCGGTAAACCCGAAACGGTACACCGGTATTGACCGGTATCTGAAATATACCGTACTGCTGGGCAAACCGGTACAGTCTCCGGTACGGTATTGACTCTCTTGCTTGAAACAGAGTGTTTTGATTAATGAAGTCACACAAGCCACATGTGTGAAAGAGCACAGAGTTCAGTTAGAGAGAAAGCTAGCTGTAAAGTTGTAATTGGTTGATTTGTTGAAATACAGTTAGTTAGTTTTAGCGCCTAGAGATAATGCTCTATTTTGAGATTGTATATAAAGAGCTTAGTTGGTAATTATAATTAATCAATTCATTTTGTACAATTCATTGTTCAGTTAATAAGAAAATAGTTTTCTCCATTCTCTGTTATTTTACTTGGTATCAGAGCTTGTTTTCTTTCATTTTCTCTCTTGCCAAACGGAAATTTACTCTTGATTTTCTTGATTTTCTTGGTTTCTCATGACTTCAAACTCATCAAGTGCACCTTCTTCTTCGTCTACACCAACTGGAAGTGCAGCTATGACAGATGAATCTGCTAATAACCCCTTTTTCTTACCAGCGAATGAAAATCTTGGTTTGATTCTTACATCTCAGCCTCTCATTGGTCCTGAGAACTACATGACCTGGGCAAGATCTGTGTTTCTGGCTCTGATCTCCAGATTTAAGTTTGGATTCATCAATGGTGCAATTTCATAACTAAATCCAACCTTGCCTTTGTTCAATTCTTGGAATAGGTGCAATACAACGATCCTATCATGGCTGACCAATTCACTCAATCCTGATCTTAAGGCTAGTGTGATGTACATCAATTCAGCAAGAGATTTTTGGATTGATCTCAAGAATAGGTTATCTCAGGACAACACTCCAAGGCTGTATGAGCTTCAAAAGGAAATTTCACATTTGGTTCAAGGATCGCTCTCAGTGAGCTCCTACTTCACCAAATTCAAGACTCTGTGGGATGAGTTTGTGAATAATCAACCTTTCACAGTGTGCAATTGTGCTTATGTGTGGTTCTAGGTCATCTTAGCTAGATGCACAGCATAAAGAGCATGTTTTGCATTTTTTAATGGGCTTGAATGACAGCTATGGGACTTTGATTGGGCAAATCTTGCTTATTGAGCCCTTTCTCCCTTTTAGCAAGGTGTGCTCATTGGTTTTACAAGAAGAGAAAAGGAGAAACGTAGGCAACATTGTTAATGTGGTTCAGCAACTGGATCCTGTTGCTATGTATGTCAATGGCAGTAAGTCATTTCAAGGTAATCAAGGTAATGCTTGGAATAATCGAGGTAAAGGAGGCAACTTCAAGAAGGAGAGACCAGTTTGCACTTATTGTGGCTTCACTGGTCACATAGTAGATAAGTGCTACAAACTTCATGGATACCCTCCAGGGTATAAGCAAAAGGGTGGAAATAAGGCTATGGCTAATCAAATCACAGGAAGTTTTGGGTTTGATGGTCTTCCTAATGTTCAACCTTGTGATGCTAATCAGTTCAAGACTGGTCTTCAGACTCCTTTTGGTGTTTCACAGCAAAATTTTGGAGGTTTTCTTGGTGGTTTTGGTCTTCAGAATTGTCAACAAACCACTCAGCCTCAATGTCCAATTTCTCAGGTTCAATGTGAACAACTTCTCAATTTTCTAAAGGCTCATATTGCATCCAGTTCAAGTTTTGGTGCTCCAAATGGCATTGGTACTCAGACTGCTCCACAGGTTGCTTCAGTAATGGCACTTGCACTTCCTCATACTACAGTCACTTCATCTCCTACAGCTACTTCAGCTTCATCATCTTCTTCCAATTTCTCAAGTAATCCCTTTTGGATTGCCCCCAATTTATCTCATTCTATCTTTTCAGTCCAAGTCATTGATAGACATTGTTTTAAGTCCAATTCTTGGATTCTTAACACTGGGGCCATTGATCACATGGTGCACTCAGTGTCACAATTAACCACAATCACTTCTACTGTCCATTCTTGTGTCTATTTGCCAAATGGGGAAAAGGTTGTAGTAACACACATTGGCACTATGCAAATTTCATCTACACTTACACTCACAGATGCATTGTGTGTTCCATCCTTTAATTTCAATCTCATTTCAGTTAGCACACTCACTAAGCTTAAACTTTGTTGCCTTATATTTTTTGGTGATTGGTGTTTCATCCAAAACCTTGCTCAATGGGGCATGATTGGTCTGGGTGAGCAAAGCAATGGTCTATATTTGCTTCAAGCTTCTGTTCCTCCATCAAGATCAGCTGCTCTTGCCAATAATGTCAGTCACATTTCTTTTTCAGATTTGTGGCATTCTAGATTAGGACACCTTTCTTTGTCAAAATTTTAATTGTTGAAGCATTTTGTAGATATTGATGTTCAAAATAAGGCTACTTGCTGTGATGTATGCCATCTTTCAAAGCAAAAAAGGCTCTCTTTTCCTTCTAGTTCTCATGTAACCACTAAGCCTTTTGAGTTGATTCATTGTGACCTATGAGGTAACTTTTCTGTTAGTACTATTGATGGTTACAAATATTTTTTGACTATTGTGGATGATTTTACTAGATGCACATGGGTTTACTTACTTAAACACAAATCTGAAACTCAGCTTCCGTTTCCTAAATTTGCTTCAATGATTTCAACCCAATTTGATAGCAAAATCAAAACCATTAGAAGTGACAATGACACTGATTTTTTCTTGAAAGAATTTTTTTCAGTCTAATGACATTTTGCATCAACTTTCATGTGTTGATACTCCCCAACAGAATGGTATTATTGAAAGGAAGCATTAGCACATCCTCAATGTTGCAAGAGCTTTGAAATTTCAGTCTCACATTCCTTTATGCTTTTGGGGTGATTGCATCTTGACTGCTGTTCATCTTATCAATAGAATTCCTTCTAAAGCATTAGGTAATAAGAGTCCCTATGAAATGCTTTTCAATTCTTCTCCGCCTTATCACCATTTAAGGATTTTTGGCTGCTTATGTTTCATTTCTACCTTATCACACAATAGGCACAAGTTTGCACCTAGGGCCAGAAAATGTGTGTTTCTTAGCTATCCTCATGGCATTAAAGGTTACAAGGTTCTTGATATTCAGACCAATTCCATTTACATTTCCAGAGATATTATCTTTTATGAAACCATCTTTCCTTATGCTGAATGTTCTCAACCTTCCATTTCTTATTTGGATGATTTTGTTTTTACTCACACTACAATAGATTCTATTGATTCTGTCCTTGTTCCTTGTTCTTCCTCCATTCCTCATCCTACTTCATCCCCAATTACTAACTTTATTTCTGCTCCTTCTTCTGTTTCTGCAGAACCTGTTTCTGCAGAAACTTTTCTTGATGCAATTAATCTTGACAATCCTGTTTCTTCCCAGCCTTGTGATCCTCTTCCTTGTACTTCTGATTCCATTGTTCCTCTTAGAAGGTCCACTAGGTTCCACAAACCTCCTTCATACTTGTTTGATTACACTTACAAATTTGCTAGCACCAAACCTAGTCTAGGTTTGCCTTATGACCTTTCAAATCATTTGAATTACTCACATCTTGGACCTGCCTTTCATTCCTTTGTCATGGCAGTTTCTTCCACTCCTTCAGAGCCTGTCTCATTTCAGTAGGCAGTGCAATTTCCTCAGTGGAGAGCCGCCATGGACAAAGAAATTGAGGCTTTAGAGGTAAATGACACTTGGACTTTAACCCCTTTGCCTCCTGGTAAGTTAGCCATTGGTTGCAAGTGGGTTTATAAAGTTAAGTACTTACCTAATGGCAATATTGAGAGGTACAAAACTAGGCTTATTGCCAAGGGTTTCACTCAAAAACTTGGGTTGGACTACTCAGAAACTTTTTCTCCAGTTGCAAAATCAGTCTCAGTTAGAATTGTTTTGTCATTGGCTGCTGTGAAAGGGTGGTTTGTTCATCAAGTGGATGTAAATAATGCATTTCTTCATGGGGAGTTGCTTGAGGATGTTTATATGTGTTTACCACCTGGCTTTCACAGCAAGGGGGAGCATCATCATTTGGTTTGCAAACTGAATAAGAGTCTCTATGGTCTCAAACAAGCATCCAGACAGTGGTTTGAAATGTTTTCCTCAACCATTCTACAAATGGGGTTTATCCAATCCAAGTCTGACTACTCTTTGTTCACTTATACACAAGGAGCTTCATTCACAATTTTATTGGTATATGTTGATGATATACTCTTGACAGGAAACAATATTGATTGTGACAACAATTTGAAGAAAGTTCTTGATGCTAAGTTTGGTTTGAAGGATCTAGGCTCATTGAGGTATTTTCTGGGATTAGAGGTGGCTAGGACTAATGAAGGAATCAGTCTCAATCAGAGAAAGTATGCTTTGAAATCCCTCAAGGACACTGGTTTCATTGGCAGCAAACCTGTTAAGTTTCCCATGGAATAAAGCTTGAAGTTATCTAAGTATGAAGACAAGTTATTGGAAGAACTAGGCCAGTATAGAAGATTGATTATAAGACTTTTATACCTTACCTTGACAAGACTTGACTTGACTTATGCAATGCATGAGTTGAGTCAGTTTGTTTCACAGCCAAGAGAACCACATCTGTAGGCAGCTCACATGGTACTTCAATTCATTAAAGGGTCACCAGGTAAAGACATATTTTTCCCCAGCAACACAGAGTTGCATATTAAATCCTTTTGTGATGCGGATTGGGCTGGATGCCCAGATACAAGGAGGTCTCTCACTGGTTATGTAGTATATTTGGGAAATTCTTTGATTTCTTGGAGATCAAAGAAACAAGGAGTTGTGTCCAGGTCCTCAGTTGAAGCTGAGTATAGAGCCATGGCAAGTGTGGCCTGTGAAATTACTTCGGTGTTGCAATTGTTGAAGGACTTGAGGGTTGAGCATTCAAGACCTGCCATGTTATTTTGTGATAACCAGGCTGCATTGTATATAGCAGCAAACCCAGTTTTCCACGAAAGGACCAAGCATATAGAAGTTGACTGTCATTTAGTGAGGGACAAAATTTTAGAGGGAATGATCAAGACTTTCCATGTTGATACAAACTCACAGGTTGCAGACATCTTCACTAAAGTTTTGGGTTTCTCCTCTTTTGTGAGATTATCAGAGAAACTACGATTGAAAGACATTTTTCAACCTAAACTATTAAAGGAGCAATCTAAGCATTCACAGGTAGCTTCCTTAGTTCAAGTCTTAGAGCCTAATACTCTGGACTTGAGGGGGAGTGTTGAAGTTAGAAGCATTACAAACCATAGAAGTAGTAGCACTAAAAACGACAGAAGAAAAGCAAGACTGAAGAGTGAAACGACAGAGGCAAGAAGGGACTTGAAACAGAGTGTTTTGATTAATGAAGTCACATAGGCCACACGTGTGGAAGAGCATAGAGTTCAGTTAGAGAGAAAGCCAGCTGTAAAGTTGTAATTGGTTGATTAATTGAAATATAGTTAGTTAGTTTTAGCGCCTGGAGATAATGCTTTATTTTGAGATTGTATATAAAGAGCTTAGTTGGTAATTATAGTTAATCAATTCATTTTGTACAATTCATTGTTCAGTTAATAAGAAAACAGTTTTCTCCATTCTCTGTTATTTTACAGTACAAGGCTTGGATCTCCTTAATGAGAGCGAGATTTTTGTGCCTCAATTTGATTGTGTCCGAGAAAGTCTAAAATTGTTATAATTTTTAATCAGTTTCTATGCAATTTAACCGATAATGAATAACGATTTGCATAAAGAAGTACTTTAATGTAATGTGTGCGTGTCGCAAATGAGGCCAATGGGCCCAACCCACTTGGGCTCACAACTTATTTGTTTGTTGGGCTGAATTTCCTACTATGGGTAGTTCTAAAACTAAGGACTCAATGAGATCACTTTTCTCCTTCTCGGCAACACAATCTTTCCTCCAACTCCTCTCGGACTCTCTATTTTTCTTCTCTATTACCCCTGTTCTCTTTTCTCCCCTTTTTGTGACCAACCCCTCTTTCTTATCCTTCCCTCTTATTTATAGTGCTCAGCTCAGGCGTAGGTTATCAATGCCCTCATGTTTGTGCAACAGAGGGTCCAGTAGGATTTTCTCTAAGTGGGAGATCAGGTATGGGTGGCTTTGGGACTTGGTTCCCACCTTCGTCGGCAGCTCGGCAGGGTTAGTGCGTGCTTAGTGCTACGGAGGGTCCAATTAGGGGGATGGTAAGTGTGAGTCTCGGCCTGGGTGGCTTTGGGACTTAGTGCCCACTTCAGGTTAGAGCTAGGTAGTGGCGCTTGGAGGGCCTTCTTTGAGCCGAACAAAGTTGATGCGCCGTTTAATGATACCTCCGAACATGCTCGGTAAAAAATATGCCGATCATAACTTAGCAGTGAAGCCCGGCACCCCCGAGCTGTGCTAGCGAGGGTTGGGCCGTAGGGTGAATGAGGATTGGGCCCAAAGACCGCGTGTTTTGGTGCGGAGACTTGGGGCTGAGTAGGCCCAACAGTTCGGGCGCCGCACATAATGAATTGGATTGCCTTTTATAACAAGAAGCTCACATCATGGTAACATGTATGACAAAAGAATTGAATACATTTACTTAAAAACAAAATATTACTCCATATGTTTACCAAAGGATGGACATGTCTTTTAATGAAAGGCGAAAATGCACTTTTGGTCCCTACATTTTAGGCCTATTCTCAATTTGGTCCCTAAATTGATTTAGGTCCTAAGTCAGTCCCTGATTTTTAAAAATCATTTTTAAAATAGTCCCTACCGTCAACCCAGTGACAGAAAATGCTGAGGTGGCAAACGGAATGTACTGTTTACTGACGTAACTAATAAAATAATAATAAAATATTTTATTTGATATTTTTTAAATGCCATGTCAGCATTTTTTAAATTAAAAAAAGCCATATCAGTTTAATTAAAAAAAATAAAAATAATTTATATTTTTCAATTTCAATTTAATTCAAACTAAATTTAAAAAAAAAATTTTAAATCTAATTTTTTGTTGTTCTGGAGGTAAGAACACAAGAACTTGTTCTTCGTGTTCTTCCCAAATCCAAGAACAATCAAACCCAGAACATGAGCACAATCAAACCCATAACACTGCAAAATTTCATATAAAATCCCTATCCTCCACCGAAACCTCTGGAACATGAAAAAATCATCAAACCCAAACCCACATGAGAAAACCAACCCAGAAAAATCACCAAACCTCCAACCCAGAAAAATGTCAAACCCAAAAACCTCCAACCCAGAACATGAACTTCATTCTTCATGTTCTTCTCCAAATCAAGACAAACCCAATTGACTAACCCACTCAAAATCAATCTCAGCACAAAAAATTCCAACACAATCAACATTGAAACCTCTAGGAAATCAAACCCATAAATCTAGAAAAATATACAAATCTGCATTGAAAAAAAAACCAACCCAGAACAGTTTGGGCAAAATCTCAGAACACAAACAAACTCAAAACACATACAAACCCAGAACAGGGCGAAAAAAAAAAAGCACAAACAAACCCAGAATTCACCATCAACAACAACACCTCGCCGATCAACAACACCAAATCCGCCATCAACAACACCAAATCCGAAAGAGGAAAAAACCGATTCTGATCAACCCACTAACTCAGACGGAGAGAATCGACGGACTTAGACTCAATCAGCATCTCCTTCGTCGCCGCTAGACCCAAGCCCTATACCCATACAACCCGCCGCCTCACCGATGAACCCAGAATCGTTAACTTCCACCACATTCGCCGCTCCGTCAGGGAGACCTGCCTCCATCTTGAAAGATAGTGCATCGGTGAAGGCAGAGAAGATTTTACCTCGATTCGGCGCTACCTTGCTCACTGGTGACTCGGAATCACCACTTGCTGGTAGTCCACTACCCCTCTTAGTGGTAGAGAGTGTAGGGTGAAGAGAGAGAGAGGGAGTTTAAGATGAGTGGTAGAGAGTGTAGAAATTTTTTTTAAGCTGATGAGGTTAACCAAAAAAAAAAAAAAAAAGAATTAAAACGATTATGAATTTTTATTTTTTAAGAAATGATTTTAGTTTGAATTAGATTTAAGGTTTTTTCTTTTAAATTTAATTTACAATTTTTTTTTTAAATTTTCTTAAGGCTGGCATTTTTTATTAATTTAAATGCTGATGTGGAATTTAAAAAGTATCAAATAAAATATTTTATTATTATTTTATTAGCCACGTCAGCAAACAGTACATTCCGTTTGCCACCTCAGCATTTTCTGTCACTGGGTTGACGGTAGAGACTATTTTAAAAAAGATTTTTAAAAATCAGGGACTGACTTAGGACCTAAATCAATTTAGGAACCAAATTGAGAATAGGCCTAAAATGTAGGGACCAAAAGTGCATTTTCGCCTTTATTTATTTACAATATAACAATGGACAGTATAAAGAAAAAGAATTTAGTTTAAAAGTAAATTAATTTTAAAATTAAGAATTAAAAACAATTGTATAAAACAACGTAAGCAATGATCTTAGCACGGTCTGCAGACTTGTGTAAAAATATTTTTATAACATTTTATTTTATTCTAAATCATATTTTTTATTACCCTTTTAATTAACATGTATAAAAGGTATACAATAATAATAATTTTTTTTTTTTAAAAAAAGCTCCAACTTTCTATGGAATTTATCAAAGTTTTGATTGGAAAAATTTTACATCACACACTAAGACTAAGAACGAAAATTTGGAAAACAAATTAATGGGTTCTAATTGAAATAACACCTTCACATAATAAAGAAATAGTGGAATAACACTGTAACAAAATAATTTTTAAATGTGTAAATAGTATCATGAGACCAATTTTTAATAAAAAGGTTGTTGAAAAGTGAAATTGGTGGGTTCATAAATAATAAAATTTGTGTTGAAAAGTCAAACTTTGTGGCTATTGTTTAATAAACAGTAGCCGCCATAGTAAAATTTAGCTGAAAATGCGTGAAAAAAAAAAAGAAAAAAAGGTGAAAACATAGACGCAAATCATGGACACGCAAGCCAAACGAGCATGTAGTTTGTAATTACAAATTTACAACACAAATTTCGGAAGATTCACCAGGATTTTCTTTCAAACAAAGACAACTTTATTAAAACACAAAAGCAATCTGCTACGAGGACATACGCCTCAATCACCATATCTTGAAACAAATACACAAAGTAATTGAGATAAAAACATTAATCAAGCAAATACAATTACCACTGATTAACTAGGATTTATTCAACTGCATATGCTTTTCGAATGCGATATTAGGTAATCAAGGAAACTATCCAAGTATCGATCTTGACTTGTCCTGTCTCCAAACAAGGCCTTCATCTCCTTAGCCTTGTCCCTGTAAATCTTGCCCTCTTCCTCTACTGTCACCAGCCTTAAAGACTTAGCCACCGAGTCCCTAGTGAATGATCCATCATGTTCATTCCTCGGTATTAAATACCCAATATGTTTGTCTTCCAAAACCTTAGCATTAATCCCTTGGTCCGCATAGAAGGTCAATAATATGAGAGCTCTCTCAAACTGAAGTGCTTCCACCACAGAGCTCCACCCAGAGTGTGTGAAAAATCCACCAATGGAGTCATGAGCTAAAATCTTGAGCTGAGGTACCCAACTCGTACACACCAATCCTTGTCCTTTGGTTCGCTCCTCGAACCCTTCTGGCAACTCGATCAACTCAGTATCAGCTTGGCCACGTCGAGTTCTTAGTACCAAGAAGAAGGGTAACTTGGATTGTTCTAACCCGAGAGCAATCTCAGTGAGTTCCTCTTGACTAGGCTTCGCTTCGCTCCCAAATGCTACGTACACTACGGAACCTTTGGCTTGCTTATCCAACCAATCTTTCATCCACAACCAAGTCTCAGTTTCGTCACCATTGTCGTACACAACAGTGGGAAGTTGACCAACGGGGAGAACAGGTTTCCGGTGAAGATCCTCAAGAACACGTAGCCATTCTGGTTCGAATTCCATGCTGCTTCTCACAGCCACTATGTCACAGCCATCGAGCACTTCCACCACTCGGAAAATATCTGAGACGTCGGACTTGTCGGTGCTTATGCCGCCTTGAAAGACTTTC